>NC_081412.1:468896031-469222906 GCF_030272615.1 Cryptomeria japonica | reverse complement strand
CCATGTCCCACCGGATGTGCCAAAATGTATATGGTGAAAATGGATAACAATAATAACGATATTGAAAGGGTAAATGAATTCAACCACAAAACCCTAGCCTAACAACAACAAAGATCCACCATAACATATGAAGATTACCTAAGACAATGCAAATCAAATGAAATCACAAAGATTATACCATCACATGTCCAATAGGGTTTGGATCTCCATTCTTCCTATCTCCATTGATCTTGCTTGATATATTTGCTTTCAGATTTTATGTGTGCACAAGAGCTCAACAAAGAACGGAAATGTGGTTGCAAGTAGGATCGCATATGCCAAGTAGTCAATTGATCAAGTAGTTAGAATTATTGATTAGGGTTTGATAATGAAGGAAACATCTCCTTATATAGAAGACACTATATGAAATGGAGGGATAAGATTGAGAGGTGTAAAAGAAGGTCGGCTATGATTAGAGGGTAGGTAAAAGAAATAATAAAATAATGAAAGGGGTAGGTAGTGTATGAATTAAGAGATGAATGTCATGTGTCATAGGTAGAAAAGGTTAATGAATTAATTAAATAAATAAAGATTTATTTAATTAATAGAGGAAGTTAGATAATTAAATAAATAAAATATTTATTTAATTTAGGAAAATGATAATTTAAATAAATAAATGTATTTATTTAAATGAGAAATAAGGCTAGAAGAGGATAAATGAATTAATTAAATAAATAAAGATTTCTTTAATTAATAGAAGAATTAGGCTAAAGTAATTAAATAAATAAAGATATTTATTTAATTAGACATGACAATTTTAGGTGTCTATAGTTACATATAATAGAAAATAAGAAACTGGATTCCAAATGCATATAGAGGGAAATGTTTGAATGTACTCTTATTTTCCAAATAACTGTCTATGAAGCTGCAAAAACCTTTTCCAAATCCTTAGGTTGTATCAAAATGCATTGTCTATCAAAGTTAAATACCTTTTGTTGATGAGTTTAGACCATGTATTTATATATATACATATATGTCCACACATATTTATATAGATATATATGTATATACACAAATATATACATATATAAATATATGTGCGTATACATATACATTTATATATATGTCCTTTGCATACCGCACTTGGCCGAGGTGAATTCCTTGTTTAAGTAGTGTCCATTTATAATTAAAAAAAATCTACAACTTCAATCGACAGAGGAGGGTGAAGAACCATTGGAAGGGAATTGTGGTTCTGCTGATTGAAATAAATTTATGTGTGATTGTCTTTCCGAAAACCAGAAATCTACACACCTACACACACAGAGAGATATATGTGTGTGTGTGTGTGTGTGTGTGTGTGTGTGTGTGTGTATAGTCTACATTGCACAAAAAATAAAATGACAGTTACAATAACTAAAATGTGTATGCTCAATACCCTGAAACTAGAAATCTCCATGTGTGTGTGTGTTCATACACATAGACACACACACATATATATAGGGATTCATATATACATACATACTTACTTACATACACATTGTATATATACATACATACACACACACACACACATACATATATGTGTATGTGTGTGTGTCTATTTGGCTATACGTAGCCATATGTGTCCACTGAATAACTTGTATATCTGCCCTCCAAGGCTCTACCTGATGCTATCTTTGAGCTAACCTCTTGGTACCATGTATTTGCTAGTAGTGCACTAAGTCCATGCCTCAAATCCACCTCCAAGGTCATTGTCATTATCTCATGTCTCTTGCGGTTTGGTGCATCTGCTACTACATTCTTCTTACCTTGGATGAACTTCACCTCGAAGTCATACTCACACAAGAAATCCATCCAACGCCTCTTCCTAGCTTTTAGATTTGGCTGCATAAATATATACTGTAAACTGCGGTGATCTCTATGTAGTTCAAACCAATACCCTAAGAGAAAATGCCTCCAATGAACCATTGCATGTACTACTGCCTCTAACTCAATATCGTGAGTGGGGTAGTTCATCTTATGATCCTTGAGTTTCCATGACTCATAGGCTATCACCCTACCATTTTGCATCAATAATACTCCTAGACCCTCCAATGAAGCATTAATACATACCACAAAGTCACCTAACAGATCTAGAACTGTAAGAATTGGTTCACTGGTCAAGTTTTCCTTAACTATCCTGAAGGCTACCTCACATTGCTCTGACCAAATAAATTTCTTCCCTTTCCTCTAAAGGGAAGTAACGGGGTGAGAAATTTGAGAGAAATCTTGCACATATTTGTGGTAATAGCTAGCTAAACCCATGAAACTACGCACCTCACCCACATTAGTGGGTTTCAACCAATCTACTATCGCCTGAATCTTTGAGGGATCAACTATGATACCCTCTTGACAAATAACATGGCTCAAGTATTCGAACTCTGACTGGAAAAACTCACACTTCGCTAGATTGGCATATAGCTGATTCTCCCTAAGACACTGCAAGACCTGTCTAACATAATCATCATGCTCCTCCACTGACATGGAATATCAAAATGTCATCCAAGAATACTAACACAAATCTGTCCAAATATGTCCTAAACACACCATTCATTAGGCTCATAAAGACTGATGGTGCATTTGTGAGACCGAATCACATGACTGTAAACTCATAGTGCCTCAAGTATTTGAACTCTAACTGGAAAAACTCACACTTCGCTAGATTGGCATATAGCTGATTCTCCCTAAGACACTGCAAGACCTGTCTAACATAATCATCATGCTCCTCCACTGACATGGAATATCAAAATGTCATCCAAGAATACTAACACAAATCTGTCCAAATATGTCCTGAACACACCATTCATTAGGCTCATAAAGACTGATGGTGCATTTGTGAGACCGAATCGCATGACTGTAAACTCATAGTGCCCATACCTAATGTGAAAATTTGTACGGTGTATATCTACCTCATAGATCCTCAACTGATGATATCCAGACTTAAGGCCAATTTTAGAAAAGACCTTTGCATCCTTAATCTGATCAAATAAGTCATCTATCTAAGGCAAGGGATACCTATTCTTCACTGTCACCTTATTCAACTGTTTGTAATCAATGTACAATCAAAGAGAACCATCCTTCTTATTCACAAATAACACTGGTGCACCCCATGGGGATACACTAGGACAGATTAATCCTTTCTCTAACAACTCCTCTAGCTATGCTCTCAACTTAGTCAACTACTGAGTGGTCATTCTATAAGGATCCCTAGAGATAGGCTCAACTCCTAACACATGATCAATCCTAAAATCTATATCTCGATGCGGGGGCAAACCTAGAACCTCACTAGGGAACACATCTGTAAACTTCTGAAGGATAGGATGCTACTGCAATAACTCCTCTATACTAATCTCCACATCCACATCCCTCAACCTGACTACAAAAAGCTGACAACCCTTACGAGCACATCTCTTCATCTGCATGGCAAAAATCATGCAAAGAGAGATAGGCCTCTGATTGCCTACAATCTCCACACTCTTCCTGCTGTCATGTACACACTGCACCCTCTTGCTCCTACAATTTATCTGTGTCTGGTGTAACCCAAGCCAATCCATGCCAAGAACCACATCATAGGAACCCCAGGGAATAATACGTAGATCCACTAAGGTAAGAAAATCTCCCAATACTAGAGGACACCTAAGCACAAGGGAATCCACTATGGCTCCGGCTTTAGTGGCCATCTCTACCTGCCACCTATCATCTTGCTTTATCATAGCAAGCCTGCATCTCTCTACTAAAGAAGGAGAAATAAATGAATCTGATGCTCCCCAATCAAACAACATAGAACATAGGATACCACCTATCACACCTAAGGTCTCCACAACTATGGCCTGATGCTCGACCTGATAGCTATCTACTAGTGCAAATACTCAGTGAAACCTGCTTGAATCTCCAATAGTGGGCTCTACTAGTGGTGCCCTTTGATGTCCTAATTTCTATGATATACACCGAGGATAATGAACTGCTATGTGTCTCTGCTATCTGCATGCAAAACATCCTCTCCTGTCATGTACCCTGCTGCTAGATGTAGCACTCAGCAATTGAACAGTGCCTCTACTAGAGTCTAGCTGTGAACTTTGAGTTGGCTGAGCAGGAGCGGGACTCCTATTATGCTGCTAATGACTATGATTAATATTAGTTGGAAATATAGCACCTCTCACAAAATTCTAACCTTGTGACTATCTCTTCTTAAATCGTTGGCTACTACAGAAAGAGGTGAGGTGGCTCCTAGCCACACCTACAGACTATTGTTGAGAACCTCTAACAACTATACCTATAACTGGAGAACTAGCTACCTATCCTCCTGTAGCACCTCCTACACTCGAAGAGTGATTCTTCTTAGCAATCCTTGCCTTCTCCATGAAAACCTCTAAAGTCTTAGGTTCATGCATGTGAACCTCTCTGACAATGTAATCTCTAAGTCCTCGCACAAAGTGCTGAATAAGCATCACCTCATCCTCTACTATCCCTACATATTGTTTGAGCTCAAATAACCTCCACTCATACTCATCTACACACATCATGTTCTGCCTAAAGGTATGGGACTCATCAATCTTATGCTACCTCCAGTGCTGTGAAAGGAATCTAGCTCAAAATCACTCTAGGAACAAGTCCCATGCAACTGTAGTAATCTCCAACTATAGCTTCCTCTTCTCTGTACACCACCAAGTGGAAGCAAATTTGCATAGGTGCATAATGGCACACCTAGCCTTGGTATTACTGCTATACGAGTTCATAGAAAAACACCGATTCAAGTCTAATAACCAAGTCTCTTCCTCCATACCGGTACCTGCACCATCAAAGGTGGGAGGATGAGCTCTCAATAAGTCCCTCATATGATTGGCTGCTAACTCCTCTTGATCATCAACAACTCTCCTCCTAGGATAATGTGAGCGCTCTCTCTCCTAATGCCCATACTAGTGCAACTCCTCCTGTCTAACCTCACCCTGTCTATCCTCCTCTTGCCTTGGCCCTAAATGAACAAGAAGCTCCTGCAGTGCTGCCACTAACTACGGTATTGCCTCACCACCAGGCTGCTCTTGGTGTGGCTCACTGTGGTGTGACTCCTCTGAAACCTCAGAGCGAGGATTCTTGCAACTCCCCATGTGACTGCCATGACCACATCCATGTCTCGGTCCACATCCTTTGTGCCTAGCGGGCATCCCAACTGGAAAAGACATCGGGGAACACTATAAGCCATTGAACTATGAATTACAACAAATAAATAGTAGGGATAAATCCGATGGGTTGTCCCATGCCAAACATCTAACTAGTATAATGGGCTCACGCATAACCAAATTACCTAGAGTAGAACCAGGAACTCATGAGTTATGCTCTGATATTAAACTGTGTAGCACCTGCCAACAAACCCCGGGAAACTACACTAACAACCTATAAATGGAGTAATTTTTTTGTTTGTTTACTAATTAACTTTCCATTTAACCTTATCTATGCAATGTGATTAAGAAACAAGTTCACTTAATCTTATCTTAGTGATGAATCTGAAACATTGATTGTCTAATTATGTTCTTGAAAAAGGTGGAAACATGATTGCATAGTCTCATATAGCTCCCTAGGTCATATTGATGCCACTACTTAAACTCAATACTAAATTTATGATTCTTATTTCATACATTATATTTACAACTTACATGGCAATGCACGTATGCACTTAATGATCTAGCTATAATAATTTCTCCACACAAAGGTATACTAAATAGGCTGCCCTATAATCTCAAACACATTCTACTATCCATAAAGCTTAGGAATCTCCAAATCTGCATGCCTTAGCCTACTTAATGCAATGGCACTTCATACTCTTTCTAGTGCATGACATTAAATTATAAGCTTCTATCATATGCACCTTACTTATGATTACACATCTTATGCCTACAGGATTATAATATATCCAACTAGATGATCTACCTCACCATGTAATGCATAATAACTAGCTCTCATCCTACTACATGCATGCTACTAAATGTTTATTCCTTAACATGCTATGTAGGAACTCCTAATACCATTATCTTAATGTCCTTATCGCTGCCCACAAGCAACATGCATCACTTACTTATAAACCATTCTATCTAGAGCTGCCATAAAATGCATGCATACTAGCTTATCTATACAATGCCACATACTTATGAGATTATAATCATTTATATCTCTTATGTAATTAAACTTCTCAATCTTTCTGTAGTTTCCATCCACTTGGCTAATTTAGTTTCTATAATGTTTAACTAATGTCTTTATGGTGTATGCCATGTTCTCTACCTTAATCAATAATGGTTTAATGAGGTCTTGTTTAATAGTTAATACACAAGTTTTAGAGTCTCATAATCATGATCTAACATCTAACCATATTGCATCCACATATACATGAAAATACTTCATTCCCATACAAAGGTTCCTTTCATAGTTTTGAGTATAACATGATTAAAGTAAACAAATACATCTTTTCTCCATTACAACATGAATCTAACTACATGTATATATCCATTACATGTCATGATAGTGTCACATAAATGTTTAACTTTCTGCCCAAGGCTATTTCCATTATAAACACACTTACTAAGTACATTACAACATAAGCTTGGCAATTACAACACAAGTGTTTGATTCTTAACACATGTTTTATAGTGTTGTCCTAAAGATGAAACAACTAAGAGTCTATACTCTTTACAATGTTGTCCCAAAGATGAAACAACTAAGAGTCCATGCTCTTTTAACATGATTACAATGCTGTCCAAAAAGATGAAACAATTAAGAGTCTATACTCTTTACAATGTTGTCCCAAAAGATGAAACAACTAAGAGTCTATGCTCTTTTCACATGATTACAATGCTGTCCAAAATGAGGCATAACGATTCCTAAATCAATAATATATAAGAATCATTACATCACTAACCACAAGATGAAATCCATTGAATGCCTAAGTCTAGTGTACAATCATGGATACACTACATTCTACTAATACATAATCCCAAATGATTCTAAGATTTTTTGACCTTCAAATGATTCCTACACTATTACACAATAAGTACATCTCATGTGACATGATTTTTTTGTACTTAAATCTGCTCCATAGAATCCGTAGCCAAAACAAAGAAAGATCCAAGTCCATGCACAAGGAGCACAACAACAAGAAGGGAAAAATCCCAATGGCAAAAAGCTCCAACCACCCGACCAATGTGGAACCTACAAGGAACCACCCCATGAGCTAGGAGATGTCACTAGGTCCCAACACACACACTATACCTAGGTTGATGCTTAATACCAAAGGGACTAACACCAAGAAAGACTTCCATACACATAAACCAAAACACAAATGTAATCAACAACCAAGATAACTCCCAGAGGCTGACTACACATCAAAACATAAGTGCGAATGTAAAACACAAGGGAATCAGATGTACATTAAAAAAACACAAGGCTCTTGCCTAAGGCACGTTGAACCATCTCAACCTTTGAGAGACCAAGGGAGGCTAGCTTACCATCTCCACAATCTTCTCATGCTCAGCCTAAAGCATCCTCCCTAGGACTGAGTCATGAGGCACTACCATTTATTATCTTTTTAATTAACTGTCTATCCATTCCCATTCATTAAATTAATTATCACTTAAATAGAACAAGGTAAACTCCCTTATGCCCAAGAGGTCTGGACTTCATGCATCCTTACAAGGAACCTCATGATAGTCCATCTCTCATGACCCTGAGTGTCACAAAGGAGTCTACTCCCTTACATGGACCCACAACTACATTACAAGAGGCTCTAAGTCAATAATAAAATCTGAAATAAAACATTATATAGTACTCAAACCATGCATAAACACATGCTCAAGAAGATTAAACATCAATATGAAAGAATGGATGTGCCTCTTGACCAAAAGAGTATATAAACCAAGTTAATACGTTGCTGCAATCAAATTAAAAACAAACCAGCAATGTCTTCACAGTTGCTGTCATAAAATCAACAGCACAAGGAAATCGCCTACTCAAGGTAAAACATCATGAGACAATTAAAAATAACAATATAATTCCACATTCAGATAATGGCATCAAACTAAACAAAATCAATTTGCGATACAATCATATGCAAGGTTGCGATACAATCATATGCAAGGTGGCCTCTGGTGCCAAATTACAACATAACACACAACGTAGAAATAACATTCACAAATGAAGACAAAAGAATAAGATAGGGGTAGCATTTACTTTACGCTTGGCCCGCACTATAAATCGTGGGTTGCACCCCAATTCACAGTGAAACATAACATTCCAACCTCTAAATTTGTATACATCTATTATGGACTCATATGCTCATCATTAAAATGGTCAAATAAACATCATATTATAGCATTTGAATTACTAAGTATACATATATATACAAATCTGCCCAACACACTGATTATGATTGACGAATATATTGAAACCATCAAAAGGGGTATTTAACCCCATTGAATATGACAATTTCTGAACAACAACAATAATAAATAACTCCCATCACCAAAATTATGGTGTTGTTGTTGTGTTATGCACGTTATGCACCCACCACGACATGGGTGGTGCAGTGCACCCACCATTTTGTGGGTGGTTCTAGGCACCACCACATCATGGTGTGTTGTTGCACCCCAAGCCGTGCATGGTGCTACATTCCACCACAATGATGGTGGTGTAGAGCACACACCATGTTGTGGGTGTGCTTAGCACCACCACGACTATGGTGGTGTAGTGCACCAACCATGTTGTGGGTGTGCTTAGCACCACCACGACAATGGTGGTGCAATGCACCAACCATGTTGTGGGTGGTATTAGCACCACCACGACATGGGTGGTTCTTCTGCACCCCCAATGCCATGGGGAGGGTGTTATGCACCACCATGACATTGGTTGTGCAACAACATCCACCATGTCGTGGGTGGTGCTGGCACCAAACCCACAATATGGGTTAATCAAACAACAAACAAAATAAATGGATAAGGGGACGACAGGGATAAACATGGGGCAACAACCTCAATTTAGAATATGAGTAATGGGAAATACATCAAATCCCCCCCCCCAAAAAAAAATAACAGAGGTTTTTACAAACACAATAGCAGGGGGATCTAAAATAACAAATGATTATCAAAATTGTTGAATACAAGCAATATAAAGAAACCCCAAATCATATAATTCTTTTGATTCCAATTAGGAACATAGAACATATAACGAAATGTAGATTTCATACACAAAATTCTTCCCAAATGTCATTAAAATAATAGCACCCCCAAGAAATTATAGTTTACATTACAAAGAGTACACACACACAGAGTTCCAAAATCGAAGAAAGAGACATGAAAGAAGAATGGATAACAGGAACCAACCTCTTCCCTGAGTGATGGAAGAGAAATCTCTGATGGAGAGCTTGTTCACTCCTTCTAGCAACAACAACACTCCAAACCCAAAGAAATTTCCAAGCCAAGATTGCAGACCAAATTTCCCCAAATTGCCCAAAATGCCAATAGAGAAAATGAGTGTAGAAGAAAAATTGCAGAAGCCCCAAAATGCTTTCATGACAAGGTTTAAAAAAAAACAAAGGAAATACATTGAAACCCTAGCCAATCCAACAACCAATGAAAATATTTCCCTTCCAACTATGGGAATACAATAAACTTATTTTTCCCCATTTATTTTTATGGGATTTCAAAAATCAACTTGAAATAAAAATCACACCATTATTATTTCTAATTACTCAAAATATCACTATTTATAAAAATCATTTAAATAATCAAACCCATAATAATTAAATTTCAACATTAGATAAGTAAAAGAATTAAAATAACCAATAAATAATTAAATAAAGGTCAAAATCGCCAGTAACTAAATAAAATCAGTAATGCGAAATAATTAAATAATTTAATAAATAAAATCACTAAGGACATTAATTATTAAATAAAATCTCAATTAAATGTTAATTTAAATCCAATCATGAGAATAATTAAACAAACAAAAATCGTTAAATCGTAATAAATTAAAATAACACTTCCACAAAAAAGATCATGAATTATTATCAAATAATTACTCAATCGAAATAAATCATTTATCGCCAATTATTAAATAAAATCAATCCAATACTAAATCAATAAATCATGATAACTAGATAAAATAATTAATCTATTACTGTATACACCTAAAAATGGTCTAAAGATAATTAATTAAATAAGCAATTATTTAATTAACCCCCTTCCTAATTTTAATGAATTCACTAAGCAATTTGATTAAATTCCCCCTTTCATCTACTTATTAATAAATCTAAGGATTTATTTAATAAGTTCATTTCAATAATCCCCTTTGATTAATTAGTTCAAATTAATTAATTCCCCTATCAAATTCATTTCTTCTAAATCTCCTAATTAATTAAAACAAATCAATTTATGAGTTGTTGAGATTAATTAGCCTTTTCCTATTATTTGAATTTTTAAATTCAAATTCTCCTAACTTCTAACCACCTAACCTAACCCCTTCTAAACCTAACTCATTTCATCTAACCCTGGGTTTTGATTAGCCATCCTAGCTTGCACATCCTAACCACCATGTCCCCTTTCCTTGAACACTTTGCCCTCTCATGAGCAAAGCTTTGTGACACTTGGCACAAGTGTTCCCTTTCATCCAACCTCTTCTAGAAGCTTCTTGACACTTGTCACCATGGAGATGACATTGTCCCCTTTCATCCAACCCCTTTTCCTACCAACCTCCAATTGTTCCCTTTAATTCAACCTCTTCTCCAATCACCTCCAAATTAACCATTGATATCTGCAGACTTAATCTTGACCATTGATTCCTGTCACCTCACCCCTAGCCTTGGAAATCCTATAAATAGATCCCATTTTGGAGTTCAAAGGACCCCCGATTGATTCATCTCATTTGCATTCAAGCATTGTTACTATAGGCATCTAGCTTCTAGTTTATCATTTTATCAATATTATCATGTTCAATTTTAGCTTAAATCTTAGCTTATCTCATAGCAATATCATAGAATCATATGGCTTAAATCATTATTTCATCTAGATCATGCATCTTCATCATTTAAATCCTCCATTTAAGTGTAGTCAAGTCACTGGAATTGGCATAACCAGATCTGAGAGCAAAATTCATACTCGCATTTACTAGGAGGCAATAGATCGATTAGCTATGGTTTTATCTTTCGTTGATTAATTTTCTAACCATTTCTTGTAATGATTTATTGAGTGTTTTGTGTTGCAGCTACAGGTATAACAGGTACACACTTCACAGGCACGACATTTTGGCTCCCACCGTGGAGCTGGAATCATCATTTTGGCCTCTCAAGCTTCAACAAGACTTCATCTCTGCCAAGTCTGATTCAGAGTGTCGTACAAGTTCATTATCTAGCTTGTACGAACTTCCTTTTAAGCTGGGACGATACCTCATCCTGACTCGTATTAGGTAAATTATGTGTTGTACGATATCATTTATCTTGTCGTGTGAGGTCTAAAGTTGTGTCGTACGAGTCTCTATCTAGATCTATTCTAACTCATATTAGCTTATTCTTGTGTCGTACGGGCCTGTTTCTGCTCCTGTGCAAAATCTAAAGTTTTGTTGTTTGATCTGTCAAAACATATCGTACGAGTTTCTACTTGTGTTTTTAAAATAAACTGCATTTTTAGGGTTTTCAGTTTTAATCCTATCATTGCTAATGCTAACCCTGAGTTGTTTGTGAGATTTTTGGGTAGCCTAACTCTCATCTACAGAACGATTGTCAAAGATATGCTTTTCAAAGACTAAATTCAAAAAACCAATCAATGACCACTAACGGATTTATTTTGCAGGTTGCCTATGAATTCGACTAAACTTTGTGTATTCCTTAAAATTTTCTTAGGCACACTTGATTTTGCTAAAGGAATGAACAATCATGTACTTCATGTTTTTGATGATAGGCGAGTATGCTCTCACTTGTCTTAGGTGATCATAAATCTAGACTCATCTTTTGCTTTTATTAGTGCATTTCTTTAGAAGGCCTACCCTCCCAAGGAGTTAATAACTCTTAAAGCCATTACAACTGGTGTGAGGGGAATGACCTAAGTGGGAACGACTAATGCCAATTAATCCAACCCACTATAAAATAAATGTGGTTTGATGAAAATCAAGTCAACGACGGTGCTTAGGAATATCTCTCCTTCGTACCTTCGGGTATAACAAACCTTGGTTTTCAAGGCTGGGAGACCTCTTAATTGAGTATTATACCCCGACATGCCGAATGGATCCCTTACTAGTTCCGGTTAAATTAGAAGCTACTCGATTCACCTCCGAAAGGGTGATAATATTTGTGCAAGAGAGATAGTAACTCTCCCAAGACAGTTGCCATATCATTCCGCCATTAGCATTTGGAGTTGGATAATATGACGTTGAGAATCCATTGCGTGAGACTTAGTGGTCATATTCTGATTAGCTATTGGGTGTGTACCTAAGTTTACAAGCAAAGGTTTTCTCTCCTCAGCCAACTTCCTTAGTGTTTAGCATGATTGGAGTCACTTATCACATCATGTGTTTGCTATGTATTCATCCCTAAATTGAAAAATCAGACATCTAAAACTGAAAAACATAAGCAAAACATCAAAATTCACTAATCCAAATTCAGCAAAACAAACAATTTTTATCTCTACTATGTTATCTGTCATGCGAGTCAGGTTCTCTGTTGTACTGTTTGGTGATTTGTCATATGAGGTTAATCTTTTTTCATATGGTTCATAAAGTTTTGTCGTATGAGTCTCTTCTCTTTCAAAAGAAATTTCTGATTTGTCATCTAGTGTTGTATCTTTTGTCATATGGTTCATGAAGTATTGTCGTACAAGTCTCTATTTTTATTAGTCTAGAGCTGCCACTTTGCATGACTTTTTCAGGTTTGTCATTCTGCTTGATCAATTTGCAGTATTCATAAACATCTATTATCTATCATTCGGTTCTTGAATTGTCTTCTTGGTTTGCTTGGTCAAGTTATCATCAGTCAAAATCAGACTCTAGAAGATAAACACCTTAAGATTTTCAAAGTACTCACCCTCAACAAGTTCAAGATCTAAATATCTCAAAGTGCATTATCACCCTCTTTGATAAATTGATCACTCAAACATAGTTTCTCATCAGGATCAATCATCCTTTATCACGAAACTGAAACGTTTGGTCAAGACAATCTTGTCCCACATCGTAGGATATATCATTCCTACTGGGCTTGATTTTTATCAAATCATTATCATTGCACTCCTAAATTGAAGATTGAAAAACTTGCAAACTTTTAAACACTTGAATCATCTTTTCGTGTCATATCATTCTAGCATATCTACCTTGACAATTGGTCACTTACCCAAAACAACGTTTGGACAATCGAATTCTAGCACAATATCTAACACACGTGTATGCCTGTTCTAACTAGAGCTTAGAGACAAAGAATCACAGAGACTGAAATTGAAACTTTGGAAACAACTATAATCATAGAACATGAAGATGAAATACAAGTTGAAGGAGAAATAACAAAACAAAATATCAGAGACAATAAAAAAGATCCTCAATTCAATAAATTTATGCAAAAATTATTGGAGGAAGAAAAAGAAAAATATTTCTTAATATTAGCCAAATTTGGTGCTACACTCCCCCAAGATTTTGATGTAAACAAATTGACACAAAAGAAAAGTGATCGTCCTCCTAATAACGAACAATGTGAGGATATATTTGGTCTCAAAATGAATGACACGTCAATACCTAATAACACTAGAACCAATGAAGAAACTTACATACCCAAAAGAGATGAAGTAGAAATTCTGAATAACATTCAATCTAATGAGGATACAAGAAGGGATAGAGATGAAACAAGAAGAGATCCAGATCCTCCTAGAATACAAAATCATGGCTATGCGAGAACAAATCATGTTGATAATCCTATCACAACTCTCACACAACAACTACAAACAATGCAAACACAAATTCAAGATATGCAAAGAGGAAATTTTAGATGATACTCACTTCAAAAAATGTGTCCTTATCGATTTGATAGAGATCTAAACATGATACTATTCCCTATAGGTTTTGAAACTCCTAGATATAAAAATATGATGGAAGCACTGGCCCTCAAGATCATATACGAGAATTTTGCACAATGAGTATGGAGTTTGCACATGAAGATACATACTTAATGAGACTATTTCTGAAAAGCTTAATTGGACTAGCTATGGAATGGTTCTCCAAACTTCTACCTGGAATCAGATCATTCTCAGAGTTGGTGGATAAGTTTGTTTCACAATACTCTTACAACATACAATATGAAGTAACAATGCTAGACCTATGTAATGCCAAACAAAAGAGTGGAGAACCTTTCATGACATTTTTACAATGATGGAGATGGTTAGCTTCACAGTATCCTCGTATAGTGCCAGAATACAAAAAAATGGACATATTCATCGACAACTTAAATGATCAAATGAGTTATTACTGAAAAATGCAAGGAAATCAAAGTTTCAGAAAAATGATTGATAATGGAATCAAAATGGAGGAAGCCATGATAAAGAAAGGTGAATTGAAAATATACAAAGAAGGAGTCCATCCTCCTAACACCAACAATAACAACAATCACAATGATAAGCCAAAGTTTTGGAATAGAAATCGAAATGTCATCAATGATGGAATAGTAGATAACAACATTGTGAAACAAAACAACCGATTTTTAATTTATCTACCCACTCAGCAACGACACAAAAAAACAACAATCACCAAAGAGCAACTATCAAAACTTTCTTTCGAAGACAATTTACAAACATTGGTGAAACCCTAGGGTTAGCATTAAAAATGCTCATCACAAACAAATTGATTTATTTACCAAAAGAAAGGAACTACGAACCTGAAATAAAATCACCTTGGTGGAATAATAATCAGTATTGCGAATTCTATTGAAACAAGGGACATCACACAGATAATTGTTAGAAGTTGAAACATGTCATACAAGATTTGATTGATAATGGAGTAATAACTGTGGATGGACATACAACAAATGAATCTCATACAAATTTTAAGACCCCACTTCCAAATTATGAGAAAGGTGAATCATCAATAACAAATAATGGTAAGGGTAAAGTGAAGGTAAACTATGCTCATACATATGACAATATGGTAAATGTGATTGTAGTTAAAGAAAAACAAAATCAAGAACATGCTCAGGCTATCACAAGAAGCAAAACCAAAGTTGTTTTTCTGGGTCCTACAACAAACTCATCCACTATAGAAAAACAATATAGTTTTAGTGGAGCAATTATAGAAAACACCCACATGAATATCTATCTTAGAACTCCTAAAACTTTCACCCGCACACAAAGAAATCTTGGAAAAAGCATTAGTAGACACAACAGTGCTGAAAGATCTTGATGTAGACCAATTTCAAACCATGGTGGGACACCTCACAACCCCTCACTGCTTATCATTCACTGAAGAATGTGACATGTCCTTACAACATCTGCACAATGCTCCGTTGCATATTGAAGTCCTCATTCATAAAACACGCATTAAACATGTTCTAATAGATGGTGGAGCTGGCCTAAACATCTGTTCATTGAGTCTTGTTTGTGTCATAGGATATTTAGAAGATGCAACTGATGTCCAGAAAAAGATCACCATAAAAGCCTATGATGAAGAAGAACGTTCCTCCAAGGGAATTGTGATACTACCCATCAGAGTGGGACCTTTGCAGAAGGACACATTGGGGGGAAGTTGTCAATACTGCGATATACACTTTCAACAGAGTACACATAAAAGGTGATACAGGTAAGACTCCTTATGAATTATGGTTTGTTCATACTCCTACTATCAGGTATTTCAGATTTTTTGGAAGTAAATTCTATATTAGAAGAGATTATGCATTAGGGAAATTTGATCCTAGATGTGATAAAGGAATATTTTTGGGTTATTCTACTAAGATAAAAGCATATAGATGTTATAATAAAAGATTGCGAAGAATAATTGAAGCAGTCACCGATAAGGAGGGACCTCAAAGAGATCAATCCGGATCGGTCAACAAGAGTAAACACAAAGATATGATGGAGGAAATGTAGAACAGATAGTTTTATTGCATGAAATCTGATTACATCCAACCGGTAACAACTGGGTTACAACATACTGCAACACAGGCCTAATACAATAGGTCACAACTAAGACCTTGAATTATATATATATATATATATATATATATATATATATATATATATATATATATATATATATATATATGTATATATGTAGACACCTAAAAATGGTCAATGCTTGCGGAGTCATACTTTAACATTTGTGCATTGCCTCATTTTAGGTTTTTGCATCACATTAACATTTCTCCTATGATTCGTACTTGGTCTTTATCATTTGCGAGCATTGAGTCATTCTTCTATATTCTTCAATCATCTCGCTTTTGAATTTGGTTTTGTCGACAACACTCTCCAGTCATGATTTTGATCGATTTTATCCTATTGCATCAATGTACATGCTCATTTGTTATCACTTTGGACATCGTCAATCCTAATTAGGGTTTTGTCCTCTTATCAATCTTGTCGTTTTGTCATCAATCCTTATCATTTTCAATCTTGTCGTTTTACGATTGATTTGTCATCGATCGTTGTCATGTTCAATCTTGTCATTTTGCGATCAATTTGTCATTGATCATGGTCATTTTCAATCTTTTCGTCTTGCAATATATTTTGTCATCGATTCTTGTCCTCTTGTCGATTTTGTCATCGATCGTTGTCTGTTTCAATTATGTCAATTTGGATCAATTTGTCATTGTTCCTCGTCAATTGGCGTATTTATCAATCAAATCATTTATCACATTGGTCCTTTGTTAATCAGAATCATGATCGAGTCAATTATCTTTCATCAAGACCTAATTTATCTTCTAGGGTTTCGTGATTTAATCATTTAATCCTATTTGTCATTTCTTCCCTCTAGGATTAATAAATTATTAATTTATCCTAAGTCTTCTTGTCACAATTAAATGTTCATTTAATTGGCTAATTATTCCTCTTTGTGAATTAATTAATAAATGACAAATTATTAATTAATTTACCTAAATTTCTAATTTTCATCAATTTCTTAATTCCTAATTTTCCTCTTTTTCTAATTTTCTAATTTTCTAAATTCTTAATTCCTAATTTCCTCCTATTTCTCTCCTAAATTCATGGAAATGACATGTCAATTTGTCATAATTGACAATCAATCAATTTTTGACATAGAAGTTTGTCATAATTTGTCATAAATCATCAATCAACAAATTTTGCATAGAAAGTGCATAATTTGTCATAATTGACATAATTGATTTGCAATTTCCATTTGAATTGAATCATGCTAATTTGATCATTTCTCCAATTTTTCTATAAATTGGATGAATTTCTTCAATCAAATCCCCTAATCAGATTATCGAATTTCTAATCAATCACGCTTCGAGTACTCTTGAGTAATCATCTTGTCTACTTGCTTTCATCTTATGTGCATGCACTTGTAGGTGAGATCCACAACAAAAACTATTTGGAGAAGAAAGAAGAACAATGGAGCCACATGAAGGAAGCATTCATATCCACATATGGTTTGCATAGTATTTACTTTTGAATGTTTCATTTTCATGTCTTTATTGAGTGTGTTTAGGATAGATCATTACATTTGAGCTTTTGTGATTGAGCTATGACTAGTATTTTGATTTGCTTGTGATGATTTCCAAATTCCTAGCTTACATTAATTGGTGAACCCGACGTGAACTAACCCCCTAATCATGCTTTTGAGTGCTTTTGAGTTGATTTGCAGGCCAAAAACCCAAGAAACAGGGCAATGCAGGGCTTTCTGGAGACTTCTGCGCCTGTGTGAGTACTCTTGTGCCTGTGTGAGTACTCTTGCGCCTGTGTGAGTACTCTTGTGCCTATGTGAGTACTCTTGCACCTGTGTAAGTCTTGTGCCTGTGTGAGTACTCTTGTGCCTATGTGAGTACTCTTGCACCTGTGTGAGTACTCTTGTGCCTGTGTGAGTCTTGTGCCTGTGTGAGTACTCTTGCGCCCGTGTGAGTACTCTTGTGCCTGTGTGAGTCTTGTGCCTATGTGAGTACTCTTGCACCTGTTTGAGTAATCTTGTGCCTGTGTAAGAAAGACATCCTGTGCCTGTGTAAGTCATTCTGCGCTTGTGTAAGGCTAGAAACAGAGGTAAAAAAGCAGTGTTTTGACTTGCAAATTGGTTTGTTTTGCATTCTGTTTCTACTTTTTGGGTTTATGGTACTAATTCTTTGTGCAGCACCTTGGCATTACGCATGAAAAAGACAACAAATGAAACTACTAACACGTTTTATGCAGGTTCGATAGTCAAAGACTAAATGTATCAAACTTCTGACTTGGGTTTTGCAGGTTGCCTTGGATTACAACTAAACTTTGTGTTTGCAATTAATATTTAGGCACCTAGTATTTTTTTTAATTAGAATGGAATGAATGTATGTTTTCTTTGATTGTTGAGTTTGACATTGGAGTAGGAGAGTATGCTCTCATCCTTCTTAGGGTGATCAAAAATCTAGATCTTCAATACCATGCTCATGTTTTCGATTGTGTGTCACCTTTAGAGGGCCTGCCTTCCCGACCATTTGCTTTTGCAAGCAAGTGATAATCGTGAGAAGGGAATGACCCAAAGTGAGTATGGCTAGAATACCTTGGCATTCTAACTCACTATAAAAAAATACTCGATGGGCAAAAGCTTTGAAGGAAGGGTTACATGGAAATTGTAGTTACTTGGGAAGTGATGACCCTTGAACTCTTTCTCATATCAACATCTAAGTAGGACCTCACGGTCTAAATCATGCTTGCGCGACTACATTTGTTTGGTATCTTGATGGGCTTAATGTCTCAATCACGCTTGCGTGACATCAAGGAGTAACGCTTAACAAAAATCCTTACTAAATACCTTATTTTTAGAGGCCAAAAACCCTTCTAGTTGCTTGAGAAGGACAAGTTCGGATACTTGGAAGAGATACTAAGTTTGCCATGGGGAGATTTCCATGGGGACTAATGCTTGGCTGCCCTGAGAAGTGAGTGTCATGGAGGGGAGCCCGTGGGGTCAAGCATCTATGTATTCTCCTTGAATCCCATAACAAGTCTACCTCTCAAGTACCTAATGTCCTTGCCTACCATAAGAAATGTGTGAATGAGCATGATTGTCTTGAGTCTATGTTAAAATATCTTGTCTTCTTTACTTGTCAAAAGTTGAATTGCATCTTATTTCAAAACAAGGCAAATTGATTCAAAACAAGGTTAAACCCAAGAACATTTCATTCAATAAGGTTCAAAACACATCTTCAAACATGGTTGTCAAACATTTTTCAAAATCTTGTCTCAACATTCATGTCACTTAGATTTAGGTTCATCCTAGTTTGCATTTTGCAAAGTCATTGTCAAGTACCAAGGTTAGCTTTCACCTAAGTCATACTCCTTTGCATATCAATAAGGGTCATCCATTTGCATGTGTCCTCTTGCATTAAAGTCATACCATTGTCATACATTCATATTTGCATACCCTAGGTCTCTTCATTAAGTTTAAGTCATTATCATATCATATTAGGGTCATTTGCATATTAATTGTCCTTTTGCATATAGTCTCAAAACTAGGTTTTGTCATATTTGAGTAGTCCAAATCTTTGATAAACCGTAAGTCATTGTTAGGAAGTCTAGACCTTATCAAACCTTTTGTCCTTTTGTCATTAATGTCATTTTGTCAAACCTAGCTTAGTATCCAAGCATATAGGGGAGACTTTGTCATTTGTCCTTTTGTCACTTGGTCCTTTTATCCTTTGAGGTCTAGACATCATTCCAATTTCCTAAGGGTCTCTCTTTTAGATTTGCATTCCAAAAATTTTGTCAAAATCTTGAAAAACAACCAAAAACATAGGTTGCATTCTTGCCATAGATTGCATTTTCGTCTATTTTAGTTTGCATTTAGTTGCATATCATACATTATCCTTGAAAAAAAAATTCCAAAAAAATATTGCATTGCATAGTGACATGTCTATTGAAACAAGGTTTCAAGCACCAATGATGCAACAAAGTTTGACATATCAACCGACAATGCAATCACAATTATATCAAACCCAACAACAAGGCAATATCGATCAAACTTTTTATGATGAAACAAGTCTCCAAATACAAAAGCTAGAGGAGAAACTAGCTCAAGAAAATGAGATTTTGGAACAAAGAGTGAAAAACATTGAGAAGAATAGATCACAAATGTCCAAAATGTTTCGCAAATTTCCAGGTTGAAATCCAAAGATTGAGCCAATTGATGTAAGATCTCTTCTTGAACGATCAGACATACCAGCTCTCCTCTCCCAAATAGAGATCATGAAACAATTTCAAGAAAAGAGACAACATCAATTTCAACATTATGTGCCTCCACAACAAGAACAAGAAGGTGTTTACTATCAATCAGATTTTCAACCAATACAACCAATGGTTCAACCAATTGTTCAACATATACAACCAATACAACCAATGGTCCAATTTTAACAATATGTCCAACCAACTATACAATGTCCACAAATGGTTCAACCAATGGTGGAATATCAATGTCAACAACCACAACCAAACATTCAAAAACAAAGGTCGCAACACACACCAAGCCAAATTTCGAACATGTCAAACCAATTTGATCAACATCTAGTTTGAAATCAAAACATGACATCAGATCAGAACCAACTCCTTGCCAAACAAGTTCAAATTCCAGATACAACTATGTTAAAACCTCGAAAGAAAAGTGGCTTTATTGCAATGATCTTAAGGAAACTACCAAGTGAGTTCTTTGAGGAAGATCAAAATAATACACTTATGTCTAGCAATGCCTCATCCCCCTGCAAGCAAATTGACTCTCCAGTGGCATCTATCCCTACACCTCTAGAAGTTTCACAAGAACCTTCCATATTGTCCTCATCAAACAATACACCCAAGGATGAAATTACCCAAGGGCTATCCATAATTGATTGTCACGATAATCCAATTCATGATGCACATCCTTGTCATGTTTCATAAATACAAGACCCAATGCCACCATGCACTTTATTTCCATTACCTTTTTTAGAGGACCCCATTCGAAGTCCCTCTTCCTCATGTTTAAGCATTGATTCCTTGCCAAAATCCATCATAAATGTTTAAAGTGCATCCCCTTCATGCCAAATCATTGATTCCTTGTCAGAATCCTCCATGCATATCCAAAGTCCAACCCCATGTCAAGAGGATAATTTAGAGCATGAAGAAACGTGTCTTGAAACAGATCAAGATCAAGATCCTGAAACCTTATCATCCCATCCAATTGTTGACTAGGACCCCATGTTCCCAGACACTCATGATGATTCCCCTATTCTTGTCCATCCTATCAAAAGTCCTATTGACAATCCATTCCCTGAGCAAGATCAAGATATCCCAGTTCATCCAATCCCAAACGATCCCCTTCCATTTCATGAAAAAAATGTCCTTTCAAATCCCATTGACATTCAAGATATCCCTTCCATCCTTTCCGATGATCCCATTAAAAGTCAAGAGCAAAGCACCTTTAAAGAGGATTCCAATGATCTTCCTCCTTGTCAAGATCAAATTATTCCTTCAGATCCTCCACAAGATCCACTTGTTCCTCCATCTCCTTGTCCTAATGCTCCATATACACTCCAAGATCGCATTTCTTTTGACGATCCCATTATTTCTCCCATTCCATCTCTTGAAGAGCCTATCATTGAACCATGTCCACTACACAATCCTAGTCCCCCTCATGATCCTAATCCCCCTCATGATTCTAATGTGTCAGTGCAAGATGTTCATGAACCCTCGACATGCATAATGGGTTTTTCCACTTTGGTGCAATCAGATCCACTTCAAGATCTCATTATTTCTCTCATATCATATCCACCTCATAATGGACTCACGTCTTCTTCCGAAAGAAAAGAGTATCCTACAAGTCAAGATATTCATAAAGGAAAAGGTGTAGACCTTCATGAGAAAGAACCCCTCCATATCAAAGAAGATCTTAAGGGTCATGTCCATAACTCACTCTCAAGACATTGGTATCCCTCCATCAAAATCCAAACATATCCCTTCCCCATCATACTTTCCATCCATCTTAGGTCCTTGTATCCCTTTGTCCTCTATGAAAGGTCAGCAAAGGCACACATCCTTGAGTAAATTTCATCAATCAAAAATAACTCCATTTCATTCATATCCATCCATGCATCCCTTTCCCCCTCCAAGCAATTTGGATGCCAAGTATAAAAGTCATAAGTCTAAAAATCCACATGTATTCAAGGATCAACATGTCCAATATAATCGACATGTCAAAACAAAGAATAATATGATCTATAAAGAAAAAGAAATATCCAAAAGGCCACAAAGGCCCACTGAGCAAAATAAAGCAAAGTCAAAATTTATATGGGTTCCTAAATCCCTTGTGCAAGCAATGCACTCCAAGGAACCACAAAAGCATGAAAAATCAAAAACCATGTGGATCCCTAAGCAGCTCCTTGAAGCACAAAAGCCTAAAGAAACAATCAACTTGGCATCCAAAATTGCTATTCCTCCATCCAAACCTCTCAAATTTGTTCCTCCACCACCTTCTTCATCCATTTTGGGCCCTTATGTCCCAAAATCCATAGCTATTCCTCCATCCAAATCTCACAATCTGAGATCCATTTTTCCTCCATCAGTCCATCACCCCTCAAGGTGTGTGCCAATGTTGATCTTGCCTTCATTTCCGTCCACTGAAGCCGAAGTCTTTCAATACCCTATCCATTATCCAATGCATATTTTCCATCCTTCCATCCCTCCGATCCGATCCTTTGCATAAATCCTCGCCTTAGTTTCATCTCATTTTCCATGTCCTTATCCGACCAACGTCTTTGAGCATACTTTTAAAGGTCATGGTCCATTTTTTTTTCAAGGCTACTATCCAAATGAAAAGACGCTTGAGTCCTTCTTCCATCCCCTATCATTTGTCCATCTTCTATTGAAAAATTCAAAATACAAAAAAAAAATTTAAAAAAAAAAGAAAAAGAAAAAGAAAAAGTAAAGAAAAATAATTCGTCCACTGGTGAAAACCTGGCAAATAGGTGCCTTGGGCAAGTACCATGATGAAAACCTAGCAAACAGGCATCATGCATAATTTATGAACTTCTTGCACACCACACTTGGGGGCAGATTTCCTCCTTCATATCCTATTGCCCTTCATTATCCTATCGAACCCCTGTCATTACCCTTCATATCCTATTGTCTAATTTTCTCTTTCCACCTTTGATCTTGACAAGGCTGAAGATCGTCATGAGCCTCATGCATCTTGTTGGCAGCTTTCCGTCTATCATAGCTTTTGGTCATTTATCCATTTGCTTATTATAATCTTTCATCCATATTCCCTGGCTTATTGCAACTTTCTGCCACTATCCCGTATCCTATCCCGACCTTCAGTCCATGTCCCTTATCCATTCTTGGTCTTGCTTATCCTATCCATATCTTATCACTATCCATACACTCTTTTTCATTCCTTGATCTTGATTTGACATAAGGATGCAAAATTTAAACATGGTTTCAAAAACCTCTTGACATGTCCCTCATGCTATGTCACTGCTTTACATTGTCATATCCAGTCTCTTGTCCCATCATGCAATAGCCCTTGAAAATTGCATCCGTATTGTCTCCATGATAAAAGGCCTTTGTCTTCCCTCTATCCACCATCATTTCAGCAAGCCTATTTATTCATCTGTCATATTCCTTGCCTTGCTAGACACTGGGGGCAAAATTATAAAAAATCCCAATAAAATCAAATAATGTCCTGAAAAAATATAAAAAATTTAAAAATGTCCTGAAAAAATCTCATAAAAATTTAAAAATGTCCTTTAAAAATCCCTAAAAATCCAATAAAGTCCTAAAAAAATGATCAAAAAAATTGTAAAATCTTGAAAAGCAAAACAAAAACAAGCATTGGTGCATAGACAGATCACTGAGTATACATCCAATGACATGCAATCATACACTGTGCTTTAATGAAATCATGCATAAATAGATGAACTTTTTCAATCAAACCAGACATTCAAACTGATCAAAATTGTCATATCCATCGAATATCAACATCACAATCATTTGTCCTTGTCTCTACTATCATGGGTCTTATACAGGGTATGGTATACTCGAAACTAGACTGTGTCTTGTCTTAGACGGGGTACCGCATTCCCTAAAACTAGATGGCATGATCGTCCTATCAGCACTTTCAACTTTTGACAATGAAGATCAAGATGTTTGTTTGATTTTTTGGAATTTGTGCATCTTATCTTGTTATTGATTTATCTTTGGCTTCCGTCATGTTCCTATGTTGCTCGATGATGTCACTGAG
This sequence comes from Cryptomeria japonica, assembly GCF_030272615.1. Lineage (NCBI taxonomy): Eukaryota > Viridiplantae > Streptophyta > Pinopsida > Cupressales > Cupressaceae > Cryptomeria > Cryptomeria japonica. The sequence continues at coordinate 469,198,486 of NC_081412.1, read as the reverse complement.
TGATTTAGAGTGACCGGGATGGTTCATGGTCCCTTTCTTTTTTTTGCGATTGCTGTTTGTCTGTGATGTGTCTGTCTTTTGCAAAAAGGTTTGCATTTCAGCTCTGGCCTTCAATGCCATGATGCTACGCATCCATTTTGCTAGATTAAAATAAAGGTTCTCACCTACAAAGTGCATTACTGGAAGCAAGTTTTTCTTCGTCTCTAACTGTCCTCCGTCATTTTCTTCTTACTAACATTTCTTCAGTCAGTTCGGATAGCCTGTTCGGTCTAATGCTCTGATATGCTGCATCCTGCATTCACTGGTTAGTACAATTGCATTATATCAAACATCATATCGAGCATCGTATCAAGCATTTTATCCATTTCATATTATAAATGTATCAAAAACACATAAAAAATACATCCATACATGTTCCACAATGGTACACAAACAATGCATAAGTCATCCATGCATGGAAAATAACATCACTCATAACACATTGCATCCCATCATATCGATGCATATCATATCATATATCATCATAATATCGGAGTACAAAATTGGACTGTCTGTCCTAAGTATGGCCCGTAGGCTGATTACCAAAATGTCAAACTACATAATGTCCACTGTCCGTCATAAGGAGCACGTACCTCTGTCACTGGGTGCTCCCTCTGTCCTCCTCATCCCTGCCATGTCTCGTGGATGATGTCCCTCTTGGTCCTGGCTGTGGTGGTCTCATAGGTCCACTCACCCCCATGCTGCTCAATGACCTCCGAGAGCGTGCCCTACTCTCTATCCTCAATCGTGCCAAATATGAAGGTGCTCTCTACTCTGGTAGAATTTCACTCTCATATAGTGTCCTCCAAGTCCTGCTAATGTATCTCTATCGGTGCTCCTACGTCTATGTCGTAACATGAAGCAGTCTGGTCGGTTCTCTCGCGTGATCAGTGGATACTGTCGACTCTGCATCATAATTGGGGCATATTTTGTCAGTTTTAGGGTTTGCTCCTATGAGTTGCATGTCCTCATTTCATGTCCAAATCAGGGTGTTGTTTATCTATTTTGACCTATCCTACCCTTATCCCCCCTTTTTCGGATCATTTGCATGCAGTTTTGAACCAAAATTGAGTTTCCAATGCACAATTGCGCCTGTGTCAAGGAACCTATGCCTATGTCATGTAACCTGCACTTGTGTCTCCCTACACAAGCGCAGAAGACCCTACACAAGCGTAGGATTTGCCCAACACAAGCGTAGGTGTCCTTTTCTACCTCCCTTGTGGGCCCCACAATGTCCGGCAAGCACGTCAAATTCATGAAATTGAAAATATGGGTTTTTGACATACATACCACTGCTCCTGCGTCGTCTGATCATCTGAATGTGTATACACGTTCCCTGAGGTGATCTGCCATTGGAATGTTCGCCATCTATCTGCAAGTGTCCTTGTCCAGAGCAAACAAATCCTCCTCTTTGTCTAGTGCAAATTGTAGCGTCCTAAAATTGTGACACTTGCAATTTCGACTGCATTTGGGTCTTCACGATGGCGACGCAACACGCAACCTGAATGGAGACCCCGAAACCTGATTATGACACTGAAAACTGCATTTTTCAAGCACCCTGGCCTGAACCTCCTTGCACCCTGCTGTCCCGGGAGGTGGGACCAGAGCGCCCAGCGCCCTGGTCCCCCAGGACCATGGCGCCCAGTGCCCTGGTCCCCCAGGACCATGGCGCCTAGCGCCCTGGTCCTTGGGTCCTATTTTGGGCCCGGTCTCCTTTGGACTTCGGGTCTTTTTGTTTGCAATTTGGAAAATAAACTTTCCTGGTCGGCCTAAGGTCGGGAAAATCAGTCTATCAGCCCTAATTGACAAGTATATAAACTACATTTTTCTCTCTCATTTGGCATGAAGAGGATATGTGTACAAGGCGTGGAAACTATACTCAAGAATTCAAGCATTCAAGCATTCAAGCATTCATTCCAAGTCTCCATTCAAGGCTAAGTGTTGCATTCAAGACAAGGATTCAACCATTGAAGAGGAGATCACATACTACATGCTACATACAACATACAAACATACAACAACATACAACATCTATACCTTCGCACATAAGGATACAAACATCCTTAGAACAAGGTATTAGTACTTGTTTTACAGTCATTTACATTTACAGCACTTGCTCATTTCTTGGTTACTTCCAAAACCGGGGTTTGCCATCCTAATGGCAAACCCCTAATCCCTAACCCCCCAATCGTCTTCACTTTTCTATGTGTAGGTTGCAGGTACGCGGCTGAAATTGAAGATCTGGAATCCTTGTGCAGAGATGAACAGATCCCCCTTCGTTTTGCGGATTTTTCGGAGGACCGTGGTGCCGGGCGCCATCATCCTGACAACTTTTGCTCAAATTTGCAGGACAGTGCCGTATCGACATTTTACTGCTAATTCCAGGTTCGTAGCTTCATCCTATATCCCTATCTCAGTTTATAAAGTGAATCTTTGTCACTTTCTATGCATTCCTAGCTTAATTCCTCTATGCACATTCTTTACAAAAGAGGGTAGCCTTGCTGTCTTAACCCTTGAAACTCATTTAGCATCCAATCTTGCATTGTGTGGGATTGGATCTTGTGGGTTTCAACCCCTCTTTTGAATGTAAAGTCTCTCCCCTAAGTGAAAACCATCAACCCTAGTGAATCTCCCTTCTCTCTCCTTGGAGTTGGAAGAGGGGAGAGCAACTAGGGTTCGATCGCGATTTTCCGCTTTACATTTTGGTGAACCCGACGTGAACATCCTTTCTGATTTTTCATGCTTAGATCTGAAAAAATTGATTACATTTCCATGTTTGATCTTTTACAAAATTTTAGAGGTGATTGCATAAAAACCCTAAAATTTCTTTTTAGTAATTAAACTTGTGAAATATTTAATTGTTGATGCTTGTTTCAGATCTGCCCTTCTATTACAAATTATCAATTCATATCTATGCTTTAATTTTGAAAATTAAGTGGTTAAGTGTCAAAACCCTAATTTTTGAAACCCTCTTGATTCAACCTTTGTCCGACAATTTCACTGATCAAAACATTTCCAAATCAGCTGTAACTTTGAATTCCACAATAAAATCACAATATCTTTCATCCCTGAAAATTTGGAAAAAAGTTGCGAGGACCGTGTGCACTCCGAGCGCCATCGTCCCCGACATTTTTTTCGAAATTTCGGGAGCTAGATCTTACTGTATTTTCCTGTTAAAATCCAGAATTTTGGCTGATTTTATCAATTTTAACACCTTCAAAATTAAAGTCAAAGTTGGTCTAGGGATTGCTTGGATTAACGCTTCTAATCATTCAAAAATCATTGAAACTGAAATTTTGTGTCAAAATTGTGTTTTTACTGTCCTAAATCTGAAAAGTGTGTTTGCATTCATTAAAAATTTCAGTGCTTTATTCAAATTCTTACAATTTGTGAAATTTGAAATTAAGTGCTTAATTACAACAACTTTGATTTCCGCTTCCAAAATTGAATTTTGCGTGAAATTGAGTCAATTTTTAAATTTCAAAATTTGCATTGCTCTTGACATTCCCTCTAAAATCATAAAATTCAAAATTTCAGTTTCCCTCTCTTTTTCAAAATTCAAATTTTTGCATTTTTCGACAATCTTGATAGGGTTCAATTTTGAATTTGCAACTTTAATTTGGCCTATCTACAGATCGTAAAACCACTCAATTTTTTCAGATTAGCTCTAAAATCATCATAACTTTCATCCCTGCAAATTTCGAAAAAAGTTGCAAGGACCGTGTTGCACTCCGAGCGCCACGGTCCCGGACATTTTTTTTGAAATTTCGGGAGACTGTCGTGATTGCATTTAACAGCTTAAATCCAGAAGATTGGCTGATTTTACTGAAAATTGCTACCTCTAAATTCAAAATCTTCTCTCTCTTTCTAGTGCATGAGTTTTACAACAATAAGTCCTACTTACACTATTCCCGTTAGACGAAGCCGTAGAATTAAGTCTTTCCGAGGTTTAACTACCGAGGAGATGGAACCTAATTTGAATAGCCTTTTTAACGAGGACATAGGTAATTCCTCTAATCCTCCTAATGATGAAGAAGCTCTCCATGAGGTTTCTGTAGAACAACTTTCGAAATTGGATAACCAATTTGACGATTTTCACCAATGGATGTCTCATGAGTATCCCGATAGTCAAGCTCTTCCTTTAATTGAGGGTCTAAAACGTATGCTTCAAAGTGATAAGAATGGAATTGATATTTTGCATGGTATTTCACACATTGTGAACTCGAATGTGATGCCTATAAAGAGTTGTGCCGAATCTTTAGGTTATACACAACCTCCTACACAAGTCAATCATTCTATTCCTTTGACAACTTCTATTGCTAGCATACCTACCTTTACATCAAACATAATGGCTACTTCTACACAAGACATTCCTCCTGTGATCACCAGTCATGGGGGCAATCCTTCTTCTTCAATTAACCCTCTTCCTTCATTCAATCCGACTTCTTCATTCATTCCTTCAATGAGTGTTCCTATTACATCTTCACAAATGAACATGACGCAAGGGGGCAATTCATTTAACCATTCCATTCCTCCTTGTAGTGTTCCTCTTGTCCAATCATCCCCTATAATTGACTATCATAGAGTCCCACCACCTTACTCTTTACCTTCTTTCAATAACATAACACCTCCATCTCAATCTAACACATCTAATATGAACTCTTCGACTGAAGCGACCATTAACAATCTTGCATAAACTGTCTCTTCTTTACAGCAACAAATTGCCTCTATGAATCAATCTAAGTTTAGTGTGCCCACATTTGATGTTGCGAGCCCACTTTCTCTTGACATTGTTCGAGCTATCCCTCCTAAACATGTTGAAATCCCGCATTTGGAGCTTTATAATGGTAAAGGTGATCCTCTAACACATGTTAAGACTTTTCAAACAATATGTACTGATTTTGCTTATGACCAAAGGTTGCTTGCAAAACTGTTTACTAGAACATTCAGAGACAAATCCCTACAATGGTATTGCTCGTTGCCTTCTTATTCTATTACTTCTTTCGAACAACTTGCAAATGCTTTCATTCAACAATTTCAAAACAATATAAGTCCTAAAGTTACTTTGATTGATTTAATGCATTGTAAATAAGGTGTTAAAGAGAAAGTGACTGATTTCATTGGTAGATATAAGCATTTGTATGCTCAAATTTCTTTTCCGGTGCTTGACAATGATATTCAAAGAATTTTTATTTCTAATTTACAAAAAGATATTCGAGACAAACTTCTGTTTTCTGAGTTTACTTCTTTCCAACAGTTGTGTGCCACTCTTCACAATTATCAACTGACTGTGAGTCAAATGGAACAATCACATCCTATGGCTCCGAGTGATAAGGGTGATAGCAGTCAACAACCATTTGGGAAGTTTAAACCGAATAGAGATTCCATCAAATTCAATGAAAACATCATCAACAACAATGTGAATGCAGCATCAAGTGTGCCCCCTATTTCTAAATTTTTCAAGAAAGAAAGAAAGTATACTCCTTTGAATGAATCATTGCATAGTATTATGAATAAGTTATTGGAACAAAATGTGCTTACTCTTCCTCCTATAAGGCAAATTGATCCTGCAAAGATTACTTCACCTTATTTTGATAACAAAGCCTTTTGTCAATTTCATCGTCAGCCTGGGCATGATACTGAAAAATGTTTTTCTTTAAAGGGTAAAATTCAAGATTTGATTGATAATAATACTATCTCTGTTTCTGGAGTGAATGATAAAGGCAACACATCTGTAGCTCCTCCTAATCAAAATCTTCATATTTTCACTGATCCATTACCTTCTCATACCTCTAATGCGATTGAGGCTAATGGTTCCTCTCTCTCATCTGCTGGTCTTGTGTCTATGGCTCTGAATGTGATTAACTTTGTAGAGCAGCAAGAAAATCCTAAAGAACCTTCCATCACATTTGATTCTAGTGAAACTATCAGGGCACCTGATGGTCCTTTATACATAGTTGCAAAAGTCAAGAATACACCTTGCCGTGGAGTGCTTATTGATCCTTCGTGCATGGTTAATGTTATTACTAAAGAATTTCTTTTTACTTTGCAATTGAATCAAGTGATATATGACAAAACAGATGTGATTGTGAAACTATTTGATGCATTTTCTTCTCCTGCAATTGGTTCTATTACATTACCTATTGAGGTCCATAACAAATCCCTTGATGTGAACTTTGCTATTATTCCATCTTTCGAACAATTTCGTGTGAAGCTTGGCTATTCTTGGCTATCTTCCATGAAAGCTATTGCTTCTCCTATTCACAAGTGTTTGAAATTTCCCCATAATGGTGAAATTGTTACTGTCAATCATAGTCTCTTTAAACCAGCTGAAAGAACTTCTAGTGTTCCTATTGATTACTTTTGGCCTAAACAATTCCAATCTCTTCCTCCGCGAAGTGATCATCTTTTCAAATCTTATCAAAAATGGAAAACAGATATGATCCTATCTCTAAGTGAACCTAGAACACCCAAACTTGATATTCCTATCATTCTTGAGAAGGAAGTTCTTCCTTTGAAAGATAAAACCAATGTCTTTCCTCAAGAAGATTCCCAACCCATCCCTATGGATGTGACTATGCCTATATCTAATAAACTTCCTAAAAGTAGACCTATCCCTCCTTGTCATGATGGACTTGGTCTCCTTCCAAAACCAAATATTCCTCCTTTGTATGGAGCAGTTCCTCCTCCTTCTTTCTATAGAGAGAAGAGACCTTCTTCTTCTCCTATTATCCAGCCTAAGAGACCACAACCTAAACACCCAAGTGATAGGGATGAGAACATTCCTCCTCCTCAATCTTCTTCACTTCCTACTAAGACTAGACGAAATCGTTCTGCACGTGAACGCCGATGAAAGCGTCATCTTAGGGCTCAAGCAGCTGCTTCTCAAACTTTACAATCTCCAAAGACACCTTCAACAAGCATTATTCCATTTTCTCCTCAGCCGGACATTGAGCCTAAATCTCCTAAACATAAGATGTATGATGGTCTTGATCCTGTGCGAGTTAAAAATCCCATTTTTATAAATCTTGATGATGATATAGATGAAAATGTTACTCCTCTTGCTTCTGATAGTGAATATGAACTTGTTGATATTGATAACCATTTATCTAATGAATTTTCTAAAGCACTTATCCTAGCTCCTAGACAAGAACAATGTGGCTCGGAACATGAACATAGCCCTTGTTTGGATCTTGTGATAGCTCCATTTGCTGTGTTGGATGTTCCTCCTCTGGCGTGTTCCTTGCCTTCCCGAAACATTGATCAGCAAGATCGGGGGGTAGATGACGTGCTAGAATAGTTACATTAGCATAGCAGATTCTCTCCTCCTCTCTTTTGTTACTTCTTCTATGTGTTATTCTCATTCTTCTATTTGTTGTCCTTAGTGTTGTCTACTTGAGGACGATGCAAAGCATTGAGATCTCTCGATCTCTCTCATGTTGACTCAAAAGACACATGTGTTTCCTTCTTCTAGGTGACCTTCCTTGATTGGGGAATGAAGAACAATTATGCATACATACATATGATATACATGAATAATCATACAGCATATTGACCCCGAGGAAAGCGAAGTCACCTCGTGCTTTGTGTTTTGTGTCTATTATCCTTGGGTTTATCTCACACTTGGGGGCTAAATCCTTGCGATAACGTGCTCCTTTCCCTTCTCATTTCTTATATGTATCACTACCTTAAAGTAATCACCCCCGGTGAGGCGTGTGCAATCGCTTTAACGTAGGGGGGCATACATCCCGTCCATATCTTTTCAAGATACTTGAAAATTTCTTGACAAATTTAACCTTGCCTTGAAAATTTTTGATATCTTTCTTGCATGACTCATAGTGAGGGAACCTTACTACTGACAGTCATGGTTCTCCCTCGTGATCTTCCCTTTTACTTTGTCAATCGAAGTCGTAAGATCCTTAGTCCACTGGGGGCTTGGTGTATCTTGCCTCCTTGATGTGGTGAAAGTCTTTCAATGATTGTTCCTTGTACTTTACCGGAAGTATGAGCATACATACTCCCACTAAAGTGGGGGCTAAATGTAGCGTCCTAAAATTGCGACACTTGCAATTTCAACTGCATTTGGGTCTTCACGATGGCGATGCAACACACAACCTGAATGGAGACCCCGAAACCTGATTACGACACTGAAAACTGCATTTTTCAAGCACCCTGGCCTGAACCTCCTTGCACCCTGCTGTCCCGGGAGGTGGGACCAGAGCGCCCAGCGCCCTGGTCCTTCAGGACTAGGGTGCCTAGCGCCCTGGTCCCCCAGGACCATGGCGCCCAGCGCCCTAGTCCCTGGGTCCTATTTTGGGCCCAGTCTCCTTTGGACTTCGGGTCTTTTTGTTTGCAATTTGGAAAATAAACTTTCCTGGTCAGCCTAAGGTCGGGAAAATCAGTCTATCAGCCCTAATTGACAAGTATATAAACTACATTTTTCTCTCTCATTTGGCAGGAAGAGGATATGTGTACAAGGCGTGGAAACTATACTCAAGCATTCAAGCATTCAAGCATTCATTCCAAGTCTCCATTCAAGGCTAAGTGTTGTATTCAAGACAAGGATTCAACCATTGAAGAGGAGATCACATACTACATGCTACATACAACATACAAACATACAACAACATACAACATCTATACCTTCGCACATAAGGATACAAACATCCTTAGAACAAGGTATTAGTACTTGTTTTACAGTCATTTACATTTACAGCACTTGCTCATTTCTTGGTTAATTCCAAAACTGGGGTTTGACCTAATGGCAAACCCCTAATCCCTAACCCCCCAATCGTCTTCTCTTTTCTGTGTGTAGGTTGCAGGTACACGGCTGAAATTGAAGATCTGGAATCCTTGTGCAGAGACGAACAGATCCCCCTTCGTTTCGCGGATTTTTTGGAGGACCGTGGCGCCGGGCGCCATCATCCCAACAACTTTTGCTCAAATTTGCAGGATAGCGCCATATCGACATTTTACTGCTAATTCTAGGTTTGTAGCTTCATCCTATATCCCTATCTCAGTTTATAAAGTGAATCTTTGTCACTTTTTATGCATTCCTAGCTTAATTCCTCTATGCACATTCTTTACAAAAGAGGGTAGCCTTGCTGTCTTAACCCTTGAAACTCATTTAGCATCCAATCTTGCATTGTGTGGGATTGGATCTTGTGGGTTTCAACCCCTCTTTTGAATGTAAAGTCTCTCCCCTAAGTGAAAACCATCAACCCTAGTGAATCTCCCTTCTCTCTCCTTGGAGTTGGAAGAGGGGAGAGCAACTAGGGTTCGATTGCGATTTTCCGCTTTACACAAATGAGAAAATTTCACACTCTTTGCCTCATTTATAGATCTTTATCAGTGCATAGATGGACGTGCACCCTATCCATCTTATGTTGGTCACAGTCTTTTGCGTCTTCTTTTGCTTGTCCTTCATGCATCTGATCTCCGATTGTCAGTTCGTTCAATCCTATCATTTTTATCGATCAATTGGCCTCTTTTCTACATGTTTCCGGCCAATTCCTTGAGGGGGCATGCATATGTCATTGTTATTGTCTAGGGCATTTTCATTATTGTTCTTTGAAACAACGCTTAAAATCACATTGTCTCAAAGAGGGGCAAAATGTAGACACCTAAAAATGGTCAACGCTTGCGGAGTCATACTTTAACATTTGCGCATTGCCTCATTTTAGGTTTTTGCATCACATTAACATTTCTCCTATGATTCGTACTTGGTCTTTATCATTTGCGAGCATCGAGTCATTCTTCTATATTCTTCAATCATCTCGCTTTCGAATTTGGTTTTGTCGACAACACTCTCCAGTCATGATTTTGATCGATTTTATCCTATTGCATCAATATGCGTGCTCATTTGTTATCACTTTGGACATCATCAATCCTAATTAGGGTTTTGTCCTCTTATCAATCTTGTCATTTTGTCATCAATCCTTATCATTTTCAATCTTGTCGTTTTACGATCGATTTGTCATCGATCGTTGTCATGTTCAATCTTGTCATTTTGCGATCAATTTGTCATTGATCATGGTCATTTTCAATCTTTTCGTCTTGCAATCTATTTTGTCATCGATTCTTGTCCTCTTGTCGATTTTGTCATCGATCGTTGTCTGTTTCAATTATGTCAATTTGGATCAATTTGTCATTGTTCCTCGTCAATTGGCGTATTTATCAATCAAATCATTTATCACATTCGTTCTTTGTTAATGAGAATCATGATCGAGTCAATTATCTTTCATCAAGACCTAATTTATCTTCTAGGGTTTCGTGATTTAATCATTTAATCCTGTTTGTCATTTCTTCCCTCTGGGATTAATAAATTATTAATTTATCCTAAGTCTTCTTGTCACAATTAAATGTTCATTTAATTGGCTAATTATTCCTCTTTGTGAATTAATTAATAAATGACAAATTATTAATTAATTTACCTAAATTTCTAATTTTCATCAATTTCTTAATTCCTAATTTTCCTCTTTTTCTAATTTTCTAATTTTCTAAATTCTTAATTCCTAATTTCCTCCTATTTCTCTCCTAAATTCATGGAAATGACATGTCAATTTGTCATAATTGACAGTCAATCAATTTTTAACATAGAAGTTTGTCATAATTTGTCATAAATCATCAATCAACAAATTTTGCATAGAAAGTGCATAATTTGTCATAATTGACATAATTGATTTGCAATTTCCATTTGAATTGAATCATGCTAATTTGATCATTTCTCCAATTTTTCTATAAATTGGATGAATTTCTTCAATCAAATCCCCTAATCAGATTATCGAATTTCTAATCAATCACGCTTCGAGTACTCTTGAGTAATCATCTTGTCTACTTGCTTTCATCTTATGTGCATGCACTTGTAGGTGAGATCCACAACAAAAACTATTTGGAGAAGAAAGAAGAACAATGGAGCCACATGAAGGAAGCATTCATATCCACATATGGTTTGCATAGTATTTACTTTTGAATGTTTCATTTTCATGTCTTTATTGAGTGTGTTTAGGATAGATCATTACATTTGAGCTTTTGTGATTGAGCTATGACTAGTACTTTGATTTTCTTGTGATGATTTCCAAATTCCTAGCTTACAATATATATATATATATATCGATCCAAAGGATCCAATTGGCCCAAAAGGGATCAAAAACCAAAACCAAAGAACAAGACCTAATGTGCAAAATGAACAAGGTCGGCCTCTGGCAAGAGATTCCTTCAAAAAATCCAAAGGATGAAACGTAGAAGGTCAGCCACATGCCAAGGAACAATGAAATCACTGCCCAAGGCTCTGCAAGCTATGAAATGGGTTCTGGTAGATCACCAGCATAGGTCTCAGGCAACCAATAACAAAGGAACAACCGATAACAAGAAACTGTCATGGAAACCGGTAGCAATATCTTGCCAGAAAGTGATCCAAATGCGATGTGGTCTAAAAGAAAGAAAGATGATCAAGTTGTCAAGTAGAATCCAGCTCCACAAGATCCGGTGAGCCAAAATCGGGACACACAAATAGGAAAACTGAAATTGCAAACAGAAAACAAAACATAAAGGAAAATGTTTTTGGTTGATACAAGATTGTTGTGAACCGGGGATGATCCTGCATTAGACGTTTAGGGTTATTGAAAAAGTGAGCTTCTCACTCTACTGGGGTCAGAGGGAAACCAAGGCAGTCTACCTCTGCCTGAGAAATCTAAGATGAATCTCCAACTGGTCTGCCCTTCCACTTCACAAGATATTCCTTATACTGACTGTTCTGGGTACTATGCCCAATCCTACTATCCAAAATCTCTTCAATTTGATCTAGTTCCTTCCGGGGCAACTGTTTCTCCAAGTTTTCAAAACCATTCTCATTGAATTCTAGTTCATGGTACTCATGAAGATCTGCAATGTTCAATATAGGTGAAATACTTAGACTATCTAGTAGCTCTACTTCATATGCATTTCCTGAAGTAAACTTCCTCAAAATCTTACAAGGTCCAAACTTCTTCATCTACAACTTGTTATAAATTCCAACTGGGAATCTCTCTTTTCTCAGATATACCATCACTTCATCACCAACTTCAAATTCCTTATGTCTCCTCTTCTCATCTGGGTTCTCCTTATATTTGATGTTCATGTCTTCCAAATGTTGTTTAACTTTAATATGCAATGCTGCCATGTGATCTAAAAATTATTTTTCTTCTGAACTCTTCTGGTCTTCACTACTAATGTCTCTCAATTCTTATATTCCTCTAGGGTCACTCTAGTAACAATCTCAAAAGGTGTTTTTCCAGTACTTCTATTCACTGAATTGTTGTAGGTAAACTCTTCTTGTGCAAGGATCAAATCCCAACTTCCAGTTTTATCTCCCACTAAAAATCTCAACAAGTTTCCCAAACTTGAGTTAACAACTTTTGTCTATCCATCAATCTATGGATGAAAAGTTGAACTAAACTTCAAATCTATCTTCACCTTCTTCCAAATTATTCTCCAAAAATAGCCAACAAACTTAGTGTCTCTGTCTGAAACTATTCTATTAGGTAATCCATGCAATCTCACCACTTCCTTGAAAAATAGGTCTGCTACATGCAATGCATCTGATGTCTTCTTACAAGGTATGAAATGGGCCATCTTCAAATAATCTATCCACTACCACAAATATATAAACATTCCCTCTCAGTGTCTTAGGAAATCCAAGTACAAAATCCATGCTTATATCCTCCCATGGTCTTACCGATACTGTCAAAGGTTTATATAATCCCACATTCTAACTACTACCCTTTACAACTTGACAAACTCTACAACTCTACACATATCTCTTAAGATCCTTATGAATCTAGGGCAAAAAGTACTGCTCACTCATGAATGCAACTATTTTGTCAAAGCCAAAATGTCCGACTAAACCTCCACTATGTTTCTCCTTCATCAAATTCTCTCTCATGGAACTCTTAGGTATACACAATTGAGCTCCCCTAAATAACATCCCATCTTGAATGAAATAATCCAACCATTTGCTTCTATCTACCATAATCGGTTCTCTACATGCTTTCCAAGGTTCTCCAAAATCCAGGCCTTCATCATAAAAGGTCTTCAAATCTTGAAAACCTAATACTGTTACTCTCATCTTGGTCATCAAATTCCTTCTCCTACTCAATCCATCGGCAAATTTGTTAGATTTTCTACTTCTATGCTTTAAGACAAAGGTGTAACTCTATAATAATTCTACCCATCTCATATGTCTTTGATTCAACTTACTCTGACTATTCAAATACTACAAAGCTTGATGATCTGTATCCAACACAAACTCCTTAGGCAACAAGTAGTGTCTCCATTTCTTTAAGGCTTGAATTATGGCATGAAATTCTTGATCATATGCTAAATATCTCTTTTAGGCATCATTCCATTTCTCATTGAAATAGGCTACTGCTCTCCCTTCTTGACTCAATATTGCTCCTATGTCTATTCCACTTGCATTACAATCCACTTGAAATACTTAATTGAAATTTGGTAAAGCTAACACAGGCTGCTCAGTCACTTTCTACTTCAATAATTCAAAGCTTTTGTTTTCTCTAGTGGTCTAGTTGAATTCCTTCCGATCTCCTCTCATGGTCTCAATCATAGGTTACAAACTGAACTATTTTTTTTTATAAACTTTCAGTAAAAACTAGCCAATCCATGGAATGATCTTACCTCCCCAATGCTTTCCGGTGTTGGCCACTCAACAATGGCTTTCACTTTCTCAAGGTCCATCTTCAAACCATCCTCAGATATCACAAATCCTAAATAGACTAACTCATCCTTCATGAAAGTATACTTCTTGATATTGATCAACAACTTTTCTTCTCTCAACCTTTGTAAAATTTTTCTTAACTACAACAAATGCTCCTCTTTTGTTTTACTAAAAATCAGAATGTTATCCAAATACACACAAAAAAACTTACTCAACAATTTCTTCAATACCTCATTCATCAGCCTCATGAAAGTACTTTGTGCATTAGTCAACCCAAAAGGCATCACCAACCATTCATATAGTCCTTCATTTGTCTTAAATGTTGTCTTCCACTCATTACCTTCTCTGATCCTGATCTAATGATATCCACTCTTCAAATATATCTTTTAAAAGTATTTTGCTCCACTCAAACAGTCCATTATGTCATCCATCCTAGGTAAAGGAAAATGGTATTTCACTATGATCTTGTTTATTGCGATTGAATCGGTACACATTCTCCACTCTCCATTCTTCTTAGGTGCTTATACAATTGGTACTGCACAAGGGCTCATACTTTCCCTAATCAAATCTTTCTTCAATAGTTCTTGCACTTGTCTATTCAGTTCTTAATTCTCTGCCGGTGTCAACCGGTGTGCAGCTTTGTTAGGCAAACTAGCTCTGAAAATCAAGACCATGCAATGAATAATACTTCTTATAGGTGGCAATCCATTAAATACATTATCTCAAATGATGTCCTCATATTCTGTCAGCAAATATCTTATCTCTTCTGGGTTTTCTCCTTCCGGTTTTGGTCTCTCAGTCTTGTTAGGAATTAAGGCAAAACCCACATTCTGATGTCTCAGTCCATCCATGAATTTCCTTCCATCTACTAAACAAATTTTGGCATTCGTATAGACTTCATTCTTCAAAGGTTCCTCCAAAGGTAACAGGGTTTGCTTCATCCCATTGGCCACAATAGTGTATGTATTATTCCTCCCATCATGTATTGCCTATCTATCAAACTACCGAGGTCTACCCAACAAAAGATGATAAATATCCATTGGCATAATATTACACAAAACTTCATCATGACGATTCCAAATTTTCAATTTCACCAAACATTGTTCACTTACTAACAACTTGTGTTCATCCTGAATCCATGCTATCTGATAAGGATTAGGGCATTTCAATCTCTCCAATTTCAACTTATTCACCATCTCTTTTGAAACAATATTATATGAACTACCACTATTGATAACAACTTTATAACACTTACCAGATACCTTACATCTGGTCTTGAACAGATTCTTCCTCCTCAAGGGATCTTCATCTCCTCGGGTATGACACAAAGTTCTCCTCATCATCAATAGTTGTCCATCTTATGGTTTATTGTCTGATCCGATGGGGTTTTCTTCCACCATTGTTGTTCTTCTGGTAGCCTCTATCTTCTTATACTCAAATTCATGGTGTCCTTCTCCACACTTAAATAAAGTTCCTCTAAATATCCTCTTGTCTTGTCTTCCAAAGTTCTCATTTTGGTAACCATCTAGTTCTATCCTCTAGTAGAAATTTCTATCATCCTTCTGGTATGAACTACCTTCTTTTCTCACTTCCTTGTCCTTGTTCTGATCTGTACTGGTTCCTCTTCCTCTGGTATATCCTCTTCCTCCTTGAAATCTTCCTCCGGTAAACCTTCCACTTCCACATCTCTGTCTCTGCTCATGTCTTTTGTTCAATTTCTCTTCAGCCTTTTGGGCATACTAGTAAGCCTCTTCAACACTCTCCAATTTGATCATACAGAGCTCATCTTGTATAGACATCTGTAATCCATTCAAATATCTTGCAATTTTCTCAACTTCATCATCAATATGTCTGGATCTGATGTTCAACTTGTAAAATGCTTCAGTGTACTCCTTCACACTAGATTCCTTCTGTCTCAAATTCTACAACTTCTGGAACAAATCCACTTGATAATTCACCGACACAAACTTTGATTTCAAATTAGCAATCATCCAATCTCATGTCTTAATCTTTTCTTTACCTCTTCTTTTTCTATCAACTTGTAAATGCTCCCACCAAAGAGATGCATGACCTTTCAATAGGGTACAGGCATATTTCACCTTCCTCTCTTCTGTAGTATTTTAAAAATTGAAATGCTTCTCCATCTCCGAGATCCAATCCATCAATTCATCTGAATCTAATTTCGCATCATATTTCAGTGGGGTAAAATGAGGTTTAGTGTTCACCCTACTCAAAAACCTTAAAAACATTTCTTCATCCGGATCAACCACTGGTAGGTTTACTTGTTCTGTCGGGGTTTCTTCTCCTTCATCTTCAATATGTCAGCCTCTTCTCTGGGCTGTCTCTGCAGCTTCTAACTGAGCTACTATTCCTCGCAACATCTCCATCACAACAGGGTTTGCATTCCCACATGCTCCACCATTCCCAGTTCCTCTTCGCTCCATCGATTCATGCTGGTCCTCTGCAATTGCAGGTTGGATTCGAAATATGCCACCCTACAACAAGAAATTTAGGACATGCAACCTCTAGAATAAAACTTTTCTCTGATACCACTTGAAGTAGTCATCGATAAGGAGGGACCTCAAAGAGATTAATCTAGATAGGTCAGCAAGAGTAAACACAATGAAACACAAAGATATAATGGAGGCAATGCATAACAGATAGTTTTATTGTATGAAATCTGATTACATCCAACTGGTAACAATCAAGTTACAACATGCAAATAGGCCTGGTAGAATAGGTCACAACTGGGACCTTGAATCAAAAGATATATCTTCTATGCACAGTCTAGCTATTTGATTCACTGATTGATTCTAATTTATTACATTTCAAAGCATAATTACAAATATTTATTACATTCTAACTTATTATATCAATCCAGTTGGCTTAAAAGAGATCAAAACCCAAAGAAAAAGACCTAATGTGCAAAATAAACAAGGTCTGCCTCTGCAAAGAGATTCCTCTAGAAAATCCAAAGGATGAAACATAGAAGGTCGACCACACGCCTAGGAACAATGAAATCACCACCCAAGGCTCCACAAGCTATAGAATGGGTTCTAGTAGATCACCAAAATAGGTCTCAGACAACCGATAACAAAGGAACAACCGGTAACAAGAAACTGTCATGGAAACCAGTAGCGATATCTTACCGAAAAGTGATCCAAATGCGATGCCAAAATAGAAAAAAAAACAAAAAGGAAAATGTTTTTGGTTGATGCAAGATTGTTGTGAACCGGGGATGCTCCTGCATCAATAATGGAAAGCATAAATGTCAAAGTGGATGAGAAAAACAATAATCAGATCAAATCATATGATTATTGACTGGAGGATGAAATTGTCAGACCAGAACTAGTTGTGCAAGAATTAGTTCAAAGCATTGATCCAGTTGCTCCGATAACATCATAAAATTACACAGTGACTACTGAAGAGCATAAAGAGCCAAAAAGTCAAGATAATCCTAAGACTCCCAGGTATGTGAAGTTGAATCATTCTGAAGATTAGATCATTGGAGATGAAAGAAAAGGTGTGATGATAAGAAGGTTAGTTGTTGAAGAGGTATGTTTAATTTCTCAAATTGAACCATAATATTTTATTGAAGCAAGTAAAGATGAGAATTGGATGAGAGCTATGGAAGAAGAATTGAATCAGATAAAAAATAATAAAACATGGGAATTGGTTCCTGGGCCTAAAGATAAAAATGTTAGTGGAACGAAATGGGTTTTTAGGAATAAATTAAATGAAGAAGGTCAGGTTGTAAGAAACAAGGCTAGATTGGTTTGCAAAGGTTACTCACAGCAAGAAGGAATTGATTATGATGAAACTTATGCTTTGGTTGCAAGAATTGAAGCGATAAGACTTTTTCTTGCCTATGTTGCACACAAGAACTACAAGGTATATTAAAGGGATGTTAAATGTGCATTTCTAAATGGAGATCTTGAGGAGGAAGTCTACATTGAACAACCTGATGGATTTTCATTATTAGAGGACAAGGACATGGTTTGCAGATTGAAGAAAGTTTATATGGATTGAAACAAGCCCCTAGAGCATGGTATGCTAGATTAGATAATTATATTTCAAATCTTAGTTTTAGCAAAGGTAATGCTGATAGTAACTTATATTATAAGATTGAGCATGATGACATTCTGATCATTGAAGTATTTGTTGACGATATCATTTTTGGAGGAGAAGAAAGTTTATGCATGAAATTTGCTGATGACATGAAGAATGATTTTGAAATGTCTATGATTGGAGAGATGAAATTTTTATTAGGTTTGCATATTACTCAGACTAATAAAGGTATTTTCATTTTGTCAAACTAAATATGTGAAATAATTTCTTAAGAAATTTGGTCTTGAAAATTCAAAACCTATTGGTACTCCTATGATAACTGGTTGCAAATTGTCCAAGGAAGATGAATCTCCTAGAGTGAACTCATCTAGATACAAATCAATGATTGGTGGATTTTTGTACTTAACTCAGATCACTAGATTTAATGAATGTTGTCTGCATTTCTTCTAGATTTCAATCTGGTCTGAGAGGAAGTCATGATATTGTTGTTAAAAGAATATTTAGATATTTGGCAAGAACAACATACTATGAGTTATGGTATCCAAAGGATGACGATTTCAGATTATGTGCCTATGTAGACTCTAATTGGGTAGAAGATGTTGATGACTAGAAGAGAACTACATGTGGTGCATTCATTCTTGGGAATAAATTAGTTTCATGGCTTAGCAAGAAATAATCATGCACTTCATTATCTATTGTTGAAGCTGAATATCTAGTTATTGCAACTAACTGCACTCAGATCTTATGGATGAAGAAAATGTTGAAAGATATAAGGGTGAGTTATGATGAGCATATTGTTATTCACTGTGATAATACTGTTGTTATCGATATGTCAAAGAATCTAGTATTTCATTCCAAATCAAAACACATTTTCATAAGGTATAATTTTTTGAAGGAAAAGGTTGAAGCAAAGGAAGTCAGGTTGGTATATGTGCCTACTAAGGAACGAATTGCATATATTATAATAGAATCATTGCCTAAAGATAATTTTGAACATCTTGAAGATCACTTGGGGGTCACCACCCCTCTGATAGAGACCTAGAGATGCAGGGATGCATCAATCTGGTGAGCTTATCAGGAATATCTCCTGATCTAGGTTGATGGGATGATGTTTCTTCTCAGGGGGAGTAGTCAGCTATTTGGTTTGGCATCAACCTTTTATCATTAATTTCAAAGGGGGAGAGGTGTTCATGTGAAAAATAGAAAATCTTAGGGGGAGAGATATTTCAGATTAGTTTTGGAGTTTTGGAGATTGTTGGAATTCCTTGGCACTTGGATGTTTTTCACATTCAGTGTTGCCATCAATGCCAAAGGGGGAGATTGTTGGAAATGTGCTGAAATTGTTTATGTGTTGTCATTGATGTCAACATTGTGCTTTGGTTGGATATGGTTTTGTCCCGGTTGGTTGTTGCTATCCCGGTTGGACCTATTCCCATAGGACTTGGTTATTAGAGGTTTTGATTTGGTATGATTAGATTAGTTGTTTTGGTTTAGGATGGTTATTCAAGATGGTTATATGCTTGTCACATTCAGTTGGTTCATGATTTGGTGCTCTGGAAGCTATCGCTTATGTTCTGGATTACTGGTTGATATTTCTTAGTACCGGTTGGCTTTACCAGTTTGTGATATTCGATGATTTGGTTAAGTGATTTTGGTCTGACTTACAAAAATTATTCCTAATGTGCTGAAGGCGTTCTTGATCGTGTTCTAATTGTTTGATGGCTTCGCATTAGCTAGAGTGATGATTTGGTGGTCCTATTTGGACTTGGTTGGTTATTCTGTTTTATTTGCATTGAGGGTTTCTACCGTCTGGTGAAATGTGTTGCATTTGGTCTTAGAGGAATTTCTAGTGGATATAATTGTTTGGGAATTTTAATTAGGTCCATGCTATGTAATGTAAATCATAATATTGGTTTGGTGGTATCATGTGATGAATTTTTTGTAATTATGGTTTATGGGTTTAGGGTTTAGTCGACCTTGTTATCAAGGTTGATGATTTGTATTTATAAGCGATATATTCATGTAATTTGTAGAGGAGGGTATGGTATGGTATGGAATATCGGTATGGTTATGTCTGCATTATTAGAGAGTGGTTTATGTGCTGACAAGGTTATATCATTTAGCAAAGGTTTGAGGAGAGTTTGG
Organism: Cryptomeria japonica; assembly: GCF_030272615.1. Classification (NCBI taxonomy): domain Eukaryota; kingdom Viridiplantae; phylum Streptophyta; class Pinopsida; order Cupressales; family Cupressaceae; genus Cryptomeria; species Cryptomeria japonica. Next base: position 469,178,523 of record NC_081412.1, on the reverse strand, counting down.
TATTACAAGGTAGACACTTGTGCTTAACTAGAACTGTATCAAGCATTAGGAGATGCTATCTTCACATTTAATTGCAAGTGAGCTCTAGGCTATTGGTCTGATTGCAAGTGCAATCCCCATTGTAATTATTTCACATACTACTACAGAAGTATTATTTGACTGTGGGTAGGGTTTTCCACATCAAAATATTGGTGTTGTGTGTTTTGTGCTTTCATTCTTTATCTTTCACTATGTTATTTAAATTGTGCTCTAGTAAATGCTTTATAAACTGCATTAATTGTTTAACTTGTGGAAAACTGATTCACCCCCCCTCTCATTTTTCCTTCGGTATCTGAGATTCTAACATTATCATCTTAGATTTCCATTCAAAATAATTATACAGTGTTAAAAGAGGGACTACAGATGCATCCATGATAGTAGAAAAGAAGATTGAAAAGAATCAGGAAAAGTGCAAGAAAGAAGACACATGAGACACCCCACCTTTCTACTAGTCTCAAAATCACCCCTCCCAAAAATTACAAGGTTGACACTTTATAATTAGTGCATTTACAAGGACTTTTATGAAATTATAATGTTTTCTAGGGCTCTAATGTCCATAAATAGAAAGTTTAGGTATAAATAAATCCGATCCAAAATCTGAAAATATTAGCCTTATTGTTGTTGAATTCTTTTCAATACGTTTCCAACAACTATTTGTTTTTTTTAAAAACAGAGTTGTGAGGTGAAAGATATGACTTGTTGAATGAAAAAAATGTAGCTGATTCAACCCACAATATTTCATGGAAAAAGGAAAAAGATTTCAATGAGATCCACATGAATGGAAAGTGCTCATTTCTATATTTTTGTCAAGTGCTTGTTTGTGAAAATCCAACACCTGAGGCAAAAGATATGCAATTTTTAAGAAAGATTGCTGAATATGCTAGCTAGAAAATTAGCTTACGCCCTAGTCAAATCCATTTTCAGAAATAAATAAATAAATAAATATTGAATTTATGGAAAAAAGAGCAAAAACCCCAAAAAAATCAATGTTAGGAAGTAAACACAAAAATTCTTTTTCGTGCAAATGAGAGAAAGCTAGAATTTTGAAGCGAAAATGAAAACAACTCCAATAAAAAAATCACTCTACTTATTTTACTTTGTCCTCCAAACTTTGATTTTGGTGAAATTATAAAAGTCACTTATGAATTTCTCAAGCCTTCTGGATACTCTAGAAATTTTGAAGAAGCTTCCAATATTACCAAAAAGCTGCAATCACCTAGATCTCACGAGAACACACATATATAAAACCCGATTCAACTAGAAGCTTATTTTCCTTTAATCTATTATGATTGTCCAAGTCAAACGAGAATGTAGGAGAAGATCATACTTGGTTTTTAAGAAAAATATTATCTATCTAATAGTCTCAAATCTCTCAAATAAATTTGAAAAGTAATGAGCTATACCAAACAACACAACTCTAATACATGTTAGATTCTGTGAGAAGAAAGAACTAAGGGCCAGGATTTGATGTTTGTCATAGATCACATGCAACTTCAAGCGAATGAAGATAAATTTGATGAGTAAAAAATAGAGACAAAGACAAGAATTTTGAGAAGACTCTCATTGAGCCATCACTCAACTAGTGAATGTGAGAGTAAGGTGCTAAATATATAGAAAAATAATAGCATATACATCCAAAAGGTGCACTAACTCCCACTCCCCATAAAAAGTGAGAGGTTTTAGCTTCTTGGTAAATGCCAAAATATGTGGCATAACCTCCTTACATGAAGCCAACAAAAAGGAGTTATAAGAGGTGGCACATAAAGCCAAAAGAGGATGAGAATCCCAACTACCCCATAACCCACTTAGGAAATTAAAAAATAGTGGTTATGTAAGGTGTAACAGTAAGCCAAAAGAGGGTATGTAACTCAACTAGTCATGTGAGTGATGTAGGAGCATCCCCGGTTCATAGAAATCTTGCATCAACCAAAAATATTTCCTTTTTGTTTTGCTTGTTGTTTGTAGTTTCAGCATTTCTTTCTATGTGTCCCGTATTTGGCTCACTAGAACCTTTGGAACTAAATTTTTCTTGAAGACTCAATCATCTTCCTTATTCCCAAACCGTGGAACTTTTGGATCATTTTCTGGAAAGTTATTGCTATCGGTTTCCAAGACAGTTTTATATTACCGATTTCCTGGACCCATTTGCATTGGTGATCGACCAGACCCTTTCCATATCTTGTGGAGCCCAAGCATTGATTCCGATGTTCTTTGGCATGTGCCCAACCTTTTCCCATGATCTACACTTCATCCTTTGGGTTTTTCAGAGGAATTTCTTTGGCGGAGGCCGACCTTGTTGGTTTTACATGTTAGGTCTTGTTCTTTGGGTTTTGATCTCTTTTTGGGCCGAGTGGATCCCCTTAGATCATATAAATCATTGTAATAGAGCATTAGAATTTAACAAGGAATTTAGACAAAGAATAGAAGATAGATCTTAAGATTTGAGGTCCCGGCTGTGACCTGTTCTATATTTTGAACATGTTTTAGTAGGCTTGTGAGCCGGTTACTATAACCTAGTTGTTACTGGTTGGTTGTAATCATTTTTCATGGTATAATTCAATCTGTTCTACATTCCCTCCATCATGTCCTTGTATTTCCATTATGTTTACTCTTGCTGGCCAGTCTGGACTGATCTCTTTGAGGTCCCTCCTAGTCAGTGACTGCTTCAAGTGGTATCAGAGCGAGCTTTCATTTTGAAGATTGCGTTCTCTTGAGAATTTTTTTGTAGGGTGGTAGACTATGGATCCGATCTGCAGCTGCAATGGCGTAAAGATGACATAAAGAGGAAATAGGAATGGTGGAGCATGTGGGAATGCAGACCCTGCTATGATGGAAATATTGTGAGGAATAGCAGCCCGGTTGGAATCTGTGGAGACATCCCAGAGAAGAGGTCGACACATTGAAGATGTAAGTGAAGATGAAGGAGAAGAAGCCCCAGTAGAACAAGTAAACCCACCAGTGGTTGATTCGGATGAGGAAATTTTTTTGAGGGTTTTGAGTAGGGCGAATACTAAACCTCATTTTACCCCACTGGAATATGATGGAAAGTTGGATTTGTATGAATTGATGAATTGGATCTTGAAGATGGAGAAATATTTTGATTTTGAAAACACTGCAGAAGAAAGGAAGGTGAAATATGCTTGTACTAGGTTGTAAGGTCATGCATCTCTTTGGTGGGAGCATTTGCAGGTTGATAGACAGAGAAGAGGTAAAGAGAAGATCAAGACATGGGATCAGATGGTTGCTAAGTTGAAATCAAAATTTATGCTAGCTGATTATCAAGTGAATCTATTCCGGAAGTTGCAGAATTTGAGACAGAAGGAATCTACTGTGAAGGAGTACACTGAAGTATTTTACAAGTTAAATATTAGATCCGGACATGTTGGTGATGAAGTTGAACAAGTTGCAAGATATTTGAATTAATTGTGGGTGTCTATACAAGATGAACTCGGTTTGATCAAATTACACAGTATTGAAGAGGCTTACTAGTATGCCCTGAAGGTAGAAGAGAAGCCAAACAAAAGGTATGAGCAGAGGTAGAGAGACAGAGGTGGAAGGTTTTTCAGAGGAATATTTCAAGGAAGAAGAGGATATATCAGAGGTAGAGGAACCTGTATGGATTAGAAATAGAACAAAGAAGTGAGCAAAGAAGGCAATTCATACCAGAAAGATGATAGAAATTTGTACTGGAGGAGAGAACCAAATGGCTACCAGAATGACAATTTTGGAAGAGATGACATAAGACAAGACAAGAGAGTGTTTAAAGGAACTTGCTATCAGTGTGGAGGAGAAGGACATTGTTCTTTCGAGTGTAATATTGAAACACCTTAAGCCTTATCAGATAGCATGGATTCATTTGAATTGAATTTGGAAAGATTGAAACACCCTAAGCCTTATCAGATAGCATGGATTCATGATGATCATAAGTTGTTAGTAAGTGAGCAATGTTTGGTGAAATTGAAAATTGGGAATTATCATGATTAAGTCTTGTATGATATTATGCCTATGGATATTTTCCACCTTTTGTTGGGTACACCTTGGTAGTTTGATAGACAAGATATACATGATGGGAGGAAAAATACATACACTAGTGTGGCTAATGGGATGAAGAAAACCTTTTTTTCCCTTGGAGGAGCCTTTGAAGAGTAAAGTCTATATGAATGCTAGAATCTATTTGGTGGATGAAAGGAAATTCTTGGATGGATTGAGACATGAGAATGTGTGTTTTTTGTTAGTTCCTAGGAATATTGAGAATCTAGAGCATGAAGAAGAACAACCGAAAGAGATTAAAGATTTGCTAATAGAATATGAAGACATCATTTCAGATAATGTGCTTCATGGATTTCCACCTGTGAGAAGTATCAGTCATTGCATGGACCTGGTTCTCGGAGCTAGTTTGCCTATTAAAGCTACAAACATGATGACACCGATAGAAAATGAAGAGTTGAATAGACAAGTGCAAGAGTTGTTGAATAAAGGTTTGATCAGAGAAATTTTAAGTCCTTGTGTAGTACCAACAGTATTAGCACCTAAGAAGAATGGAGAATGGAGGTGTGTATCAATTCTAGAGAAATAAACAAGATCATAGTAAGATACCAGTTTCCTTTGCCTAGGATGGACAATATAATTGATTGTTTGAGTGGAGCCAAATACTTTACAAAGATAGATTTGAAGAGTGGATAGCATCAAATTAGGATCAGTGAAGGAGATGAGTGTAAGACAACATTCAAGACAAATGAAGGATTGTATCGATGGTTGGTGATTCATTTTGGGTTAACTAATGCACCGAGTACTTTCATGAGGCTGATGAATGAGGTATTGAAGAAATTCTTGGGTAAGTTTGTTATTATATATTTGGATGACATTCTGATTTTCAGTAAGACAAAAGAGAAGCATTTGTTGCATTCGAGACAAGTTTTGTAGAGGTTGAGGGAAGAAAAGTTGCTGATAAATATTAACAAGTGTACTTTCATGAAGGAAGAATTAGTTATTTGTGATTTTTGATATCTAAGGATGGTTTGAAGATGGACCGTGAGAAAGTAAAAGAAATCGTTGAGTGGTCTATACCAAAAATCATTGGAGAGGTAAGGTCATTTCATGGATTGGCTAGTTTCTATCAAAAGTTCATAAAAAATTTTAGTTCAGTTTGTAACCCTAGGACTGAGACAATGAGAGGATATTATAAGGAATTCAAGTGGACCACCAGAGAAACCATAGTTTTGACCTGGTGAAGTGGAAAGTGACTGAGAAGCCTGTGTTAGCTTTACCAAATTTCAATAAAGTATTTCAAGTGGATTGTGATGCAAGTGGAACAACAATAGGAGCAATCTTGAGTCAAGAAGGGAGAGTAGTAATTTATTTTAGTGAGAAATTGAATGATGCTCGGAGGAGATATTTAGTATATGATCAATAATTTTTTGTCATAGTTCAAGCCTTGAAGAAGTGGAGACATTACCTGTTGTCTAAGGAGTTTGTGTTGTATATAGATGATCAAGCTTTGCAGTATTTGAACAGCTAGAGTAATCTAAATTAAAGACATATGAGATGGGTAGTATTTTTTCAGAGTTACACCTTTATGTTAAAGCATAGAAGTGGGAAATGTAACAAATTTGTTGATGCATTGAATAAGAGAAGGAATTTGCTGACAGAGATGAGATTAACAACATTAGGATTTGAGGAATTAAAGACTTTGTATGATGATGACCCGGATTTTTCATAACATTGGAAAACATGTAGAGAACCGGTTACGATAGATAGAAGAAAGTGGTTAGATTACTTCATCCAGGATGGGATGTTATTCAAAGGAATACAATTGTGCATACCTAAGAATTCTATAAGGGAGAATCTGATAAAGGAGAAACATAGTGGCGGATTAGTCAGACATTTTGGTGTTGACAAAATAGTAGCATTGGTGAGTGAGCATTACTTTTGGCCCCAAATTCATAAGGAAGTTAGGAAATATGTGAAAAGTTGTAGAGTTTGTCAAGTTGCAAAGGGTAGTACTCAGAATGTGGGATTGTATCACTAATACATTTGGACTAGATTTCCGACTAAGGTTTCTGACTGAGAAGGTATATTGTCGCCAAATTTGAATTTTTTTTGAAAAAATGCCTGCATTCGTTGTAATTTCGATGAAAATTTCCCATTTGGTATCGACGAAGAAGGCATTAGCAATGAGAATTTTCTTTTTTTCAAAAAAGAGCTCGAGTTCATCGTAATTCCGATGATAATGGCCATTACTTAAAAAAAAGAAGAGGGGAGTTCATTTGTACATTGCAATCCCGTGTAGGCGTCCATGGCAACTTCAACCCCCAAGAACATCAAACCCATTTCAAAGGCATTTGTGGCATTGCTTGCAATCCCGCATAGGAGATAGATTCAAATTTCCCTAGTTTTTAATTTCATGTTGCAAAAAATATACATGTGGTGGTTAATTGCCCTAGTTTAATCTCGTAAAACCATAGAACTGTGATTGAGGAGTGAGCGTTCAATTTTGTAGCAGCAATCCCTTCCTCCCATATACGCGCGTGTTGATTGTTCACATGAGATCACATCTCTTTGCAGCAGCGTATCAAATAATTCATGAGCCTTGTCCATGTTTCCACATTTTGTATTCATGTCAAGCAGGGCATTTGCAAGTACAACACCTAACAAAATTCCTCTATCTATTATGCTTTGATGGATGTCCATACCCTGTTCCAAAGCTCCCATTTTTGCATAAGCAGGGAGGATGCTGGCAAAGGTTGTGGAATTTGGCTGTATGCCTTCCAATTTCATTTGCTTGAAAGTGTCTAAAGAATTTTCGACAAATCCATTTTGTGCATATCCAACAATTGTTGTAGTCCATGAGACAACATTTCTTTCAGGCATTCTATCAAACAGTTCATGTGCCTTGTCTATGCTTCCACATTTTGCATACATGTCTACCAGGGTAGTTGCAACTACAACATCTGACAAAATTCCTCTATCCTTTATGCTTCAATGAATGTCCATACCCTATTCCAAATCTCCCATTTTGGCACAGGCAGGGAGGATAGTAGCAATGGTCGTGGAATTTGGCTTTACACCTACCGATTGCATTTGCTTGAAAGTTTCTAAATCCTTCTCAACAAATCCATTTTATGCATATCCGGCAATCATTGCAGTCCAGGAAACCAAATTTATTTGAGGCAATCCATCAAATAGTTCCCTTGCCTTGTCTATGCTTCCACATTTTGCATACATGCTAACAGAGCAGTTGCAACTACATTTGACAAAATTCCTCTATCTTTTATGCTTTGATGGATGTCCATACCCTGTTCCAAAGCTCCCATTTTGGCACAGGCTGGGAGTACACTGGCAAATGTAACTAAAGAAATGCAATGATCAGCTCCAAAGACATCAAACCACTACTAACAAAACCGAGAGTCTAAAATATGATAGGGAATAGTGTGAGTTGTCCTGAAATAAAATATTTTATTTTCAATTTCAACTAAAACATAATTACTCAGCCATTTAATGTTATTAATAAGTGTTTAATTTATGAAAGAGATAAATGGTTGGCCACAAGTACATGAGTTACTAAATGCACACAAATAAGTGAATTTGATATTCAAAACTATCTACAATGAATTCAATTCTTGTCCATTAGTCATTTATGTTTGCAATAAGCATATTTCTTTGTTTTTCTTAATCTTTATTCATAGTTATGTGCATATTTCATATTCTATAATTAGGATATCAATTGCTATGGCTGAACAATAGCATGATGTTTGCGTTGTGGTATAGATGTGTGGAAACATAATTATGGGATTGTTATATTATAGAGATCATAAATCTAGATATCACATATTAGTTCTAGCTCTTCTTGGATTGAGTCTAAAGTTGACATACAGTCATAAAGCCATTATTAGCAGATCTATCCATTTCTAGTAAAGACAATTGAGAAAGTCATTTTGATATTGAGAGTTTCTTATCTATTTACCTATTGATCATTATTAAGCCATAATATTTAGGTCTATTTATCTCTCTTGCAAAACCTTTGTAAGTGTCCTAGATTGTCCCTACTACTCACTCTTCAATGAAATAGTGGAGTTCTAAAGATTTGTTGCACAAGATGTTGTTGAATGTATCAACAAGGCTAGCATAGAAGGCATGTTCAAGCTTCCACTTGTACAACTTACAACAAATGATTTGTTGATAGAAGAAATTATTGAAATAGGGATACAATCGAAAGACAAGTAAGTACATACAAACCTCCTCAGTTGAAAGTAAAATTTGTGTATAAAAAGAGTACATTGAATCCCAATCCATAAACACAATAGAGATACCGATGGAGACTTAATTGGATGTAGCATGTCACACCAAAGTTGTTAGAGTATGCTAGGCTAGTACATAATGTTTTGTAAAGCCACATTAGTATTTTACCCAGATCATTATCTACCAAAACTAACTATAGTAATCCTTTTGAGGATTCATTTCATGGTGCTAGATCTTCATTTAGTTCCACTTCTTGTCGGAGAAAAGAATAGTTATTTCTTGATGTAGATGAATATCCCATCAACAAAGGACAAGACTCTTTCTAGAATATAACAAATTCTACTCCAACAAAATATCATGGGGGTTTCACTAGAGATATTGAATAAGAGATAGACTTCTACTGATGAATTAAAAGCATTGGCATGTTCTTCATTTATTGATGTAAACTCTATGTGACACCACCACAACCAACAAAGGTGTAAAAAGTTGTTTGCAATGCATTGATTTTTAGGAATGTCCTTTGAGAAAATAGAATTAAAGTATGGAAGTAGTATCTGCCAGCTCCTGAGGGAATCTTGATGAAAAATAACTGTAAAATATTTGGGCAAGCTTATATGCAAAAACTCATGCTTCCTAATGGGTTTATGTATATAAATAAGCACAAATTAAGTGGTAAAGGGGCTTTTGGAAACAAGAGGGACATAGAGGTAGTGGAAGTGAAAACTTCTGGTGTTGTGTCTACTCCATCTCAGAATGGGAATGGCGAAGGTGCTGTAAGAGGAGCTGAGAAGGGTGTTGGAAGAAGTGGGGGTGTTTACATTCCCCCATTTAAGCTAGCTCAAATGATGAAAGATGTGGAAGATAAGAGAAGTGTGGAATACCAGCGCATGACATGGGATGCCCTTTGGAAGAGTATCAATGGGTTAGTAAACAAGGTAAATGAATCTAACATCAAGAACATCATTCCAGAGTTGTTTGTAGAGAATCTCATCTGTGGGAGGGTTATATTTTGTAGGTCTTGTATGAAATCCCAAATGGCATCCCCTGGATTTATGGATTTTTTTGCTGCGTTGGTTGCTGTGGTAAATACAAAATTTCCTGAAGTTGGCAATTTGCTTTTGTGAAGAATTATTTTGTAGCTTAAGAGGGCATACAAACGCAATGACAAGCACATGTTGATAGCAATAACCAAATTCATAGCTCATTTAGTGAATCAACAAGTTGCACATGAGATCATTACCTTGGAACTTCTCACCCTTTTACTAGAGAACCCCACAGATGACAGTGTAGAGGTTGTTGTTGGGTTCGTGAAAGAATGTGGTTCTTTGTTGCAAGACCTTTCACCCAAAGGTCTCTATGGGATTTTTGAAAGATTTAGAGGTATTCTCCATGAGGGGGAAATTGACAAATGAGTATAGTTTTTAATTGAAGGCCTTTTTGTAATTCGCAAAGCTAAGTTTGAGGGTCATCCAGCTGTACGTTCAGATCAGTTAACACATGAAGTTTTCCTAGAAGATGAACTTAATCAAGAAGCTGGTTTGGATGTTTTCAAGCCAGATCCTATTTTCTTAGAGCATGAGGCAACCTATGAAAAACTGAAGAAAGATATCCTTGGAGATGCTTCTTCAGATGAAGAAAAAGGGTAGAATGATTTAGGTGATGATTCAGATGATGATGATGAAGAGGAAGGTGATGAAGCACTAAGATTATAGGATGAGACAGAGACAAACTTGGTCAATTTAAGATGTACAATTTATTTGACAATCATGTCAAGTGTTGATTTTGAGGAAGTTGGTCATAAGCTACTAAAGATAAAGCTTGAACCTAGTCAAGAGAGAACATACCTTCATTATTATGGTCTTCTTGGGAAAAGATTATGTACAATCAATAAATTTTATGAGGAATTTTTTGATAAGTGTTTTGTACAACAGTATTCTATGATACACAGACTGGAAACAAATAAACTGTGTAATGTTGCATAGTTTTTTGCCCACTTACTTGGCATAGATGCTCTTCCATGGCATTGTCTTGCTTATATACATCTAATAGAGGAAGATACTACTTCCTCTTCCTATATTTTTATAAACATTCTCTTGCAGGAGCTGGCAGAGTAGCTTGGTATATTGTTGCTTAATGAAAGGTTGAATGATCCAATAATGCATGAGTCTTTTGATTCAATTTCTCCAAAGGACAATCCCAAAAATTCATGGTTTGCTATCAATTTTTTTACTTCTATTGGTCTTGGTGGTATCATTGAGAGTTTACGTGAGTATTTGAAGAATATGCCAAGGCTTGTAATGTAGTAGCAAAAGTCTATTCTTGAGTCAGATGAATCTACCTCTAATGATTATTCTTCTAGTTCATCAGGTTCGTCAGATTCTGATACATCAGACTTAGATTCTGAGAGTGAAATTGATAGTGAGAGTAGTAAGGAGTCACCAAGAAAGATATAAAATTTAAAGCATGACAATGAGTATGAAAAAACAAGAAGAAAGAAAAGGGTGAGGGAATCTGACTCGGAGGATGGAAGTGACAACGAAAAAATCAGAAGGAAAAAGAAAAGGAATTAAAAATCTTTCTAGTCAGTTATTCAAGGCTCCAGTAGACACCGTTTTCCTGGACTGTGACAAACAAAAGAATCACTCCCAAGTGCTTTGGTTTTATAACAGATGATTATAAGATGCTACAATGTTGTCTTATGTATTTTAATAGCCACGGGTTTTAGAGTCTTGTACTTGATAGGTAATGGATAAGCAGTGTTAGGAGGAGAAAATATTGTAGGCCAAGTGCAGATTGTGATAATACTAGATCAATGAATCCTGTTATTTATTGAGTATTTCTTGTTTTCAATGTTGTGTGATGTACCATAAGAAAAATAGAAATCTAAATTCAATAAGATGCTTTGTTCAATGATGATAATTTCTATTTTCTTGCATGTGAAGAAAGACCACGTCATACAATATCAACAAACAACAAAATAAGGAGACAATTGCTAGATTGTGGTCTAACTTGAAAAGAAAAGGTGATGGAAAATTTTATTGTTCGTGCAAAATTTGTAAGGGGTTAAAGACTAGAAGACTTCTAATCAAAACAATGAAGAAACATTGTAGGCTGCATGGTCACATTGAAGGTGGACATGATTATCATCCATTGGTAAGTTTTTCATTATATCATTTTGACAATTTATATACATAATAAATCACATGATGATGAGATCATGATCACAGTTTATTTATGTGTATCAATTTTATATAGGTTGAGCACCCTGGAGCACATGGTATGGATCAACACAACCTTGAGAATATGGTTTTCGAAGTGGACGAACATGGAGGTGTGATTATCAAAGCTGAAGATAACGATCCCATGAAAGATGACGATGATGAGACAGAAAACACAATTGAAGATGATGGTACAAATAAATTGATCCATGACTCATTTACTACTCGCACAACTGATCATGATGATGAAGATGACCTTGATGTTGTTCATGATGTCCCTCTACTTGAGAAGGCATCTAAGGCCCTTTACGAAGGCTCGCAAGCAACTCTTCTCTCTGCTGTATTGTTGTTGGTGAACTTGAAGGTTATGAATGGTTTATCCAACATAACAATGTCACGTATGCTAGGGTATGTCATATATGTCATAATAAACTATGAATCATGTTGTACCATTAATATTCTTTATTATAACAAATTATATTATTTTTTTGTAGATTGATAAGTGAGTTTTTGTTACCACCATCAAATATTCTACCTCACTCATACCGAGAATTATCTGCCGTTATGAAAGATATTGGAATGGAGTATCAAACAATAGATGCTTGTCCCAATGATCATATTATATATCACAAACAACATGAATTTCTAACTAAATGCCCTGAATGTCATATCAGTAGATATCGAACAGATCAAATAACAAAAAGGGTTCCTTGCAAGGTTCTTCGCTATATTCCCATTATTCCACATATGCAATGATTATTCAAGTGCACTAGCTTGGCACAATTTATGGATTACCATGCGTGCAATAGAAGTCGAGATGACATTATTCGAATGCCTGTAGATGATTCAACATTTATGGACATAGAGGAAAATTGGCCACACTTTAAAGAAGAACCTCGTAATCTCAAGCTTTCATTGGCAGTGGACGGTGTCAATCCATTTGGAGAGATGAGATCTGTTTACTCAGTGTGGCCTGTTTTTGTTATCAATAATAACATTCCTCCATGGATGTCAATAAAGAGGGAGCACATAATGTTGGCAATGATTGTTCCAGGTATTTTATCATTTAAATATAGTCATCTAAATTCAATTATATATTGTGCAGTAAAATGGTCATAATAATTATGTAATGTTTTTGTTTATTCAATTAGGTAAGTACCAAGTTAAAGATATGAATGTATATATCAAACCTCTTATCAATGAGTTGCTAGAGTTATGGAATGGTGTCACTATGTATGATGTCTCTAGACCAATAGGACAAAGACAATTTCAATTCCATGTGATGCATCTATGGACAATACACGATGCCTCGGAGCTAACACATTTTTGTGGTATGTTATAGTGTTTAAGTTGTGCATGAACATTATAATTCAAAAAATATCATATTTAATCCAATTATACATTATCTTGTAGGTCTTCAAACAAAGGGAAAATTCGCATGTCCTATTTGTGGTCCAAAGATGAAATCTGGTCATTCAAAAAGTTTAGGAAAGCAGGTGTTTGATGAGTATAGGCACTTTATCCACAAAAATCATAAGTATCAAAATACTGAAAAACATCTTTTCAATGGGAAAGAAGAGAAAACATCAAAGCCATGAAGAATGACACCTCACCTGTGGAAGTTGGAATATAATAGAATTAATTGTCAAGGTAATGCCATTCCATCTATTGGTTTGTCATAAAACATCTTTTCTATTTTGTTTTGTTTACTGATGATGTGATTAATGATCATGAAGGTCGTGAAGGCATAAATGACCACCTTCCTAAGGGACTAAAAATTTATCCCCGACAATTTAGTAGGGACGAGCAGTTACAAATTATTCATTTGTTTGATAGTATGCATATTGGAAAGAATATAACAGAGACAATATGGAAAATATTGGATGGACGGCATGCCAAAGAAAAAATTGTCAAAATATGTAGTGACATTCAAGATTCCAATCATGCAATGATAAATGTCATTCAATCAAATAGCCATGGAGACAAGATTAATATAATTGATCTTCCTTGGTTATTGACGGACCAACAAAGCAATGCTATAAAAGAAGTCATACAAAAAATTCGATTTCCCACAGGATTTATTGCGAACATAAACAATCTCATATCAAAGAAAAGTGAATTTGGGCTAGGGATGAAAATGCATGATTGGCATACCTTCATTAAGGTAATTCATGTTCTTGTGTTTTTAGTATGTATTTAAGTACTACGCGTACATGTACTTTTCATTATGTTACAAAAAAATGAAAAAGATACTTTTATAATTGTTGCAGTACGTTCTACCTCTATCTCTCCCAGACGACTTCGATAATAATGTCAAGCAAGTCATATATGATCTTGGAAAATACATGAGGTAAGTAGTGATATTTTTTTAGTTCGTTGTATAGATATTATATTTGCGATTTGTTTTACTTGTTATGTAATATATTTTTTTGCGTCTTGAATACCTTGTAGGTGGTTGTCATGTAAAGAAATCCACAAAGACGATATAAAATATTGGAAGAGAGGAATTCCTCATTTAATGTGTGAAATGCAAAAGTGTCTACCTCCAGCTTTTTTCAATGCACAAGAACACTACCTCATACACCAAGTTGAGGAGATTGAATTGTGTGGACCTGTACACACTAGGTCAATGTGGATGGCTGAGAGGCACTTGAAATTTTTGAAGGCTTTGGTTTGACAAAGAGAACATCCTAAGGGTTCTATGGTGGAGGGATATATGGTATACCAGACTATGGTGTACATTTCTGAATATCTTCCTAAGTTTTTAGCAAAGATCCACGTGGATCGCATTTGGGATCCCAACACCATTAACAAATTCGAAGGGAGTACTTGATGGGGAAAGGTAGATTGAGGAAAGTGAGAGGTAATTATAAGATGTTATTGTAGTTAATTAATTCTTAATCTTCAAAATAAATTGATTGTAAGACGTCTATTTATTTTTTGTACAGTTGGTCGAGAGTGGGATGCACTACATTTGTATATTGCAAACAATCTTGATTGGATGATGGTATGGATTGAACGTTGTCAACATTCCAGACACATGTTAACATGGGAAGGTGTGGCTTCATTGGTTAAAGAAGCACATCATAATGGAGATTCCAATGTTACACAAAGGGAAATTGATTTAGCATATGGTTTAAGAGATAAAAAGGTACGTATAAATTTATTAATCACCCATATGTTTATCAACTCACAATGCAATGTTTGACATATCGCAGGTCAAACACCACAATGCTATGTGCTGCAATGGTCATAAATTTCGCATACAAAGTTGGATGACACAAAGAAAAATTGGGATTCTAGCATCACTGCAGTCTTTGAGGTGACAAATATTTCATTGAGAAATGACATTCATCCTCAATAGTCTCAAAATTGATACTATGGCATTTTGGATGATATACTTGAGTGTGACTTTAATTCCTTCAAATTAGTTTTGTTCGTCATCAAATGGTATAGGCTATGATTGAATAAAAATGATCCTGATAGAACTGTTATTGAACATGATAATGGTTTTATAATGCTAAATACAAGGTCATTTGAACTAGTTGGGGATGAGCCCTATGTTCTTCCAAGCCAATGTGAGCAAGTATTTTACTCAGAGGTTCCACATAAATTGGGTTGGTCATTTTTTGTTAGACATGATCCAAGAGGAAGGCCGATAAAGTATAATGTGATGGAAGAAGAAGATATCAAAGAAGTAGAAGATGAAGTGGATGATGATCACGATCGACAGTTTCTCAATGATGATGATGATGATGATGAAGAAGAAGAAGAAGAAGAAGAAGAAGATGATGATGATGATGATGATGATGGTGATGGTGATGGTGATGGTGATTGTGACGGTGATGGTGATGATGATGGCGAAGACATTGATGATGATGATGATGACGATGACGATGACAATGATGATGATGATGATGATGATGATGATGATGATGATGATGATGATGATGTTGGCGATGATGACCTTGATGTTCATGATGATGAAGAATGAAATGTATGAGGTATGCGATTAGTATATTATCTATTTAATATTGACTTCTTGATAGAATTTTTTTTACATACTTAATTCATTATGTTTTGAATTCTAATGCCATTACATAATTAATTCATGATGCACCTTTTAATATGGAGATGGAGATAGGGAGAGTAACTATTTATGTGACAATTTTTAAACTATATTTATTTATGGAAATTGGATTGTTTATTAGCTATGTGATGGATGTTGATTTAAAATACATATGTAATGGATCACATGTTTATGATGATGCATGTGACATTTTTTTAAATTTGTGTTTATTTATAGAACGTGGATTGTTTATTACCTATGTGATGGATTACATGTTTATGATGACACATGATATGTGATGTTAATTGTGATGCTCAATTATATATTGTTGGTATTTTGGTATGGTTTTGTCATTGATGTCAACACCTACTAAAACACTAGCACTTTGGAGATCAAGAAGCATTCACCGGCAAGCAAGTAACTATTGCACAGTTATTGGTATATGGTTCACCAGCAGGATATAATGATCACCGGCAGTTAGAATTATGTGGAAGACACTTGGTGATGTCAAAGACATCTTTTGGACATCTTGTCCTAGAGTTTTGTTCATTGGTATATTCATATTTGCATATTTGGTTTTACCGGCAAATAGGTCCAGTGTTACCTAGGGTTACACCGGTAGGTTTATCTTTTCCAGATCAGCATGGCACGCTAAGGAAATGATTAATTGTTGTTGTAAATGCATTAAGCCGACATGTTCAATCGGTTATTGCATCGGATATTATATTGTTTGTAAAATATTTTTATTATAATATCTTGTAGAGCTGACCTACCAAAATTGGTCCTAGGTTATGGTATAAATGTAAGATCTTAATTGTAAGATTGAATGTGGGAATGCTAAAAAGAATTGTGTGAAGGTATATGCGAGATTAAGTAGAGATATACATGAAGACATCATTTGAAGGTGAAGTTAGGTTTTTGTGAAAGCATATCAGCATTACACTGGTATTGAATCCAGCATATGAAGATGTTATTTTGTGCAGTACATTCTTATTGGATTTAACCATCCAATCATAGTCAGTGTGACTCCCATTTTGTGTTTGAGCAAAGAGCTCTAGGCTATTGGCCTTTCTGCATGTGCAGACCCCATTTGTGTACACTTACTATCTGCAGTAGTATCATCTGATTGTGGGTAAGATTTCCCACCATGGTTTTTCCCCTTACAGGGTTTCCATGTACAAATATTGGTGTCATATGTTGTGGATGACTTTGTGTTTATGTTTCATGCATTAATCTTTACCAGTATAGCTAATAATTGTTAACACTATCTACCGGCATACTTAACTAGTTTACCAGTATTAAGCATTAAGGTGGTTAAGTTATCTTTTGGTTTAAAATTAGTTGACAACTGATTCACCCCCCCCCCCTCTCAGTTGTCTTCGGGACCTAACAACTGGTATCAGAGCTAAGTCCTCTTTTGTAGAAGTTTAACAACTTGAGGAGATCCAATGTCTACTAATTATTTCAAGAAGGACAGTCCTAAACTTGATGGAACCAACTATGGCATATGAAAGATCAGAATGGAGACATATCTAAATTGCATTGGCAAAGATGTCAGGGAAGTTACAAAGAAAGGTTACACTACTGCTGTAGCTAGTCAGCCCAGTCCAACTACCTTGGCTAAAGATGAAGAAAATGATTACAAAGCAAGAGAAGCACTTTTGAGCGCATTATCAGATCAACAAATCATGGGATTATCAGATAGGTCTACTGCTAAAGCTATTTGGGATCATTTGAAAACACTAAATGTGTAGTGTCCACCCTTGATTCGACTTATTTTGACTAGAGTTGACTTTTAAATTTCGCTTGATAGACTTATCTAGACTATATTTTGATGATTTGGATGATGATTACTCATGTGCTTCAGTGACTTATGATTGATGTTAGATACTATTGGACATATTCTATTTTGATGATCTATATGGATGTTGGTATTATCTTGATTCATCATGTGATTTGATGATACATGTACTTGATGGATTTTATATGCTCACTATGTGATGGATTATTGATAGATTAGATTTATCATGGTTTTGATGATGATTATGATTACGCTAACCCTACTTTGTGATTACATATGATGAGATGTTTATGAGATGTGTTTGACTATTGTTTGACTGTCTTCGTGATAAAGACGATTCCACATCACTCATTGCGAGTGGGATGTGTCATTGCGATTCTCTATCACTTGCTTGTTCTATATATGTATATGTATATGTGGTATTGTCATTTTGTGGTTGCAGGATTTTGCAGGTACCAGACATCGACTCCACCTGGCTTCACAGGTTTGAGCGAGTCTTAGTTCCAATGGCTTATGTGGTTCGGAGATGACACGAGATTCTCCTCACATACTCTAGGTCTAAGTTGTTCACCATGTTTAGTCAGCGTCTTGGCATAATTCGCCATGTCAGTTAGTAAACTTGGTCCTTTGGTATTGTGAGTCCAGTTTATGCCGGTTGATTTACTTGATGATGTTAGAGTAATTATGTGTAGTTTTCTATTTGGAAATGTTTATTTTAATGTATTTGATTTACAAGTTTTCAATATTTAATTATTTGATATTTATATTTATTTGATAATTAACATTTATTGATTTTATGATTATTTTAATATTTGATAAGCTTTATTGTTGTTTAATATTTATTTAATATTTGTGATTTAATCTTTAATGGTATTTGACTATTTAACTATTTATTTGACTTTCTATGGTTTAACATTTATTTGACATCTTTTATCTATTTGGTTCTTTGATTCATTTTATTAGCTTTTGGTTTAATTGATTTTAATTCCCTTTTGGATTAAATTTTTTTTCATCTTATATTTATTTAATAGTTTGACTTTTTATTTCTAAGTGGGGTGTATGAGCACAATAAATTAAATAAAGAAATAAAAACAATCCCACTTAGTTGAATAAGTATATTTTATTTACTTTACCTACCCTTCACTCTCATTGGTTAAATTCAAAATGGGTGAATAAATTATATTATATGGTGGGTTGGTAAAATATACTCCAAAATGAAATATTTTGATTGGTCGAAATTGAGGCTAGGATTTTTGGATTATTGCTTTTAATTTTCATTCCCGTGAGGTTTTTCGGTTGGATTGGCTATTCTCTGGAAATTTCTCCAGCAAGTTTTCTTCCTTGGTTTTGGATTGCTGCACTCTTGGTTTTTGGTTGGAGCTTGATTGGATTTTGGTTTGGCTTGTGGGAGCTCTTCTTCAACTATAAACCATCACACAGGTTGCAGGTTGGAGGCTTTTCCATTGGTTTCTTGTTTTGCTTTCAAAGTTTGAAACTTGTATGCTCTGTGTTTGATTTGATTAAAAAAAAAAGGGGAATTGGTTTATGCATTCTCTTTAGTCTTCCTAGATTTGGAATGCGTAGCCATGGGATTTTAGATTCTTTGCTTGGTTTATATTTCTGGAAATAATGCTTCCTATGCATTGCCGTGAATGTTCAACATGAGAAATATCTTGCAGATTTTGTACATGTCTTGTATGAATTATTTTAATAAGATTTGTATTTTATATTAAGGAGATTTTAACTTGGTAGATGAGTTCTTATGGAGATTGTGAATCTAGGAAAGAGGAGAGTCTTTGTGAGCTCCCAATCTGGTATGCTGTAGAGGAGACTCACAGGACTTTTTCCCCTTTTTATTTTCACACATCCCCTTGTGTATGGATGTTATTAGTTATGTGGAATGTCTTTTTAAATGTATTTTGAGTCATATATTATGCTTGCTATATTTTAGAATTCAAAGTTGTGGAGTATTTCCTCAGTTTTGACAGTGCTGGAGATGTTCTTCCTCTAAAAGTCTGCATTATGTTTTCAATTGGAGTTCCTTGGGTGAATTTTATTATTTCATTTCGTTCTGATTCCAACGAGTATAAATACATCATATTTGGCTGATTATATTTCGAGCAGTTTTGATTCCACAATTAAGTAGTTTTTTGCCAAAATTTACTCTTTTTTTTATGCACTAAAGTATCAGTTGTATGCACCATTATGTGTATTTTTAAGGTTTTGTCCAGTTTGAAGTCTGTTTGATGTGAGTTGGATTTGGGGTTGTACTAGAGGCTTTTGAGGGCATTTATGATGTTGTATAATGTTTATTTATGATTGGTGATGTCTTCATATGATTTATTTTTTTAGTTTTGTATGCATTTTATTCCATTTGAGTTGTTTGTGCTTCCTCTCTTGTTGATGCACCAAGAGAGAGATTGAGATTCTTGTGATTATATGCCAGCAAGTGGATATGCCTTGCTGAGATTATGTGATGATTCATTTCAGATTTGATGGTATTTCTTATGGCCTTGATATGTTTATTTGGCCAAGAGGCTCATTGATTTTTGGTTCTCATGATGTTAACTTTCACATGTTTCATGATTATGAGATGATATTGTTGTTTGCATATGGATTATTTGTGATTTCAGATTTATGTATATTCTCAGATCCAATTATGATTCTAGAGCCTCTTGTGTTGTCATGTTTGAGACCATGTTAGGGGGGAGTGGGCTTCCTTGTGATGACCGGGGTCACAAGAGATAGGCTTGCATGAGCTTCCTTGTAAGGATGCATGAAGTCTATACCACCAAGGCACATTGGAGTTTTCCATGATTTGTAAATAAGTGATAACCTAATAATTGATAGGTTGGGTAGTTAGATTAATTAATAAGATGATAAATTGATTGTGCCTCATGACTTAGTCCTAGGGAGGATGTTTTAGGATAAGCATGAGAAGGCCGTGAAGATGATACGCTAATCTCCCTTAGTCTCTCATAGGTTGAGATGGCTCCATATGTCCATTAGGCTAGTGCCTTGTGTTATTATGTTACTGTGTTATGAGGATGGCATGTGGTGACACTCCACTCCTACATGTGTTTCCCCTTTATGATTTATGATTATGCTTATTGGATGCATTTATGTCTTGATGAGTTTTATGCCTCTGGGAGTTCATTCTTGTTGTATTGTGTAAGTTCTTGCTTGATAGTCTTTGTGTGGTTAGTCTCATTGGTTTTAGGTGCCAGCTTAGGTTTAGAGTGTGTGTTGGGACCTTGTGTCATCTCCTAGCATGGGGGGTGGTTCCTTTGGTTCCACATGGTTGGGAGGTTGGTGCTTTTTAGACATTGGGATGTTCTTTGGATTCTTCTTGCATGATGTGGATTCTTCTTCATGATGTACTATGGATGTACCTTATAGCAGATTTATGTAATGGATAAGATAAAATGTATGTAATGTAATACTTTTGTATATCATAGATGGAATCTTGTAGTAGAAAGAGCTATGCTCATGATGTATTTAATATACTTATATTTGTAGATGAATTGTAGTTGGAAATTGGAATTAAGGCCTAGTTGTATTGTACTATTGTAGAGAGGTGATCTTATGAGTCATGGAAATGAATGGATAATAGTTGGAATAGAATGGAATTGCATTATGGATTAGTTGTATTATCTCATGGGATGATTAGAGGCTAGTTATAATGTTAAATAATCTTGAAAGAGGAATGTTCATGGAGTAATTATAGGATGTTAAATGGATTTAGTAAACATGAAAGATTCATATAGATGCATTGGTAGAAAGAAAATTATGCATATCATGGGAAGTAAGTAATGTTGTAGTTTGCATATCTCATGAGTAGATAATTATATTATGATGCATTAATGAAGGTGAAATATACCTTTCACGTGCATAGTATACTATTGTGGAAATGAATTTAAGTAATGATGCTAAAGTACCCTAGGGAAAGATTAATGATGTTGTGATATTTCCGCTTGCGTTAATTCATGAAATGAGTAATGATATATGTTCATATTGGTTAATTGATGAATGAATGTAAATAGATGGAGATGTTGTGTGTTGCATTATTTTTTATTAGATGTTAATTAATTTTTTTTTTAATCTCCATTTGTATATTATTGTTTAGTTTCTTTAGGGTATTTTGGCAGGCATTACAACTTGGTATCAGGGCCCATGTTCAACACTGGGTACTCTGGTTTTTATTGAGCCCATTGTTCATTTTAGCACTTGGCATGGGGTAGCCCAACGGTTTTATCCCTGCCATTTATTTTCATGTTATAGTTTTCTTAGATGTTTAACTTATATAGTCTCCTTTGCATTTTTCTTAGATAAGATGCCTGTTAGGGGTAGAGATCACCATCTTGCTGGTCGCATGGGTACTCGTAGGAACCCTCTCTCTGAGGTTTCTGAAGAGTCACACCATGAGGAACAGGAGCAAGAGAATCCTAGAGATGATCCGATTCCACAGTTGGTGAACGTGCTTCAGGAGCTTCTTGGTCGCCTAGGACTGAGATAGGGGGAGAACCAGCAGGAGGGATCTCGTCATTCAGAGCATCAAGAGAGAGAGCGTTCATGTTCTCCTAGGAGGAAAATTGAGGTGGATTAGGAGGCACTTGTAGCTAGTCACATCAATGATCTGAATAGGACTCATCCTCCTACATTTGATGGCTTAGGTAGTGGCATGGAGGCAGAGACTTGGTTATTGGACCTAGGTAGGTGTTTTGCTATGCACCAGTGTAGCAATAACACCAAGGCGAGATGTGCGATTTTTCATCTTCATGATTTTGCGATGACATGGTGGCACATGGAGGAACAAAAGTTGCATTTGGACATAGCGATGATATCTTGGGAGTTATTCTTGGAGTGGTTTCGTGCTAGATTTCTTTCAGATCATTGGAGGTAGAGGAAGGCCGATGAGTTCCATAATTTGAGACAACAAAGGATGATTGTGGAGCAGTATGAGCGCAGATTCTTTGAGCTTAGACAGTATGCTGGATATGCAGATGATGAGCCGATGTTGATCCAACACTTTGTTAGAGGTTTGAATGATCGTATTGGTGGAGAGGTTCGGATGCACGAACCTAAGACCTTAGAGGCAACAGTGGAGAAGGCGAGACTAGCAGAGGAGAATCTTTCATTAGCATCAGGAGGAGAAATTGGAGGACAGACAGTTAGTGCACCTGTTACAGGATCTATGATGAGAGGACCACAACAATAGTCTATAGGATATGCTAGGAGCCATCCTTCTTTTCATAGTGGTCAGTGGTTTAAGAAGAGGTTTTCTCAAGGACAGATCTTTTCTTGAGGTGTCACATTTCAGGTTGATAGGAGTCACAATCATTAGCATGATAGGAGACCTACTCCTTCCCAGCTAGCGCAGAGTTCACAGCCAACTTCTAGTAGAGGCAGTGTTCAACAGTCAAGTACAACACCAGGTAGCAGAGTGTTTGCTAGGAGAGATTTCTTCACATGTGGACAACTAGGTCACATTGCCGTTCATTGTCATTGGTGTACTTCTCAGATGTCAGGGCAGCAAAAGCTAGCTACTTTTGAGCCTACAGTTGGAGATGCAGGCAGGTCTCATCACGTTTTTGCGGTGGTTGATAACCGTCAGGCTGAGCATCAGGCCACCGTTGTAGAGACATCAGGTGTGATAGGTGGTATCCCTTGTTCTGTGTTATTTGACTCTGGAGCGTCAGACTCTTTTATTTCTCCTTTTCTAGTAGAGCGATGCAGGCTTGCTACTACAAGGTAGGATGATAGGTGACAAGTAGAGTTAGCTACAAGGTCCAAAGTGGTAGTGGATTCCCTTGTGCTCAACTGTCCTTTAGTTTTAGGAGATTGCCAAACTTTTGTGGATCTTCATGTTATGTATTTGGGATCTTATGATGTGGTTCTTGGTATGGATTGGCTTGGATCTCACAAAGCGCAAATAGATTGTAGAGGTAAGAGAGTGTAGTGGAAGGATGATAATGGGAAGAGTGTGGAGATTGTAGGTATTCAAAGACCTATCTCTCTTCGCATGATTTTTGCTATGCAGATGAAGAGGTGTGTGAATAAGGGTTGCTAGTTGTTTGCGGTTAGAGTGAAGGATGTGGATGGGGAAGTTAGCTCAGAGGATTTATTGCAGCAGCATCCCATTCTTCAGGAGTTTGCAGATGTTTTTCCTAGTGAGATTCCAGGTATGCCCCCTCAGCGAGATATAGATTTTAGGATTGATTTGGTACCAGGAGCTAAGCCTATTTCTAAAGCTCCCTATCGGATGACCACACAGGAGTTGGACGAGTTGAGAGTTCAATTAGATGAGTTATTGGCGAAGGGATTTATTTGTCCTAGTATGTCCCCTTGGGGTGCACCTGTGCTATTTGTGAAGAAGAAGGATGGATCTCTTGGATTATGCATTGATTAGAGATAGCTTAATAAGGTGACAGTGAAGAATCGATATCCCTTGCCTCAGATAGATGATTTATTTGACTAGATTAAGGATGCCAAAATATTCTCTAAGATTGACCTTAAGTCCGGGTTTCACCAGTTGAGGATTCAGGAGGCAGACATTCATTGCACAACTTTTTGTACTAGATATGGTCATTATGAGTTCACAATGGTACCTTTTGGTCTCACGAATGCACCTTCGATTTTCATTAGCTTGATGAATGGTGTATTCGGGTTGTATTTGGACATATTTGTATTAGTATTTCTGGATGATATTTTGATTTATTCGAGATCGGTTGAGGAGCATGAGGATCATGTGAGGCAGGTTTTGCAGTGTCTTAGGGAGAATCAACTATACGCCAATTTGGTAAAGTGTAATTTCTTCCAGACATAGGTGAGGTATCTTGGTCATGTGATTTCTGGAGAGGGTACCGTAGTTGATCCCTCGAAGATTTAGGCGATTGTTGATTGGCCAGCACCCACTAATGTGGGAGAGGTGCATAGTTTCATGGGTTTAGCAGGATATTATCACATATATGTTCAGGATTTCTCCAGGATAGCTCATCCTATCACTTCTCTTCAGAGAAAAGGGAAGAAGTTTGTTTGGACAGAGCAGTGTGAGACATCATTTCAGATCCTTAAGGAGCATTTGACCTGTGCACCTATTTTAGGAGTACCAGATCCTTTGGGAAATTTTGTGGTGTGCACATATACTTCTTTGGAGGGTCTAGGAACAATATTGATGCAGGATGGTCGTGTGATTGCATATGAGTCATGTAAACTTAAGAATCATGAGCAGAACTATCCCACCCATGATCTTGAGTTAGCGGCAGTGGTTCATGCTTTGGTTAGGTGGAGGCACTTCCTTCTTGGACATACATTTGAGTTGCACAATGATCATCGTAGTTTGCAGTATATCTTCATGCAGCCAAATTTGAATGTTAGGCAGAGGCATTGGATGGAGTTCTTATGTAAGTACAACTTTGAGATGAGATATATTCAGGGTAAGGAGAATGTGGTAGTAGATGCTTTGAGTCACAGGAGGCATGAGAGTTCAACAATGTCTCTTAGTGTGGATTTGAGGAGCCATATTCTTAGTGATCTTTCTTTAGATGTATGGTATCAGGAGATTATTGCAAAGGTTGCCATAGGTAGAGCCCTTGAGGGAAGATATGTAGGTTACTCGGTAGAATTAGATGGACTTCTTAGGCATTTGGGGTGCATTTATGTTCCACCATCAGATGGTCTTCAAGTTTTGATCATGTCGAAGGCACATCATGCACCTTACTCAGCACATCCAGGTGTCAAGAAGATGCATGCGGATTTGAGATAGATATATCATTGGTCTGGTATGAGGAGAGATATTGCAGATTTTATGGCATGTTGCCTAGAGTGTCAACCAGTGAAGGCAGAGCATCAGCATCCCGCAAGATTATTACAGTCACATTTGGTTCCAGGATGGAAATGGGATATTATATCTATAGATTTTATAGTTGGATTGCCCATGTCTTCACGTCATCATGATGCTATTATGGTCACTGTAGACATATTGACCAAAATAGCGCACTTTTCTCTGATCAGGTCTTTGTATACAATAGTGACAGTAGCTCAAGTTTTCTTGGAAGGAGTTGTGAGGTTGCATGGTATTCCTCAACGGATCATATCTGATCATGATCCAGTGTTCACATAAGCATTTTGGACATCTCTTCAACATGATTTGGGTACGCAGTTGAACTTTAGTTCAGCTTATCACCCTGAGACAGATGGGTAGATAGAGAGGGTGAACCAAGTATTGGAGGATATGTTGAGGATGTACGTAATGGATCAGCAGTCTCATTGGGAGGACTACCTCTATTTGGTTGAGTTTGCATACAATAATGGTTACCATAGCTCTATAGGTATGTCTCCTTATCAGGTGTTATATGGTAGACCATGTCGCATGCCCTTGAGTTAGGATCATTTAGAGGATAGAGTGTGTATTAGATCAGAGATGTTGTAGGATATGGAGGATCAGGTTGCTTGCATCAGAGAGCATTTGTTGGCTGCTCGGGATAGACAGAAGAAATATGTGGATGCTTATTGAGTGGAAAGGTAGTTCTCTATTGGTGATAGGGTATTTCTGAGAGTTCACCCATGAAAGAGTCTGATCCATTACGGGAAAGGCTCTAAGTTGGCGCCTTGATTTGTTGGACCTTTCAAGATTCTGGAGCGGATTGGTCTTGTGGCTTATCGCCTTGCCTTGCCGCCTAGCTTGTCCCACATCCATGATGTCTTTCATGTTTCAATTTTGAGGTTATACCACCTTGATATTTCCCATGTGTTGGATTGGAATGCTTTGCAAGTCAAGGACGGGCAGCTTTCTATGGAACCCGTGCACATTCTTCAGCATAGAGAGATGTCACTTAGAGGTCAGAGTGTAGAGCAGGTAAGGGTCCAGTGGGATCCGATTGATGATTCTTCAGCTACATGGGACCATGCAGTGCGGATGAGAGAGCTATATCCCTATTTGTTCTCAGGCTTCTAGGAGTAAGCTGAGGCAAAGGGGGGGAGAATGTAGTGTCCACCCTTGATTCGACTTATTTTGACTAGAGTTGACTTTTATATTTTGCTTGATAGACTTATCTAGACTATATTTTGATGATTTGGATGATGATTACTCATGTGCTTCAGTGAGTTATGATTGATGTTAGATACTATTGGACATATGCTATTTTGATGATCTAAGTTGAGAAAGGATTTCAGTTACAATTTAAAAATGGAAAATGCAAAATCATGAATAGAACTGGTTTGGAAATTGCAACCGGTAATCAGACTAGAGGTAATATCTTTCATTTGGATAACAGTGAAAAGACATGCTTGATTGCACATATAGATGAAAGTTGGTTATGGCATAAGAGACTCTGTCATGTAAACTTTGATTGCATGGTAAAGATCAGTACTTTTAAGGCAGTTAGAGATCTAGCTAAAATTGTCAAACCTCAGAACACAATATGCAAGGAATGTCAATTTGGAAAACAAGTTAGAGCTAGTTTCAAAAGCATTCCAAAAAAATCCAATAATGCTCTCGATTTGATTCACATTGATTTATGTGGTCTAGCTAGAACTAAAAGCTTACAAGGTGATAGATATTTCATGCTAATCATTGATGACTATTCTAGAATGTGTTGGGTTACTTTTCTTAGGGAAAAAATAGAAGCACTTGGAAAGTTCAAACTATTCAAAGCAATGGTTGAAAATGAAATCGTTAAGAAAATAAAATGTTTAAGATCAGATCAAGGAGGAGAATTCACATCTAAGGACTTTAATACATTCTGTGAAGTGAATGGAATCAGAAGATAGCTATCGGCACCTCGGACACCACAGTAGAATGGAGTTGTTGAAAGGAAAAATAGAACTATCTTGGATGCAGCAAGAAGTATGTTATCAAAAGCAAATTTACCACATGTGTATTGGAGAAAAGCAGTCAACATAGTGGTCTATACATTCAAAAAAGTTCACATCAAAGGTGAAACCGGTAAGACCCCTCATGAACTATGGTTTGGTAATACTCCTACTCTTAAGTATTTCAGAATTTTTGGAAGTAAATATTATATTAGAAGGGATGAGTATATTGGCAAATTTGATCCTAGAAGTGATGAAGGAATATTTCTTGGTTATTCATCTAAGAGCAAGGCATATAGATGTTTTAACAAGAGATTGCAGAAAATTATTGAGAGTACAAATGTAAAAATTGATGAACAATTCAGAGGAACTTCAAGGTATATAGACTCTGAACCGGCAATAGAAATTGTGGCAAATGAACCTACACCAAATCCACCGGTACAGAATGAAGATCCAGTTACCCTGGTACCATCTGAGAATTCCACAATAACTGAAGAACAATAGCAAACAAAGACACCCTGGTATGTAAGATTGAATCATTTTGAAGATCAAATAATTGGAAATAAATTTAAAGGAGTTATGAAGAGAGGAAGATTGACAAATGAAGAGGTATGTCTTATTTATCAAATAGAACCATCATCTGTTAATGAGGCATGTGAAGATAAATTTTGGATTAAAGCTATGGAAGAAGAATTAGAACAAATTGAAAAAAATAACACTTGGACATTAGTTCCCCGGCCTAAAGATAAAAATGTAATTGGAACCAAATGGGTATTCAGAAACAAATTTAATGAAGATGATAAGGTTGTCAGAAATAAAGCAAGACTAGTGTGTAAGGGATATTCTCAGAAAGAAGGAGGTGATTACAATGAAACCTTTGCACCAGTAGCTAGAATTGAGGCAGTCAGATTATTCTTGGCTTTTGCAGCACACAAGAACTACAAAGTTTATCTAATGGATATTAAATGTGCATTTTTGAATGGAGATCTTGAAGAGGAAGTATACATTGAACAACCTAATGGATTCTCTTTGATAGATGACAATGATATGGTTTGTAGATTAAGGAAAGCTTTGTATGGACTGAAACAAGCCCCAAGAGCTTGGTATGCAAGATTGGATAAGTATCTTTTAAAGATTGGTTTTACTAAAGGAAATGCAGACAGGAATTTATATTACAAAATAACTATTGATGACATCTTGATTATAGAAGTATTTGTTGATGATATAATCTTTGGAGGAGAAGATGGTTTATGTAAGGATTTTTCTACTAAAATGCAACAAGAATTTGAAATGTCTATGATTGGAGAAATAAAATTCTTTTTAGGATTGCAGATTTCACAAACCGACAAAGGTATATTGTTGAGCCAATCTAAATACTTAAAAGAGTTACTAAAGAAATTTGGGATGGAGAATTCTAAACTGGTAAGCACACCTATGACTACAAATGACAAATTATCTCAAAGGGATGAATCTACACCTGTTAATCCAACTAGATACAAATCTATGATGGGAGGTTTACTATATTTGACACAAACCAGACCTGATATTATGAATGCAGTATGTATTGTTTCAAGATTTCAAATTAATCCTAGAGAAAATCATGAATAAGTAGTAAAAAGGATTTTCTGATACTTACAAGGCACTATAAATCTTGGATTATGGTAACCTAGAGATGAAAACTTTGAATTATGTGCATACACATATGCAAATTGGGCAGGAGATGTGGATGATAGAAAAAGCACCACCGACGGAGCATTCTTTCTTGGAAAGAGATTAGTTTCTTGATTGAGTAAGAAACATAGTTGTACATCTTTATCAACAGCAAAATCAGAATATGTTGCAACAACAACTAACTGTACACAAGTACTATGGCTTAAGCAAATGTTGAAAGACATAAAGGTAAAATGCAAGGAACCTATTATCATATATTGTGATAACACTTCAGCAATTGATATAGCTAAGAATCATGTACTACATTCTAAAACAAAACATTTTTCTATCAAACTGAATTTTCTAAGGGAAAAAGTTGAAAAAAAGGAGATAAAACTAGTTTATGTGAACACTAAAGAACAACTTGCAGATATTTTCACAAAACCTTTGCCTAAGGAGACTTTTGAATATCTCAGAGATCAGCTTGGAGTCATACCACCACTGGTAGAGACTTAGATAGTTGATGTTTGTCATCAACCGACATAATTAAAAGACAAAACTTTTACTCCGGTCTTTGATGAGGAAGCTACTTCTCAGGGGGAGTAGTTGGTATTTTGTATATGAACTTGGTATTATTGTAACTTTGGCATTTGATGTCAAAGGGGGAGAGATATCTATGGAAAAACACATTATCTTTTGGAGAAATTGGTATGGAAACTTTGGAAAACGCATGTTGCTCCTAGGGGGAGAAATTGTTGTTTGGGAGAGACTATTACTCTCTGTATTCTGGTTATGATCTTTTTAGAGATTGTTGGTATTTGGCATTTCTGTTTTGGCACTTTGATGCTTTTTCCATCTTGATAGAATTTTTTTTACATAATTAATTCATTATGTTTTGAATTATAATGTCATTACATAATTAATTCATGATGCACCTTTTAATATGGAGATGGAGATAGGGAGAGTGACTATTTATGTGACAATTTTTAAACTGTATTTATTTATGGAAATTAGATTGTTTATTAGCTATGTGATGGATGTTGATTTTAAATACATATGTAATGGATCACATGTTTATGATGATGCATGTGACATTTTTTGAAATTTGTGTTTATTTATAGAACATGGATTGTTTATTACCTATCTGATAGATGGTGATTTATGATACATATGTGATGGATTACATGTTTATGATGACACACGATATGTGATGCTAATTGTGATGCTCAATTACATATATGATGACACATCATGTGATGCTTATGATACGTATGTATTTATTGTTTATCAGCTTACAAATGTAGTGATGCTTATGATGCTCAATTGATGGTGTTGATTTCAGGTATAGTCCCTGTGTGATGTTGTCACCCTTGGTGGGAACAGGTGATTGACTACAAACATCATCAACCATTTAGTTGAGGATCTTGCATAGTCTACATAAAGTAAAGGTAAGGAATTAAAAAATTTACAATGATTTTGATGACAACATCTTTTTATTATTTAATACTCTTTTTGTCTACAAAGTTCATATTGTTCATGTTGTGTACTATATAATTTTTAGCTAGTATAAGATAATTGAATTACATTGTACAGGACCCTGAACCCCTTTGACGAAGATCTTGCATAGTCTCATGGATGGACAAGTATAACTAGTCAATACACCCTATAGAAACAGTTTATTTTTTTTAAATTACTTGGAAAAGAAACTTCCTCAGTTTTTCAAACCTTGACATTAGCATCAAATCTAATATAGTTATCAACACTTGAGGCCCCGGTTGGACTTATTCCAATTTTCATCCCAAAATCAACTTTAGGGCTGACTTCTTCATCAACATTACCCTCATTTGCAAAATTTCTCTCTCATTACCAATTAACTCTCTCATTTCATGGAGTGTAGGTACCCCCAAATAGGTATTTATCAAATCTGTCTTTGTCAAGTGAGTAAAATACAATAATAGAAAATGAAAGTGACACATGTAGTAGGTCTACAATAGAGAGATCAACAAGAGGTCAAAAGATTAGAAGAAAGTTCAATAAACACATGAAATTTTTCCTTGCTCAAGGAGGGTCATGTTCTTATGATGATGAGACCAAAGGCGACATTGAGGTGCCACTGAGGTACATACATCTACAGAAACAATGGGTGCCCAAGGAACTTCCTCCAATAAACACCGATTTTTGTGTTAACAATAGGATATATCACATAGCACCTTTGTCATTACATGGTTTAGGCTTATTTTCCATGGATGGCATAAAGGTTTGTTACAATAGAGTTGCAGAATTGATGGAGTTTGTTGGACCTTGTTACAATTACAAACATTGGATGCAAATTGTTAAATATAAAAAAAGTATGCGTAGGTATGCACTGTCAGCAAATTATATACAATAGAAAGATAATGATAAAAGTAAATGAGTGGATGTATACTTTGATGGTCAGCCAAAAACAATAGGGAATATTGCAGGTTTTATAAATAGTACGCGACCTGGGTCAACTAATAAACAACCCAATTACATATTTGAGGTGCGTGAGGGAAATCGTGTATTTGTATGTGTGATAAAATCAATAAGTGTAGGAGAAGAGCTTCTAATCGATTACAGTTTGAATCATATAGATACAAATAAAGTTAATGTCATGGGGGTGGTACATACTATATACCATTTAAATTAACCAACCTCCAACTAATGAATCCAATATACCATTTTATTATGAAGTTTTTTTGCTAAGTCTATTGGTTTAATTTCACCAATGTTTTTTATATTTTTTCTTTGTCACAGGCCGACATGGATCCATCACATATCGTAGACAAAGATGTAGCTTGCGACACTTCTACCAAGCAGGTAAACCTCATTGTAATTGTACAAGTTAGATAGAAGCAAACTGTTACATTATTATGTTCATTTTTTAGTGATTTATACTAATTTTGTAATTGTTAATGATATTCTTGACATAGACGGATGTTCGGGGAAAGGGAAAGGGAGTTGCAGTACCTGAGAACCTTTCTAGGGATGTGGAATCATTAGGGTTAAGCGATGATGACCCTGAAGATCCCACAGACCTTATGAAATTCTTTAAAATGCCTCTTATAAAAATTAGAAAAGAGATTGTTGATTTGGCAGTCATGCATCCTATCATTGATGAGATACGAGAGGGTGGAATTATTGCTTAAGACAGTAGAAAACTTGCAAGTAAGCAGTAATCAAAGCTTTAATTATAACAAAAGTTCAATAATGGTTTATATTTTATTCTCTTTTATGTCATTAACTAAAATATGTACGTATTGTTTTTACAACAATTTATCCACCCTCATCAAAGTCGTTCACACGATCAGGGTGTTGCAGGATCTTCAGGTGCTGATGATTTTCTTGTATTATCACTTGCTTGGCTTATCACTCTGAGTACCCAAAACACATCATACTTGATACTGTCAATTTTCAAAATAAAGGTTCATCCTTGTTTACAATTCTTGCACTTTTCATATATTTAATGTTTGATATATTTAATGTATTATTCTTTAGGTGTTGTTAATGTTATTGTGCAAATGCCGCCGCTGCCTCGTCAGAGGTTACCCTCACTTGTATTGCCGATTGCAATGTCGGAAACACGTAGCATGCAGACATCCTCTAGTGCACATCATATTGGCCCACCCACTATTGGTAGATCCCTCTTTTGCTCTATCTTCTGTCATGAGTTTATTTCTCTTCAAGCTTTCTTTCTTGAATTCTAATGCCATTTCATAGTGGATTCATTTTTTCCAGGAGGAGATGCACATGAGGATGTACCAAAGATGAATACTGCTGATAACATACCATCATTTCCTAGATCTTCTCATATTGCTAGTATGGGAACGTTGCAGGCCACATTGGTGGTGAGCGACGAAGAAATGATTCCCTTAAAGATACAAAAGGTTCTAGGTACTTTAAAATTATTATTATATATACTCTAATTGTAATTTACTTTAGGATCACTCATTTTGGACTAAGGATCCCATGGATTTTTTGCAGGCAATGATATTTTCTATAAACATCTTAGTGGCATTGCATTGTAGATATTTGGGTCCACCATACGTAAAAGGTGGTACATCATATGTGAACTAACCCTAATCCACTTTTGATTTCATATCATTACTAGAATAGTTTTCCTTTGATCCATTTCTTGAAGTGTAATAAATGTAACTTCAGTTCATTTATGAATCTAATAGGTTTGTTTTTGCTTTAAAAGGTGGAATGACCAAGAAAAAAGGTTAAAAGATGAATTGACAAACCAAATGGTTGAGTGGTTTGGAAATGACACCTTTGACAAAACCAAGCTCCTTGAAAAAGCTGGCACATATCTAAAGTATGTGAGGGACCAATACAAGACCCATTTGGAGAGGAACCTAAAGTACAAGCATCCCCCCATGATTCCAGAGAGGGAGTGGAAGGACCTGATTTTGGATGCCAAGGAGAAAATTGAAAGGAAAAAAGGAAATACACCTCTAGACGCTAGAAGAAGGTACGAGATACTATTAAGAATGTAATTATGTACTAATTAATTACTCTTTATATTTATATAATCTAACAAATTTCAAACTTTTTATAGACCGAGTGACACATCAAAGGCAACCAATGCAAGGCAAGAAAAGCACAGGCAACACAAACTCGGCTCTGGTGGTTACATGAAACTTGTTGCACAAATTGTAAGTATCTCATGTAAACGAAATATTGCATCAAAATATTAATAAATTGCAAACATTTTTTTTTATCAAACAATGCAAGCAAAATTCACAGTACCAAGCAAAAATGTAGGGCTCTGAATTCAATAGAGCGCCCACATAAGATGACAAGAGAATTGCCTACCAGTAAGGCTATTCAGTCGTGGCTGATCGGGTACGAGAATTGAGTGGGCATACACAAAATTCAAGTGCATCTATCACAGAGGTAAATATGCCAAATGGAAGTTGTTTCAAATTGAATACTTTACCAATAATCTAATTGATGTTGAGTTCCAACATAAAGTGACTATATTTGTTTTAAATAAGCAAACAATAATAACAATGTGCATGTCATTGGAATGCAGCCTGCTAATTGTGAAACACCACCTACAAATGAAGGTCCGGATGTGCATCCCAGTAGTGGAGGTATTCATTTGCTATTCAAATTTATTTATTTATCTATTAATACAATTAAACATCTTAATTTGTAATTAGAGTAGCAATTAATGTAACCTTTTTTATTAATATTTTAGAGCATGTAGTCGATGGTGAGCAAGTGGAGCATGATCTGGGTACACAACATCAAGAAAGTGATGTTCCCCACAGGTAAAGAGGAACATTGTTATTGCTTTGAACAAATATAATTGCAATTGGTGTTCAACATCAATGTAACCTTTAGTATTTCAACTCTAGATGATCTAGAAGGTGTTCAACATGTTGAGGTTGAGGCTACACAAAATGATGTGGCCCCATCAGGTAAAGAGCACAACAATTATGTTCTCTAAATTAATGAAATACTTGTAACAATAATAAATTTTTTTTTTGAATTTAACCCATTTCTTTGTTATTGCAGAGGACCCCCCTTCACTTCAGTGTCCTCGTCCTCAGTATAGGACTAGGCATACATCAAGATCACGAGCAGTTGGCAGAACATCTGCAGAGGGGGGAAATGATGAAGAAATCGATGTTCCACTTAGTCTTTTCATAGCTTCAAAGAAAACCAAAGAAAAAAAGGATTATAATCTAACTTATTTGATAATGACTAATTTTTATGTGTTAGTGAATGTAATTATGTGCTAATTAATGGTTATGGATGATATGTGTTAATTAATATTGATGAATGTTGCGTGTTAATTAATGTTAATAAATGTTATGTGTTAATGAACGTTATGTGATATTAATGAATGAATGTTATATTTTATTAATGGTATAAAGAAAGAAAGAATGAATGTTATAAGATGTTAAAGCAGAATTTAGAGTGATGTTATGGGGGGGAGGGGCCAAATGAGCTTCCACCTTCACGTGGTTGGCCCTGCTAAGTAGATAATATTAAACTATTCTCGAAACCAAGCGAAGCTCAACAAGATAACACACTTTTCAATATTTCATTATGTTGCACAGTTAATCTTATTGAATAATGTATATTGAATCTTAATTGCAGGGTCCAACAGAGCCAACACGAACAACACCACAACAAGTTGTTGGGTATAATGAACTCCCATATTGTCTTGTCTGTACATAAATAATATGAGTTTCTTCTAGTGTTGATATCCAAGGTAGGACTGTAAAAGTTATGAATATGCCTCATCCTTGTAAGTTTTTTTATTACTTGTAAGTCATGAATATTGCTCTTTAGTTGATTAAAATTAAATGAAAATATTTAATGAATACACAAAACTATATACATATACAGGTGCACCATGGTTGAGATGGTCCAACTCCCTAGTCTCACTCTATGACTAAGCTCATGCCATATCTAAATCAAAGACATCTCAAATACATTGTCTGTAGAAAGCTGCAAAATGCCATTTTCATA
Organism: Cryptomeria japonica; assembly: GCF_030272615.1. Lineage (NCBI taxonomy): Eukaryota > Viridiplantae > Streptophyta > Pinopsida > Cupressales > Cupressaceae > Cryptomeria > Cryptomeria japonica. The sequence goes on along the minus strand of NC_081412.1, from coordinate 469,143,188 downwards.
CATAAGCAAGACATACACAATTGGGAACAATCACCAAGAGAACGGTAAAAAGTGTGTTTGAGATTGTATCATGGATGCAAAAAATCTCTTCATTAATCCTTGACTCATGATTGCTATAATACTTCTTTAGACTTCTCATGTCATTTGTTGCACTTCTTCACTATTTTGGACTGAGTTTCAACTATGTATTTGCCTTGACTTATGACTATAACTAGCTTTGTCCTATCTTTGTAAGCTTCCTCTTTGAATTGTGGTTGTATCTTTGATAATACCTTTTTAATGTTACACTATTTGTAAGGAGGACAACTCCTAATGCATGTTACAAATTGTGTTCTAGTGACTGAGACTAACCTTTTTGTACTTGATGTTTTTGACTAGTTGTCATAACCTTTGTCATGCCCAAAATTTAGGGCAAAAATGGGATGATTTTTTTTTTTTAAAATATCAACTAATTAACAAGTTCACTAATACGACATGCACTAATGTATTTTGTCCAAACTACATTTGAGCTAATTTTGTTATTAAATCAAGTAACGAAATTAATTTAAAAATTAATTGCAGAATACTAGACGATTTAAATTTATTTTCTCAAGAAACCTAGTCAATAGATTAATTAAATCAAACTCATTAAAATAGTAGCGGAAGATAAAATTAATCTCCAATAAATCCATATTGTCTAAAATTCATTTTAAATCGATAATTAAAATAATCGATTAAAGTGTCAATTAATTTCTTATGGATATCTCCCATAAGTTTATTTATATTTAAACCTAAAAACAACCCCCTTTTTTTTTATTTAACAACGAACTCTTAATAAAATAGTTGATTTACTATTTGTCCTATATACAACCTTATTATTAATTGTTTAAATCAAAACAAACATTAAAACATATATTATATCATAAAATATCTTTAATATGTGTAAATAAATTAAATATATTTTTCCTTAAACAGATATTATTACAACCTACTCAATTTCGCTCAAATGTATTTAAACTCTTTCTTTACTTATATATATATATATATATATATATATATATATATATATATATATATATATATATATATATATAATGTATATATATAGAATTTTTTTCATAATGAACATGTCAAAGGAAACCCTAACTTTATTAATATATTAATACCTTTCTTTTATTGTAACACTTCTTTATTTTATTTTTCCCTAGCCCTACCCGGGCTAGGGTTTTATCCTTAACTCATGGCAGGGCAGAGTTTCGCATAGAGGCCGAGTGAATGAAGGCGGAGGTCTTCATGTGGGAATAGTGGTGGCCGAACACAAGGAAAAGGCGGCGCTGCCATGGCTGTGGCCACTAGCGTGGACGCTGCCCACATAGGGAGCCGCATGCCCTGTGCGTTCTGCAGCCCGCACAGGGACTACGTGCCCTGCGCAGCCCTTTCCATATGTTTCATCTTTTTTTTTTTAAATATTATTTCTTTTTTTTTATTGTATTTTATATATATATATATATATATATATATATATATATATATATATATATATAATATTTTCATATATGTTTACATGCATTTTTTTTTAAAAGAAAGGAAATCCATTAAGTTTAATAAATCACTACACACACACACACACACATATATATATATACATTTTCATATGTATGTATTCGTATATATATATATCTGTATATATATTTTTATGTTTATATCTACACTTGTTTCGCAAGTAAATTTTATGATATGTTTTATATATATGTATATATGAATATATACATGAAATCTGCATGTATATAATTATATATATTTATATATAACTATATTATTATTTCTTTTCTTATAATAAAACCGAATTCAAGAAAGATTCTGATTTTCAATTGTAAGAAAAGAAGTAAAGTAATAAATCTGTTTACCGTAGATATCAATTTCTAAAAATAAATATTGCCAGTATTTAAGATAAATTTCTAACTTTCTGAAGTAAATGAAAGAATATTTTCCAGAACTTTATTGCACTATATTGCTTTTACAGAAACAGAAAAATATAATTTATTTTTAATCTACATTATGCATGCAAGCCTAACTTATGCCTTTTCTGTTTTATTTTATTTTAAATGCTTAAGAAAAATGGAATTAAACTTCTTACAAATCTATTTATCATAACACATCAGATATTTTTTTTTTTGAACTTTGGGAATACTAATTTAGGAATACATAATTCTTTTCTGCAATAAATACATTTTCTGATTCTGCAATTACTACAACAACTAATTATGATATTTTTATTAAAATCTAACAAAAACTAAAACTCATATTTCTGCAATTAAAATTAAGACAATTTCACAGATAAAAGGGAAACACAGAATCAAATAAAATGATTTTTATTTTTCAGTGGGCTATTGCATGCAATTCAAAAGCGATTCTTTTCAAATAGAAAGAAGAATATATCTAGCTTTTTACCATCCAAAAAGTATTCTGCAAAATTTACAAGATATTTCTTTATCTAAATAACAATAACTAAATCTCATGTCTTTATTTCTAATTTACAATTAGCCTCTCATTTCAATGAATGAGGGTATATTTCTCCTTTTAAAACTAATATATACAACTGCAAATAAAATTCTGCAGTAATAACTCCTGCAACTTTCCACTTGACCTATTCTTTCCTCCCGACAATCCTGCATATTAAATCACAACTATGACCATGGAGTGCTCACCTCCCAGCCTAGGCTAACTGGTAGCCACCCTCGAGCTTGGAGAACCAAGCCCTAGATGGGAGATAGACATGCAAACACATAGAAGACAAAATGCACACAGATTTCAAACACACACCCATCCCAGCTACACTGCACCACACTTTGGTGATGACCTTTTTTAAGGGTGATAGTGGACCAATACCCTGAGGAGAACTGCAAGTATGGAAAACATGTAGCCACCTCATGGCACAACAAATACATCAAGAATTTCAACCCCTTATTCCTTATGCCCCCCAAGGCATTCTAGCCTTATATCCCTCCTTATGACCCCCATTGCACAAACAGGCCATGCAGCAAGGGTCACACAAAAATCCCTTGTGATCGCTCTCAAAACGAGAGTCTCTCACTCGAGGGTTGTCACTGCTACCACCCACAAGATCCTCCTCTCTCCCAAGAGTAAGAGGTCTTGAAAAACTCCCAAAAACACATACAAAATACCAAATGAAATTCCCAAAAAGGACATACAAGAAAACAGATTTCTTACACCAACATACCTTCAAAACACATGCAAAATGAAGTCATTTAAAGAAGAATGTAACCAACCTTAATCTGCCCAAAGGTAGGATAGTATTTGAGGAAGAGTTGCCCAATTCCATGGATCTTCTCCTTCTACCCTTAGCCAAATTTTTACTATTCCAATCTATTCTATTCTTTTCAAAATTTCTCATCTCCAAAAATGGAGAGTGGGTGATTACCCTCAAATTTTCCAATTCTTTCTTAAGAAGCTCATTCTATTAGTTCTCACAAGTTTCTAAAAACTAAAGAGGAAGGTAAGACAAAATGGGAAAGAGAACTCTCATTTGAAAAGGAAAGTTTACAACTAGATTCAAACTTCTAATTTCAATTTTCACACAACTTAGAAAAGTCAAAATTTAGAGTGTCTAAAAGGTCACTTAGGAATGGAAACTTGCCTAAAATTACCCCTAACCCTTAGGTACACCTTATGGGCTTTAGGAAACCCTATTAAACTACCCTTAGGTGTTCATTTAACCCATTTTAAACCCCTCTGAAGTTTATTTTCAGGTCAAACCTATGTTGACCACCCCAAAGATTCTTTACCCAAAGTATTTATGACATCACATTATATTAATTGAAAAAGCTATAGTTGAACACTTTCCCACCAAGAGACAAAAATAAAATTTAAACTTAAATCCACACATGTGTCAAGTGACACAAAGAAAACACTTTTACAATTTAAAACATGAAATCGTCTCTTGTGGATTTTACACAAGTAAATTAAATACACTTAACACACATGCAACATATACTGTTACGAATAAAATACAAGACAAACAGGGTGTTGTCTCTCCAAATAGACAACCCCTGGCTTACGAACATACATAAGGTCTAGGTTTGGTTCTCCGTAAATTTTTCCATGGTCACGTGGTTAACTTCCCGCGCATCTCAATTTACACATTAGTACTTTCTGTTGGTGTAAATAATTATTCATCATGGATATTATTACACTTACTTAAGTTTACTTAGGATAATGCATTACATAGTAGTTTGGATATGAGACACTTGGGTGTTTGTGCCTCATTGGGATAGTGTGTGTAGGAGAAATTCCACCTCTTATGGTGTTGATCTTGTTATTACACTATCATATCCACTTATTGTGGAGTGATAATTCCACCTTCGGTGGGTGATCCACCTCATGTGGAATATTATATTATTTCTCCTACCTACCCACACCTATTTCCTACCTACCCTTGTTTCTCATTGAGCCACTTGTCATATTTGTGTGCTCATACATCCATATGGCCTTGCCTATATAAGCAGGCCTCTATTCATTGTATTGGTTAATCCAGTTGATCATTTTTATATTGATGAGAATACAGTTTGTTCTTGTCATTCTATTGTCTCTTTTATGCTTTTCATTGTGCCCTTGATCTTGGCAAAATCCAACATGGTATCAGAGCCATTGGGGCTTCGTTGATTAGTTTTTGGAGACATCGTGGAAGGCTTCTATTTTCGGATTTGGGGATCTTCATTTTTTGGAGGCATCATACAGCGATTTGGACATCACCGTTGAATTCGGGAGGCCATTTCCATAAATTTTGACTATAAAGTCGACCTATTTTGGTGAGGAAAATTTTTTTCCCCAATTTGGCTATATCGTACGGATTTTCGAATTTTTATATATTTTTTCAAAAAAAAAAATTATTTTTTGTTTTTCTGAATATTGTTTTGAAAATCAAAAAAAAAAAAATCAAAAAAATTGAAAATATATCGAAAAAAACCGAACCCAATATATTTTTTTTTTAAAAAAAAAAGGGAAAATTTTTTGGGGGGTCCGAAGACCCCCCCCGTGCTCGCCGTACCTGCAGGTTCGCAGGTCACAGTCGCCGCAGAGCTCGTACAACGTACCCCGCGCAGGACGCCGACCGCACATCGTACCTGAGCCACCGTCGAACGCCGTCACCGCCGGAAGCCGTCACTGGATCTCCTGCTGTGATCCCCGCACACCGAACGCCGCTGTGTGTTCGCCGCCGCGCCCAAGCTCCAGCGCCGCCTCCGCTCCTCAGCCTCCTCCCGCGAGCCTACTTTCGGCGGCACCTCATCTCCGAGCTCCCTCGCCTTACACTCGCAGCTCCTCCTGCGCTCGTCGCAGCGCCCGAGCACTGCCTCAACCACCGACGCTTCCGCCTCCGGAAGGCCCAGCCAACCAGAGACAGCCACGTGGCCTGGCACAGGTTTTCCGTACGCCAGCTCATCCGCCACGTAGACCATACAGTCAGCATTACCGTACGCACAGTCAGCATTACCGTATGCACAGTCAGCAGTACAGACGCACACATCAGCTTGCACAGTCATCATTCCGTACAGTACGGAATACACAGTCAGCACGCCACGCAGTCTGTCCGTACGGTACGGACGCCCAGTCAGCCAGGCAGCGAAGTTTTCATGACGGTCATACGGCCGTCAAATTTAACATAGTGTTTTGCTGACATCAGCGCCACATCAGCATTTTTTGAAAATTTTTAAACCCCTCTCCATTGGGCTTTTCAGTTTTGCAGTCCAACTTTGGAAGGCCATATCTTGCTCATTTTTGCTCCTTTTTTGGTGCAATTTTTTTTGAAATGGGCTAAAATTTCGTGATCTTTGCAGTGGTGTGGTTATTTTCTGATTTTGATGCACAGGTTTTTCGGAATTTGCGGATTCTCTCAGCTATACCTGTCCAATCCTCAATTCTGCAACTTCAAAGGCCTCGTTTGAGCTCATACGACCTCCTTTTCAGGTGCCGTTTTTTTTGAAAGTGCTTATTTTTTCGTCTACTTTCAGAATCTATGATCAGATTTCAGAGATTTTGAGTGAAAATTGTACTTTCAGATATTGGTCTTATTTGGCCTATTAGGTACTTGTAAATTGCTTGGATCTTAGTTAGATCTCTTGCATTATCAGTTTGAGTCTCTTTTGGCCTTCTTGAGGCAGTTGTAAAATTGTAAATCAGAAGTCCACTTTGCCATTTTTTGCAAGTGGCCCATTGTATACGCACTACTTATAAAGTGCCAAATCATCACATTTGGGGGGGTTCTTTGATTGAGTGAATTTGGGGGGGGTGTCTTGTGTGATTGTGCCTCTTTTGTGCTCTTTCCATTCTTGTTGCAATGAGTCCTAATAAGTTTCCACCATTAACTCCACATAATTATGCATCATGGAAAATTAAAGTATGGAGTAAACTAATGGAAAAGGGTCTCACACACTACATAGATGGAACAATAACAGCACCACCTGATCCTAAGGCTGATCCAAATGCTCAATTAGAATGGCTCACTAAGAATTGCATGGCTCTTGGAACCTTACGCAAGTATGTATCAGATGACCTCATTTTCCACATTGAGAAGTGTAAAACAATTAAAGAGGCTTGGGATATGTTTCAGAAATTGTATGGACAAGTTGATGAAATCAGAGGCTACCAGATTGATAATGAGCTCACCAACTTAGATCCCAAGAATTTTGATACAATCCAAGATTATGTAACCAAAGCAAATGAGCTAAGAGCAAAGCTAAAGGATTGTGGAATAGACAAAAAGGATGCTCAATTGATATTCAACTTGTTGGAAAAGCTTGCACCAGAATATGCAGCATTTGTATCTAGCTTCCAAACTCATCGTTTGACAGTGGGGAGTTCTTATGTTATGCCTTCTTTCGAAGCTTTCACAGAAATGTTGATATTGGAACAATCTAAGTTGTTGAACATGGGGCTTCTCAAGTCTTCAAAGTCCAAGGCTTTGGTAGCAAATCAAGGAAATCAAGGAAGTCAAGGCAAAAATTCCAACAAGAAGAAAAAGCAATCTAAGTCTCAACCACAACAGGAAAAGGGACAATCATCCTCTCCATCACAAGGCAATCAACAATCCTCTTCCAAGAAGGGGACAACACCTAAGAAGGATAAACCAACTTGTGCATATTGCAAAAAGTATGGTCATGATGAGCATCGATGCCACGCAAAGCAAGTTGATGAGTTAACCAATCTTCTCAAGAAAAACAACATCAACTTGCCATCCGCCTACACAAAGAAGGATTCATCTTCTTCTTCTTCCTCACAGTCAAAAGGAAAAGGGCAAGCATTTGTGGCTAAAACAGGTTCTTCACAGCAATGGATACTTGACTCGGGTGCCTCCTATCACATGGGTTCTACAAAGGAGCAGTTTTCTTCATTAGAGCCATCTAAGGTACCTCACATTTACATAGGTGATGATACACAAGTAGAGGTTGAAGGGAAAGGTTCAGTTGACATGGATGATGGAACATTTGAGAATGTTCTCTATGTTCCTAACTTGTCTACCAACCTTCTCTCCATCTACCAAATCACTCACTATGGGAATGGGAAAAAGGTTGAGTTTACACCAGATTCAGTTGTGGTAAAGGAACTTGATGATGATGCCTTGGTAGCAGTGGGACAAGTCAATGACAACTCAAGGCTTTATTCATTTTCCCACTTTGTGCCACGTTCACCTTCTAGGGCCTTGCTTACTCATTCAAATTCAGAAAGTAAGCTATGGCATGAGCGGTTTGGTTACCTCAACTACCACTATCTTCAGCAGCTCAGCACTAAAGACATGGTCACAGGTCTTCCTCGAATCAGCTTTTCAGAGGGTGTATGTTCAGGTTGTTCCATGGGCAAGCATCCCGAAGAGAAATTTGATAAAGAGAAAACTTGGAGAGCTTTGGAAGTTCTTCAACTTGTTCACAGTGATGTAGCAGGTCCATTTCCAGCACCTTCATTTAGTAAGGCCCGCTATGTTCTTACCTTCATTGATGACTACTCCCGCTTCACTTGGGTCTACTTTCTCATTCATAAGAGTGAAGTATTTGACAGATTTCAGGACTTCAAGGCTCGTGTGGAAAAGCAATCAGGGAAAGTGATCAAGATTCTTCGTACAGATAATGGCAGGGAATATGTGAACAAGAGACTTGAGGACTTTTGTACATTTGAGGGGATTGATCTTCAGCATTCTGTTGCATACACTCCACAGCAGAATGGGGTTGCAGAATGCAAGAATCGAACTCTAAAAGAAATGGCTAGCTGTATGATTCATGCACGTTCTCTTGATCCCGCCTTTTGGGCAGAGGCTATCAGTTGTGCCACACACATCCAGAATCAGGTTCCTCACAAAGCTTTACAAGGTATTACTCCTTTTGAAGCTTGGGTTGGTAGGAAACCGATTGTGAGACATTTCAGAGTCTTTGGGTGTCCAGCATGGGCTCGCATACCTCCACAGAAACGCAAGGCATTGGAACCACAGAGTCGGCCTTGCATATTTGTTGGATATCCTGAGGGTGTTAAGGCATACAGATTGATGGATCCAGAGACACATGAGGTATTCATTGAGAGGAGTGTTCACTTTGAGGAAAGCTCTCCTAGCTTAGCCTCTCTACCTCCTCCACCTTCCTCCATTGTGGATAGTGATGTTAGTGATTCAGATGATGAGACTCCCTCAACTCCGACTCGTAGGGTTACACCTCCGCAGGGTCCATTTGTAGTTGAGGTGCCTCATTCTCCACCTCCACCTAGACCTCGTTGGGCTCGACAGACACTTGAGTCCGCGGGTTCTCTTGCTGGGGATCCTTTGGATACATGGAGAACTCGATCACAACATCAGGATCATCCACATGCATTTATTGCTACCGCTTCCGATCCACAGACATTTAGGGAAGCATCAGGGGTTCCTGAGTGGGACCAAGCTATGGAGGAAGAGTATAGTTCCTTGATGAGGAACAACACATGGGATCTAGTACATCTCCCTAAGGGGAGAAAGATGGTTCGATGTAAGTGGATCTATCGGACCAAGTTTGCAGCGGATGGTAGTGTGGATAAGTATAAGGCTCGGCTTGTTGCCAAAGGTTTCTCGTAGGTTGCAGGTGTTGACTATACTGAGACCTTTGCACCCGTAGCTAAGATGAACTCCATTCGTTTGACACTTGCTATTGCTGCAGCTCATGGTTGGGCTGTACATCAGATGGATGTGAAGAGTGCCTTTCTTCATGGTGATCTTGATGAGGAGATTTATATGGAGCAGCCACAGCGTTTCATCCAGGATACTTCTTTGGTTTGCAGATTACGGAAATCTATCTATGGCCTTAAGCAGGCCCCCAGGGCTTGGTATGCCAAGATGGATTCCTTTCTACTCTTCGCAGGTTTCACCAGGTGTCATTCCGATCCGAATGTCTACATTTTGCTACAGGATGACTCTCACTTGATACTTGTGCTCTATGTTGATGACTTGATCATTACAGGGAGTACTTCATCCATCATTAGCAGGGTCAAATCTGCTTTGCATGACAGATTTTCTATGACTGACTTGGGTCTTTTGCATTACTTTCTCGGGATTGAGATTTCACAGTCATCTTCCGGGATTACTCTATCGCAGCCCAAGTATGCTCTTGATCTCCTTGCACGCTTTCATATGGCTGATTGTAAGCCTGCCCCGACTCCCTTTCTTTCAGGAGTCAAGCTTGAGGCTCAGTGTACTTCTCCACTAGTTGATGCCACTTTGTATCGTCAGCTTGTGGGTAGTCTCATCTACTTGACTCATACACGCCCTGATATTTCATTTGCAGTTGGCATGGTTTCCCGCTTCATGCAGGAACCACATGAGCTTCATTGGAAAGCCGCCAAACGCATTCTACATTACATCCAGGGTACACATCACTATGGGATTCACTATGCAGCAGGTACAGGACTTCGCTTGGTTGGTTACACAGACTCCGATTGGGCTGGCGATCTAGTTGATTGCAAGTCTACTTCTGGTTACAGTTTTCACCTTGGTTCGGGCCCCATTTGTTGGCAGAGCAAGAAGCAACATGCTATTGCTCTCTCTTCGACTGAGGCTGAGTATCGAGGCGCTGTTAACGCAGCAACTGAGACCATTTGGCTCCAGCAGATTCTCACAGAGTTTGGATTCCCTACTCCACGGCCGACAGTCCTATATTGTGACAATCAGAGTGCCATTGCCATCTCGAAGAACCCGGTCCAGCACCAGCGGACCAAACACATCGAGATTCATATGCACTATATCCGAGAGCTCATCCAGGAGCAGGTCATTGATTTGCAGTATTGTTCTACAACAGAGCAAGTTGCTGACATATTCACCAAACCCTTCACCGAGAGTAAGTTTCAGCAGTTGCGAGCTCTCTTGGGGGTGCGGGATGTGTCATTAGGGGGGGTCAGCTGACTTCTCCTTCCTCTCTTATGGGGGGGACTTTTTCCTCTTTGAGGTTTTGTCCTTCTTCCTTGAGATTCTTTTGTACATTCATCTCTCTTTTGGGGGGGAGTTTTTTTCCCACTGGGTTTTCTCCCTTTCTCCGTTTGTGAGAGATTGCATTGCATTGTTGCTTGCATTTGCATGTTGTACATGGGTACCTATCTTGGCCTCGTAGCCGGGACCCATCTTGCTTAGTTGCATTGTAGACTTAAGTACATTTCCCTAAGTTGCACTTAAGGGGGGGTGTTGGTGTAAATAATTATTCATCATGGATATTATTACACTTACTTAAGTTTACTTAGGATAATGCATTACATAGTAGTTTGGATATGAGACACTTGGGTGTTTGTGCCTCATTGGGATAGTGTGTGTAGGAGAAATTCCACCTCTTATGGTGTTGATCTTGTTATTACACTATCATATCCACTTATTGTGGAGTGATAATTCCACCTTCGGTGGGTGATCCACCTCATGTGGAATATTATATTATTTCTCCTACCTACCCACACCTATTTCCTACCTACCCTTGTTTCTCATTGAGCCACTTGTCATATTTGTGTGCTCATACATCCATATGGCCTTGCCTATATAAGCAGGCCTCTATTCATTGTATTGGTTAATCCAGTTGATCATTTTTATATTGATGAGAATACAGTTTGTTCTTGTCATTCTATTGTCTCTTTTATGCTTTTCATTGTGCCCTTGATCTTGGCAAAATCCAACACTTTCAAATATCCACATATAATATAATTCCAAGGAATAATAATACACATCTGAACAAATTAAATGCATCTTTTATCCAAGCAATTTCACCTAATCAATTCATCCTAATTCACAAAACTTAAACATACATCATAGTTCTATTATCATAGTAAATTCCTACAAATTCAATATCGACATATATCACCGCAATTTCATCTTATTCAAAAAATCATGTAGTGTTCTATCTCATAAAGCATATAAATAAATCATCAATATATAGCAATGTTATGCGAATCCTGAAATCATATAAGTTCTAAATTCCAAAATTCATCAAAATAAAGTATCCATAATTGTCTCAATATAAAAATCACTGAAATGTCAGACTGAGTCGAGGTGAGGCCTCACAACCTCTGACTTTGATGCTTGTGCCTTAATAGAACTAGATGTTTCTTGTATGCATACTTGGTCAAGGACTGCATTATGATGCTATAGGGCTACAAACTAAGATTATTTATTGTATTGAGTTGCACATTTGACATGAGTTTCCCTATGATTGCTATGCCTCTTGAGGTTATAAGGTGTTGTTCTTGTCAAGTTTTGACAATGCTGCAACAATAACGTGTTATATGTTGTTAAGGTTTGAAAAGACCTTTTAGAAACTTATACCCTGCTCTTTTTCACTTAGTAGACTTGAAAAAGAGTAGGGTATAAGTTGTCATTTTATTATAGTAAAGCTATTGAGTTTGAAATCCTTTAGCTATTGAGTTCTAGAAACTTATTTCCTTTGGTACTAGCTATTGACTTCTTGAAATCCTCTAATAATATGTTGTCATTTTATTTGGTACTAGGTATGACCGCCTACTGGCTTTACTGTAGACTACAATCTCTCTAGACTATATTTTCTGAGTGTTGTTGTTCTATACTTGACCATCTATTAGGAAAACATAGCTTGAAATGTCCAAAACAATTAATGAATGACTACACTATCACCAATCTATCTTGAAGATTTGACTACTCTTTAGATTATGATTATGACTGTCATGATATTTCATGAGACTTCTCTATCCCCATATGAAACCCTTTGTTCCCACAAATCAATTCTTTGAACTTGACTGCAACTTTATAATGATCACTGTCTTTGTATAGTAAGCTTGCTACTTTCTCAACTTTGAAATATTGGAGGCTCCTAGGATGGATTCTATCTTATAGTCACAATACCTTGCTATAATTTGCATTTCAGATCACTGCTCAATGATCATATGATGTCTTTGTCTTTTGAATTTGACTCTCGAGCTTTCTTTATTTCTTGACCTTTTGAATAATTTTGGACCACTATTCATTACTTTTATTACCCTATATGTAAAAGACCTTGCTCACTGCTTCCTGTACTTGATCTTTATCTAGTTTGTGTCAATCCTACTATTGCACCTTTTCTATTTATGATTGAGATTTGTTTTGGGATTAAAAACTCTTGATGATTTCACTAAATGACTTTTGCATCACTATACTTTCTAAGCTATCCTAGGGAACAAAAGAGACCTAGGGATTTGCTCACTTCAAGGAAAAAGAAAATCTAGAAAGACAATCAACCCATTTAAATAATATGTGGAACCCTTATGGTGAGCAAGAAAGCATTGACAAACTTATAGATGTTGTCATAACACACAACTGAAACTATCTTATTTTTTATAGATAATCAGATTTCTCCTTTAACCCGACTTTTTCTTGAATCATTACTGCAGGCATTGATAACTTAATGATGAACGAATAGTACTAACCTGGTACTGAGAGGGGGGGGGTTGAATCAGTGCAGACAAAAATACAGTTCTAAACCGGTTTGACAGCAAACACTTCAAATGACTGGCAAATAGTGACACCAGTTTGAAACAAAGTGCAACCGATAAAGCTAAGAATGACTGAGACAAGCATTAACCAGTTACTCACTTAGCTTTTCACTCAACTCAAGACTACAGTACCATTTCACCCTTACGCATAAATAGGTAATCTATCATTAGACCATAATAACAACTAGTTCAACATGTTTTATTGACAGGCATAAAACATAGAACCATCATATGCTTGATAGACAATAGCAAAGCATCACACATGACACACATATTTTTCACGTGGAAACCCAACTGGGAAAAGCCACGGTGAGGATGAATACCCACAAGCTATTTTTGAACTCTTTAGAAGTTTTCTCTGTTAGGAGCCTTGTCCAGTTAGAGACATTACAATAGGTTCTTCTAGGAACCAATCCTGTTAGGGATCACCTGGTTAAGGGATGGCTAGAATACCTAGTTAAGGGTTAAACCCTGTTAAAGGTTACCTTGTTAGAGGATTTCAAGAACTCAATAACTAAAGGATTTTGAACTCAATAGCTTTGAATTACCCTGTTAAAGGATTTATAGCAAGCCGGTTAAGGCTACCCTATTAAGGGATTTTCCAATTGTTGAGGTGGTTAGAGATCAATAGGTATTACAATGATTTGGTAACAACACTCAATGCCAATGCAGATCCACTCAACCTCCTCTTCACCTTCTGCACTTACACTCTGTAGGTATCACTTCTCTCCTTTTGGTCTAGCAAGAATCATGTATCCCTTCTCTTGGATACACACACAACTTTTGCCAACAACCTTAGAAAGAGACACAACATCAACCTTATAGGAAAATAGATAGGTCGGTAGCATAAACCCTAAACCCTAAACCTATCAGGGTAAGGAATTCAAACGGTTCAATCTTGACCATTGAGCACATTGCATTAAATGCAACAGTTCTTGATCCAATCTCAAGACATTCTCCATCGTCCATTTCCACTGATTTTATGGTAGCTGATAACCCATCACACGTTATCACCGTTTTATAGACTTCTCTCATTCCTGAGGTAGATAGGAACAATCTCCTTCATACAAAATCCTTCACGTGCACAAGGATTATGTGGCAACATGATCTGTTCTTTGTTACCATGCTAACTCATCACACAAAGTCACCGGTTGAGCCACATAGGCTTGAAGCATTTAAACTGGAAACCCTGAAGTTGAGACTACCAACCGGTAGTCATACAACACTTCCATGTGTCGGTTCCCATAACTATATGCCGGTTCATCATGAGCAAACACACCACTTCACTTTGAGACAAATGTTGGTTCATATTGTTCTACTGGTTCTCTCATATGCCGGTTCTCACTTCTTCAACATATTGACATCAATGACAACATACAATGTTATTATGTCCCATACCGGTTCACATAATGCCAACATTTTCCCCCTTTGGCATTGATGGCAATATACAAAGATATCTCTCCGCTTCACATCTTCTCCCCCAATTTCTATAGATATCTTCTCTGCTTCACATCTTCTCCCCCTTTGACAACAATGCCAAAGTGGAGGCACAAGCTTCCCTGGTCCATTATGTTGCTCCCCCTAAGGAGTAGCATCCTTCAACACATCAATCCTGAAGAAAAATTTGACTTTACAATACTTGACTGATGTGGAGCATATACCTTTAGTTTACCTCTTGAAGGGGCAACACCCCTAATTCACCTCTTAAGTACATAAATGTAGCCTTTGGGAGAGGCTTGGTGAATATGTTTGCTAATTGCTCCTGACTGGAAACATGTTCTAGTGCAATCTCTTTATTCTGAACCTTTTCCCTCAAGAAATGATACTTAAGCTCAAAGTGCTTGGTTCTAGAATGTAAAACCAGATTCTTGGAGATATTAATTGCACTAGTATTGTCACAAAATATACTTACCAGTTCAGATATAGGAACTTTGAAGCCATTTAATACATGCTTCACCCAAATTGTCTGAGTGCAGTTCATGAAAGCTGCAACATACTTTGCTTATGCTATAGATTGAGAGATACAACTCTGCTTCTTACTTATCTATGAGACCAGTCTACCACTGAGAAAGAATGCACCGCCGGTTGTGCTTTTCCAATCATCTATATTGCTTGCCCAATCAGCATCTGTGTATACTTTCAAGTTGAAATCCTTGCTATAAGGATACCACAATCCATAGTCAACAGTTCCCTTCAGATACCTGAGAATCCGCTTGACTGCAACCGAGTGAGATTCTCTTGGGCTTTCTAGAATCTTGCAGTAATGAAAACTACATGTGCAATATCCGGTCTGCTATGCCCTACATAATGCAGCTTACCAATCATTGATCGGTATTCCTTCTCATCAACCAATTCTGAGTCATCTTCTTTAGATAGCTTACAACTGGTCACCATCGAAGTACCAACCAGTTTTCTATCTTCCATGCCAAAGGTCTTCAACACCTCTTTGACATACTTGGACTGAGTGATAAAGATTCCATCCTTCATCTGCTAGATCTACAGTCCAATGAAGAATTTAATCTCCCCTATGAGTGACATTTCAAACTCTTTCTTCATCTCATCTACAAACTCATGACTCATCTTGTCATCTCCACCAAAGATAATGTCATCAACAAATACCTCATAGATCAGGATTTGATCTCCTATAGACTTCAAGTAGATATTACTATCTTCACTTGTTCTCTCAAATCCAATCTTCACAAGATGGGAATGCAGACGTTCATACCATGCTCTAGGTGCCTGCTTTAGTCCATATAAGGCTTTATGTAGCCTACATACCATGTCACTATCTTCAGATAGGGCACACTCATCTGGCTGCTCAATATACACCTCCTATTCAAGTACACCATTTAGGAATGCAGATTTTACATCCATTTGATATACTTTGAAACCTTTAAAGGCTACATATGCAAGAAGCATATAGTCTCCTTCCAATCTGGCTATGGGAGCAAAGGTTTCTCCATAGTCTTCTCCTTCTTCTTGAGCATATCTTTTGCAGACTAATCTGGCTTTGTTCCTAATCACTATGCCATCCTCATTCAACTTATTTCTAAAAAAACCATTTAGTACCAATGACATTTTTGTGCTCCGGTCTGGGTACCAAGGACCATGTACCATTTTTCTCTATCTGGTCAAGTTCCTCTTCCATTGCCTTGATCCAGTCTTCATCCTTATGTGCCTCTTTGAATGATTTAGGCTCAAATTTAGAGATCATACATGATTTTTCTCTGACCTTTCTTCTTGTAAGGATTCCTAAATCCTTATCTCCTATGATCTGCTTAGGATCATGATTCAACTTGACATACCGAGGAATGGTCTTGATAGATTCCTCTCGCTTTTCTTCTTCATCCTCATCTCCATCAGTATCAGTATCTACATTTGCCGGTGTAGGAACATTATTACTGGTACTCGGTTGGTTGTCAACCGGTTCCCAGAAGGTTGCAACTGGTTTGTTTACCACTTGCTCACTGCCAGTTTCCTCAGTTTTCTTAGAGGTTTCATCAACTCTTACATTGATGCTTTCCATAATTCTTTGAGTCCTATTGTTGAAACACTTGAGAGCTTTGCTCTTGGTGGAATATCCTAGGAATATTCCCTCATCACATTTCGCATCAAATTTACTTTGGTGTTCACTCCTCTTGATGTAATATTTGCTACCAAACACTCTAAAGTAGCTAACCACAGGTGTTTTATCAGTCCAATACTCATAAGGAGTTTTATCCTTACCTTTCTTGATGAGTACCTGGTTCATTGTGTAGACTGCAGTGCTCGCCGCTTCTCTCCAAAAGGTGTGAGCTACCTTTCCTTGAATCAACATGGTTCTAGCTGCTTCAACCATAGTCTGGTTATTCCTCTCTACTAGGCCATTCTGTTGTGGAGTCCGAGGGGCAGACAATTGCTTCTTGATGCTATATTCTTCACAGTACTTGTTGAATTCACTAGAAGTGAATTCCCCTCCTTGATCTATTCTCAGGCACTTGATCCTTTTACCGCTTTCCTTCTCCACTAATTCTCTGAAAGATTTGAACTTTACAAAGGCTTCAGAGTTGTCTTTTAGGAATGTGACCCACATCATTCTTGAGCAGTCATTAGTGAGAATCATGAAGTACCTATCACCCTGCACACTTCTAGTTTTCATAGGACCACACAAATTAGTATGCACAAGATCATGTAAGTTGTCAGCAGTGAAAGATTTACCTTTAAAGGTTGAGGAAGACATTTTCCCCAATTGACACTCTCTACACAAGGTATTATCTGGTTTGCTTAGCACCGACAACCCTCTAACTACCTTGATCTTACTAGCCTTCACAATGTTATCAAAGTTTACATGGCAGAGTCTCCTATGCCTTATCCAGCTATCATCAAATTTAGCCATAATATAAGGCCTTCCCCAAACCAAGCTTTGATTAACATAGTTGACCATGTTTGACCCTATTTATAAATGCTATATAATACAATAGAATGGACTGTGTTAGACCGATAGATTTGTGAGAAAAGAAATTGAACCAAGTTATAGAGTTATTTCACCTGGTGGTGTATTCTTTGATGTATTATGAATTTAAAATCCTAAAGATCCATTGATTGGATAATCTTGATTTAATGTATCTCAACTATGTCTGGATTTTGAACTTATATGATTCCATGAATTGGATAACATTGATGAATGTTGATGCTTCATTTATATGCTTTATGATATAGAACTCTATATGATTCTAGAATAGGACAAATTGGAAATGATGTATGTCATTATTGGATTTTCAGGACTGTACGATGATGATAGAATTAGGATGTATGTTTTATGTGTGGATCAAAATTATGAGAATTATGATAATTGCTTGTGTGGATTTATTTGGATATGAGATATATTGAATTGTTCAAATGTAAATTATATTCGAAGTGTTTGACGTGTATTCTAATTCATGTGTTTAATATTATATGAGGTTATTGGAAATTACTAATGTGCATTTGAGTGGCGCAGGAAAAGATATCCATGTGACCATGGAAATATTATGAAGAATCAAACCTAGACCTATGTATGTTCGTAAAACCAGGGTTTGTCTATTTGGAGAGACAACACCCCATTTGTGTCGTATTTTATTCATAATAGTAAATGATGCATGTGTGTTAAATGTTAGTTATTTGATTTATTTAAATCCAACAAGAGACAAGATTTCATGTGCAATTTTGTAAAAGTATTTTCTTCGTGTCACTTGACACATGTGTTGATTTATGTTTGAGTTTTTAAATTTGTCTCTTGGAGGGAATCGTTTAACTATAGCTTTTTCAATTAATGTGATGTGATTTCCATAAATGCCTTGGGTAAAGAATCTTTGGGATAGTCAACATAGGCCTGACCCGAAAATAAACTTCAAAGGGGTTAAAAAAGGGTTAAATGGACACCTAGGGGTAGTTTAATAGGGTTTCCTAAAGCCCATAAGGTACACCTAAGGGTTAGGGGTAATTTTAGGCAAGTTTCTACTCCCATGTGACCTTTTAGACACCCTAAAAAGTGACTTTTCTAAGTTGTGCGAAAATTGAAATTTGAAGACTTGAACTAAGTTGTGAACCTTCCTTTTCGAATGAGAGTTCTCTTTTCCATTTTACCTTACTTTCCTTTTTAGTTTTAGAAATTTGAAAGAACTCACACTAGTGTCTTCTTAAGCAAGAAAGAGAGATTTTGAGGGTAATCACCCACTCTCCATTTTTGGAGACAAGAGAATTTGGAAAAGAAAAGATAGATTTGGGATTTAGAATTCTGGCTAAGGGTAGAAAGAGAAGTCTTGTGGAATTGGGTTGCTCATCCTTAACAAAACTAGCATACCTTTGGGCAGTTTAAGGTTGGTTTTTATTTTTCTTATAATATTTTCTTGTTGCATGTTGTTTTGAAAGAAATGCTTGTGTAAAAGACTTGTTTTTCGTGCATGTATTTCTTGGGAATTTATTTGGTGTTTTATGCTTATGCCATGTATGTGTTTTGGGAGTAATCAAGACCTCCTACTCTTGGGAGAGAGGAGGGTCTTGTGGGTGGTAGAAGTGCCAGCCCTCGAGTGAGAGGCTCTTGTTATGAGAGTGATCACAAGGGATTCTATGTGACCCTTGCTGCATGGCTTATTTATGCATTGGGGGTCATAAGGAGGGAAATAAGGCATGAATGCCTTGGGGGGGCATAAGGAATGTGGGGTTGTTACACTTGATGTATTTGGTTTACCATGAGGTGGCTATATGTTTTGGTTTTCCATGAGGTGGCTATATGTTTTACCATACTTGCAGTCTCCTCAGGGTACTTGGTCCACGACCACCCTTGAAAAGACATCACATTGTGTGGTGCAGTGTAGCCTGGGTTGGGAATGTGATTGTGGTTGTTTTCCCTTGTTTATTTGAGTTTGCATGTGTGTTACCTATCTAGGGCTTGGTTCTCCGAGCTCGGGGGTGGCTACTTGTTAGCCTAGACTGGGAGGTGAGCACTCCATGGTCATAGCATTGATTTATTTACAGGTTGTTGAAAGGAAAGAAAAGGACAAGTAGAAGTTGTTGTTTTAATTGTTTGCAGAAAAAGATTTGGAAAACAGAGTAATTGATATTATAAGTGCAGAAATGTGAAAGGAAACTATATGTTGTACCTAGTTAGGAAAGAAGATGTATCTAATTTAATTGAAGTCCTCATTCAATAGGAATGAGGGACTAGTTTGGGTATTTCACCCTCTTGTAATCATGTCTATATTGGATTCTAAAAATGCCTTAAATAATTGCATTATTTCTGTTAATTTAATATTGCATAAACGAAAAGATTCTGTTGAATATCAGTTTACATTGTTCTTAAAATTTTAATGCTTGCATGCATGTTTATTCTAAAAATAAAAATCAGACTATTTTCTATACATATATCTAAGTTTTAAATTAATTAATAAAACATTTACTTGCTGTTAAAATTATTAAATTCAACCATTTATATAAATGCTATTTAAATTATTGAATACTGTAAATTACTTAATTACAGAAAATAGAATCTAACGATTAAATGGACTAATTGATTTAAAATAATTTCATATTTCTATAGTTGTTGTGTAATTTTATTAAAAAAAACAAAACTGTCATTTTATTTATTTGCAAAAAATCAAGCCTAAGGTTAAATGGCCTATCTAATTTAAAAAAAAAACCTATTTATATAGTTGCTTGATAAATTTATTTAAATCTGTCAGTTAAATATTTGTAGAAAATAAATCTAAAGAAAATAGCCTATCGATGATTTTAGCAGCAAGTATTTTAAAACAAAGAAAATATATACATGGACTTCAATCCGACAACTTTAACTATTCTATTAAAAATGTTCCAAAATAAAATATCATCATATTTTTGCATATAGAGGTTGCCCTAGGTTTATTAGGCAACATATATATATATATATATATATATAGAGGTTGCCCTAGGTTTATTAGGCAACATATATATATATATATATATATATATATATATATATATATATATATATATATATATATATATATATATATATATATATTTTTGAAACAAAAAAAAAAAATATTAATTAAACAAACAAAAAAAATATAGTGCCCAACCCACTGTGATTATCACAGGGGTTGGCGCGGTCGGCGGGTGCCACCGCTATGGATGACCACAGTGTCGGCGCCACCACTATGGGCGACCTCGGCGTTCGCCGCTTAAAAATAATAAAACTCCGCCAAGCTGCCATGGCTGCCGCTCGGCATCCAACGCTCTGCATAGTCAAAAACAAGAATGAAGAGAGAATAGAACCATAGCCTGGTTAGGGCTAGGGTAAAAATAGAGAAGGATAATAAAGTATTAAAAAAAATAAAGAAGGGTTTAGTTTTATAATAATAAAATTAGGGTAGTAAAAAAAAAAGGTATATTATAAAATATGAGGTATTTTATAATATTCATTCTTTTTAGAAAGGGTTTGTACGAAGTTTTTTTTTTTAATTATGTGGAAATTCTTTTATAGTATTTAAATATATATATATATATATATAGAAGAATAAGGCAGTTTTTTTTTGGAATAAATATTTATTTAAGTGTTTATAATTTATTTATGTTTTTAATAAACATATGGATTTAATTATAGAAGGAAATAAAATGTTTAAATTTAGAGTACTATGAAGTTTAATCCCTTGAGAAATTTTACGACAAATAGAGCAAGACATTTTGATGAGATTAAACTTTATAGGAAAATTGTTCCTTATGAATTTAATCGACTCTTAAGTCGATTTAGTTTAAACCACATTTTAATTTTTGTTAAATAAAGTATAGACAATTATTAAACAAAGTGCTAGGACAAATTTAATTAGTCCCTTAAAGCATTTATTGATTACTGAAGATTAATAATACCTTCGCCAAACATCTATAGAGAATTTTAAAGTGATTAAAATCATGAGACAATAAAGGTTTCTTTGAAGAATTTAATATTCCGTATTATATTAAATTTATTCTTTTTGCTTACTTAAGTTAGTGATTAGAGTTAACTCTCACATAGTTAAGACAAACATGTTAATGCATTTCTTATTCATAAATTTAATGTTTAAGTTATGATTTAAATTTATTTATTTTATCCCATTCTTGCCCTAAATTTCGGGCATGACACATAAGACATGTACTTATATTTGCATTCAATTGAAATAGGTTACCTTTGGTCTGCATGACGATGGCCACCAATTCACCATTCTTTCCTTTGATTCCGTAAACTCCATTCTTGAATTCCAGAGTGAGACCACTATCATTCAGCTGGACAACACTCAGAAGGTTGTGTCTAAGACCATCAACCCAATACACATTGTCAGCACTACTCTTTCCATTCAGAGAGATGGACCCTCAACCTTTGACCATGCATGGTGCATCATTGCCAAAGCGAACCACACCACCATCATACTCCTCCAAGGATAGAAACTTGCTCCGGTCAGCAGTCATATGGTGAGAACAGCCACTATCAATGATCCACTCATTGGAATTATCAAACTGGGAGATAAGGGCCTTCTTGTTTGACACATCTTCCTTGATAGCAACAAACACAATATCTTCATTTTCTTCATCCTTTGATTCTTCATCTACGACACCTTCATCAACTGCCACAAAACAGTTTCTCCGGTTTCATCTTTTGAATTTCTTGAACCTTTCCAGTTTGTCCTTGTTGTCGCCATTAGGACAGTTTACAACAATATGTCCTATCCGGTTACAAGAAAAGCATTTCAAAGGTAGCTTACCTCTGTATTTGCCGGTTCCTTTAGGAAGTTTCCTAGAAAGGAGAGCTTCAAATGCCATTAGAATCTCCTCATCATCCATTTCTCTGCCCAGTCTTGGTTCACCACTAGTGCTAGCTTCTTTTCCTTTTCTAGATAGTACTGCAGACGCTTTAAAAGTTGATTCAGTCTTTTGAACACTGCCATCGAAACTATTTAGCTCATAGGCTATCAACTTTGCAATGATGGAGTCTAGGGATACCTTAGTCTTTTCTATTGATCTTAGCTCCTGAATAGCAGCAACCCTTATTGCATAGACCGACAATAGGGATCTCAGGACTTTGCTTACCATAGTGGAATCTTCTATTTTACCACCTGCACTCTTGATATCTCCAACAACATTTTTGATTCTTATTCCATAGTGTTTAATGGTCTCACCTTCAACCATCCATATATCTTCAGACTTCCCTCTAAGGCTTTCTTCCTTAGCCTGTTTTACATGCTCATCACCGCCATAGATATTTTCAGGAGTATCCCATACCTCTTTGGGATTTACCTTATCCTGAACATCAATAAACTCAATGTCAAATAAGCTACTAATTAGGGCTTCCATGACTTTCCCATTCTCTTGCATCTCTCTCTTTTGGTCATCAGTGAGAGTACCGGTAGGAGCAACATAAACATTCTCAACATAGCTCCAGTGTTGAGCACCCATGCTTCTGATGTATATCTTCATTCTGTCTTTCCATATACTGAAATTTTCTCTATTAAACTTTGGACCTTCCCTCTTCATCATTAGACTGGGATCTTTACCTCAAGTGGTTAAGCTTATAACATAGAGGACCTAGAGGATGCTCTGATACCAATTGATAACTCAATGATGAATGGATAGTACTAACCCGATACAGAGAGGGGCAGGGTGAATCAGTGTAGACAAAAATAAAGTTCTAAACCAGTTTGATAGCAGACACTTCAAATGACTGGCAAACAGTGACATCGGTTTGAAACAGAGTGCAACTGGTAAAGCTAAGAATGACTGAGACAAGCATTAACCGGTTACTCACTTAGATTTTCACTCAACTCAAGACTACACTACCATTTCACCCTTATGCATAAATAGGTAATCTATCATCAGACCATAATAACAGCAAGTTCAACATGTTTTATTGATAGGCATAAAACACAGAACCATCATATGCTTGGTAGACAATAGAAAAGCATCACAAGATAAAAGCATCACACATGACACACATATTTTTCACGTGGAAACCCAACTGGGAAAAACCATGGTGGGGATGAATACCCACAAGATGTTTTTGAACTCTTTAGAAGTTCACTCTGTTAGGAGCCTTGTCCGGTTAGACACATTACAATAGGCTCTACTAGGAACCGATCCTGTTAGGGATTACCCGGTTAAGGGATGGCTAGAATAGCCAGTTAAGGGTTAAACCCTGTTAAAGGTTACCTTGTTAGAGGATTTCAAGCACTCAATAGCTAAAGGATTTCAAACTCAATAGCTTTGAATTACCCTGTTAAAGGATTTACAGCAAGCCGATTAAGGCTACCCTATTATGGGATTTTCCAACTGTTGAGGTGGTTAGAGATCAACAGGTATTACAATGATCTGATAACAACACTCAATGCCAATGCAGATTCACTCAAGCTCCTCTTCACCTTCTGCACTTACACTTTGCAGGTATCACTTCTCTCCTTTTGGTCTGGCAAGAATCACGTATCCCTTCTCTTGGATACACACACACAACTTTTGCCAACAACCTCAGAAAGAGACACAATATCAACCTTATAGGAAAACAGATAGGTCAATAACATAAACCCTAAACCCTAAACCTGTTAGGTTAAGGAATTCAAATGGTTCAATCCTGACTGTTGAGCACATTGCATTAAATGCAGCAGTTCTTGATCCAATCTCAAGACATTCTCCATCGTCCATTTCCACCGATTTTATGGCGGCTGATAACCCATCACATGTTATCACCATTTTACAGACTTCTCTCATTCCCAAGGTAGATAGGAACAATCTCCTTCATGCAAAATCCTTCATGCGCACAAGGCTTACGTGGCAACATGATCTGTTCTTTGTTACCATGCTAAATCATCACACAAAGTCACTAGTTGAGCCACACAGGCTTGAAGCACTTAAACCGGAAACCCTGAAGTTGAGACTACCAATCGGTAGTCATACAACACTTCCATGTGCCGGTTCCCATAACTATATGCCTGTTCACATTGTTCTACCAGTTCTCTCATATGCCGGTTCTCACTTCTTCAACATATTGACATCAATGACAACATACAATGTCATTATGTCCTCATATCGGTTCACATAATGCCAACAAGCATATCCAATGCATGATTTAAACAATAAGATACTAAAAATTCTAAAATAGGGTTCTGAAAACCCTACCTCCAAATGTGGATATCTACTGTTATGACTATGACAATTTCTCTCCAGAAGCTTTGATGCTAACTTCTATCATGCCTAAACTCTGCATGTGGTTTGCATGGTGTTGGCATGAGGTGCTTTGTAAATGTCCTTATGGATTCTCTTCATATTTTTATGAAACTCATTCATCGAAAAGGAAAACCTCTCATTCAAACTTTGAAGTAACCGTTTGAGTGTTGCATGCAATCCTTTTCTTATAAACCTTTCTCCTTGTGGTGACGTTCTAGGACATAAACTGAAGGGGTAGCTTGTGGAACCTGTTGAGCATCAAATCTAAATTAAGTAAAATATCTTGATTTGAGATATTAAATCATAGAAGCCATCTATCTTTGGAAGAAATCATCATTTTCATTGATACCATGATAACCCATAAGTTATCGAACAAGTCTAATAGCATTCTATCAAAATATCCAAAATTCAAATAGTATTGATGAGACCCAATGATGTCTCATCGATATAAAAAGGGTATCAAAGGAAAGGTAACACCAATGAACTCTAAAAGGGACTCATCGAAAGCAATGATTCCACCGAAAGAGGATATCAAAGAAAGCAGAGACGGTTTTCATCGACGAGAAAAGGCTTCCGAGGAAATAATACCATCGGCACAACATGAAGGAAACTTACCAAAAGAAGCGTTCTTATCGAAAGAATGATATCAATCAAATAGAAGGAAGCTACATCGATAAAAGATATCGATAAGGATATGAGTTTCGAGGAGGCTAAAAGGTATGTTACCGATATGTGTGGTTTTACCGCTGCAACTTTATCGATGAAGATTACTAATGAGCTCATCGATGAAAGATGATAGTGGAAGTAAATCATCAAAAGAAAGATGACCTCGATGAAACAATAGAACCATTCATCAAAGGAGTGTAGTGATGTCGATATAAAAAGTGTTTCGATTGAAGGATAAAGGAAGTTACTGAAGCCCAAGGTTTCTTCGACATGAAACTTGATGGACATCAAATATATATCGATGAGGAAATAGGTTTCGAGGAGGCTAAAAGGCATGTCTCTGATATGCATTGTTTTGCCAATATAACTTTATTGGTGGAAGATGACAAGAGAGGATAAAGAAAGGCTTCGGCGAGACAATAGATCCATTCATTGATGGGGCATAGTGATATCGATGGAAGAGGTATTTTGGTGGAAAAATAAAGGAGGTCACCGAAGCCCATGGTTTATTCAACATAAAAACCCGATAAATATCAGATAGGTATTGGTGAGGAGATAGCCACAGTGACCGAATACAGCATTTCGATGAAGGGAAAAAATACCTAGTCGAAGTAATGTTCGAAACAAAAGTGTTAGTTGACGGTTATATGTTGAAAAGCCACAATGCTTGGTGATAATATATACTCTCATATAAAGGAGGGAGCTTTTGTAATATGGAGGAATTTTAGAGAAAGGAGTAGATTATAGCCTCAGGCTTACCATTGTACTATTTTGGCGAATATATATAATATAATCAATTGTTTTTCCTTTGCATATGTGAACTTTTAGTAGTGGGTAAAGAAGGAGGAAACAAAGAATGTTCTAGATTCTCTTCTATCATAGTCGTGCAAATGTTGCATTCAAGGGGTATTTCCTTCCTCATTTCCTCTCACATCGGGTATGTATCTATTTCATATCCAACTAAAATGCGGAGGTTAATCGTGTATCACTAATTGACTGTGGAAATATTACTCATTAAAAGAAAAATTAAAATGAATTGAAAATAATCTTGCTCTGATAGCTGTGAAGATACTATCATGCCTAACTATGATTATTCTGTCTTGCATAGCTGTGTAAATTCTACCTTGAGTAGCCAATGTATAGCAATTGCATGTTCATGATCTTTCTTGTTAAGATAAATTGTAGAGCCTAAATGATTTACTCATTAATTATCAAGTCTTGAACTTAAGGAAGATAAATTTATTCACGGATATAAATCATGATGATATTCTGTTACTTTTCATCAAATACATTGTCTTACCTTATTCATAGGAAAATTAAATACTGCATTCATATCTTGTGCATAGTATGGTTGAGTAGCAACCTCAGAGCATTCACTATAGAATATGATTGCTAGCCCACGAGGGCATAAGAGCCGAGTATTGCAGCTATTCTATGTTTATTTATTTTCCACTCTTAACTCATAGTTCAACCGAATATGGTTCATCTTGGAATCAATGTACATCAGTTATAATCAGATTATAACCAGTCTCCATGGTTGCAAGACCTGAAGAAGGATTCTTATCATCAATTAGATGCATACTTTTGGGAATATACAAAGACAAAAAAATATATTAGACCCATATTTTTTGTTGAGTCATAATATGATGTGTTAATTTAGCTAAATAAGGAAACCAATGTTGTATTAGGTTTAATTCCATGATGATAGTTGAAGAATGTTAGAGATAGGGGAATTGTAGCAGTTGGCTTGTTAGGTTATGTCACAATCCCATGAAGGTCCTTGTAAACCGTAAATGTTAGTAGAAATGAGACTGTTATGTAACGAATTGGATCAGCTAAACCTAGAAGTTCTGTAACCAATGAATCAACTAACTCAAGTGTATGTTAATTATCTTATGATGGTCATTTATGACCTTTATTCTTAGTAGACATTAAGCAGTTCCCTAGATAGTTGGTTAGTAAACCAGTGAGTTAGTTGGCTCAAGTGTATGCTATTTATCATATGATGGTCGTTAATAACCATTATTGTTAGTACACATTAAGCAGATGGCTTGTTTAGATGGTTGGTAACTAGTGAGTTTGTTGAGCTCAAGAATTGGATGTACAAGTCGAGCAAGGGAGATGAATACTAACAACACATTGGTGCTTGCAATGTTAGAACCTTGGCCAAGATGGTGATGCTTTATCTAAGTGATTGTTAGATCACATTACCTAGATACACCTACTAGTTAGATGGTCATAGTATTTAGAGGTTACCTATAGTGTGTGACTGACTAGTTGCGTGTAGGTTTTGAACACCAAGATCAGATGGCCAGATGTAAAAGAGACCCAATCCTTAGAATGCACCCTCATGAAGGGTTGGGTCTCTTCTAATTGGAAGGGGCATCGAAGACTAGCAAGTCCACGATTGAATGGAGAAGCCCTTGATGATTCTCTCCCTATTCCAAACTATGTTGAGGATTGATACAAAAAGTTTCAGTTGGAAAGTTAAATGAATTGCAACCTCTGAACCTTTATCTCTTCCCTCAAAAATGAAACTTGCCATTTGAATTCCTTTCTCATATTGATTAGCTTAATAATATTTGTTCAATATTTTTTATCGTTAAAAGATTACCTTCCTTTTAGATAAATTAGTTAGATTCTTATTATGTTGAAGAACATTTAGTTAGTTTTCTCCTTCAACTGAATTAGTTATGTTTTATTTTGAAATGCTCAAATTTTTATCTTAATATAGATCACAATTTATTTTCTTTAAGTATAGAATTAATGGAATATTACATATGGTATCAGAGCAACCAAGTTCAACATTGAACCTCAGGCTTTCCACCTATAAATAATAAGGTAGAAAACTGAAATGAAGCATTTTAGTGAATCTTGGAAGTGGATTCAAACCATTGCGGATTATTGCATTTTTCTGCAGGCAGTTGCTTGTGATATTATCTAAAGGAGATAAGGTTACTTGTGTTCTTCCAATAAAACTCTGTGTTTCATATTGTAGATTTGAATAAAATATTTACTTGCGAACTGTAATTGTTCCTCGTATTTCTTCTTTGGATGGTCTCTTAAGGTTAGAGTTAAATTCATTCAAGCAATTTACAATAAAGACATCGGAGTAGAGTTCATAAGAAACAGTAATTGACAGACTCATCGAGAGGGGGTGGGTTTAAAAATTGTCTCATAAGTTTACACAATAAGTCCTAAAGAAATATAAAGACTCTATAGCCCAAACAACAAAGAAAGGTACTGGTCATCTATAAAACACAACCCATCAATTCATACTTTCACATAAAGAATAATAGGAGTATTTGAGTAGGAATTCTAGGGTAAATTAGCAATAGTGTATATATAAATTTCAAGCACCAAGATCAAATAGCTTCTACGACAACAATCTTGAACTCATCTACTATATCTCCATTCTAGGAACTAACGCCATTTTGAGATAGGGGGAAGTCAGATCAAGACACTAAATCTTCTATAAAAAGCATTAGTTGAAGGAACAACGCTTGAGTAGGTATACTCGCCTAGGTCTTGCAGAGCCTAAAGTGAGAGAGTTAGTAACCAAATAGGTTCATTCTATAAGTTGGCCAAGTCAATTGGAGGGTTTGATCATAGGAGTTGGCATTTCCTTAGAACCTATCCAATCTGTTGATTTGAGACCCAACAAAACCCTAGCATAACTTCTAGAAATTGGCTATAAATGGTTCTTTTCATTTGAAACAGAATGCAAACCCTAAAATCACATGAAAGCTTATACTTTTAGCTTTCTATTTCCGTCCAAGCTATGCATGAAATTGATTTTCTTGATAATCACATGGAAGGAGGCCTTTAGAAAACTTTAATAAATAAATAAAGAATTTTATTTGTCTTTACATCTTTTGAATTAAAATGCCTTTTCAAGTGAATTATTTTCCCTCCAAACCTTGCATTGTGAAATCTCATCCTTTTAAATAAGCTCAACCTTATAGACACCTTCAAGGTATCTAATAAATCCTTTCTATAAACTTTCCTAAATTCATGATAAGACATGAGGTATATAATAATTCTATTTTTTATCTCTTGAAGTCAAAAAATTGGTAACAAAGTCATGCCTTCAAACCTTAATTTTTAGGTAGTTAAATGTCCATTTTACATTTCTAAAAAAATTGGAGGTCTTAGGATATTCCACGTGATGGCTACATGTTGACAAAGTTACCCCTCACAACTACTGGTCCCTCTCCCTAATAGGGTATTTGCATGGAAACCCAAGTCCAGCTATGTCAAACCCGAGTTTGACTCCTTCAAACTCAAGTTAATCATTGGTCACATGTAGAACATGCATTTGAAGACTTGAATGACCTTCTCTCCAAAGTATTTTCTTTTGGAAAAAACTTTTTCTTTCATGAAGTCACATGAATGTGCTTCTTTTCTAAAGTTTTTACAATATAATCATAAGAATGTAGCCCTTCTTTTCATTTATATGGTATATTTGAAACCTTTTGGAGCCTTTTAATGAGATTTCCAAAACAACAAGGACCTAGGACCTTAGAAAAGATTGGAATAAGCTTCAAGATATTAAAATTTAGACTCAAAGCATGAAGATGATAACAACAACAAAAACCCTATTAAATGCAACTGACATATAAATGAAAATTGGATAACAAAAATAAATAGGGATATAACATTAGGTATTATAATAATATCATATGTGATAACAACCAATAATAAAATCAAACCAAATGATATATAGGATTTGGTCATATATGTATATGTAGATATATAGATATATACATAATATGTATATGTATATGATGCTCTGCAAAAAGAGGGATAGTTAGAAAAACCTATTTGATTGCTACACACACAAAGAGATGCACAAGAAACAAATGTTAGTCATTCGGGTTAGCAAATCAAAGATTAAACACTATCCTAATCAAACATATCAAGAAAGACACTACACAACAAATAAAAAGCTTAATGAATCTAAGAAAAGCTAAACTCTATGGTCTAACTACTAGAGATAGAAAGAAACTCTCCAACCAAAGCAGGGGAGACAAAACCAACAATCTCTGCTTAGGGAGGAGCTCTAGACCCCAAATCTTAAGAATGAAACAGAGCTAAAGTAAGTGAATTGGATAACAACAAGAATGTAAAGTACACCCCTGATTTGCTAACCAAAATGCTCAAAATTAAATGAAAATCTTTAATGAATACACAAAACTATATACATATGCAGGCGCACCATGGTTGAGATGGTCCAACTCCCTAGTCTCACTCTACGACTAAGCTCATGCCATATCTAAATCAAAGACATCTCAAATACATCGTTGGTGGAAAGCTGAAAAATACCATTTTCATACATAAGCAAGACATACACAATTGGGTACAATCACCAAGAGAACAAAGTGTGTTTGGGATCATTGTCCTAATTGTGGTGTGGTCACAAAGAGGTTGAAAAATTTACGGTGATCTCTTCGTAACCACACCACAATTAGGACAATGATCTCAAACACACTTTTTACCTTTCTCTTGATGATTGTGCCCAATTGTGTATGTCTTGCTTATGTATGAAAATGGTATTTTGCAGCTTTCCATCGATGATGTATTTGAGATGTCTTTGATTTAGATATGGCATGAGCTTAGTTGTAGAGTGAGACTAGGGAGTTGGACCATCTCAACCATGATGCGCCTAATCATATTAGCTTGAAACCATGTGCCTCATATTAGCCTCAAACCTATGCCCCTACTGGTAGGTGGTGGGGACAAAATATCATTCACTGTACATATCAATGACTGGATAATAATTTTTTTTTTTGATAAAAATTATCATCGTCGGAATTACGACGAATACCAAGATTTCGACCGATGATGTAATCAGTGGACATACAACGTTCTCGTCAATGAAATGTTTTGGAGTCGTCGCACTTCTAACTCAAACCACACAAACATCTGACAAGGATGATGTACGTGCGATGGCACTTCGTAGTCGGACGGTCATTGATGTCTTCAAATGGACTGACAACACAAGCATCGGATAAATAACATCACCATCTATGCGAAGTTCCAAATCACCATCGGCTTTGCGATGAAATCTACTGATTCTGATGACTTCTTTGACTATCGGCAGAGTCCATTGGATTTTTGTATTTCTGATGGGCATGGCATCATCGACCAATCCAACACCGAGTTTTCAATGGTTGATTTTGTCGGCACTTCGACAAAAATTCATCGCAAATCCAACAAACGATCGTCAGAAATCAGCTCCAAATGTACTAGTGTATAAACCTTTGACAATACCAGTAAGACGTTGGGAGGATATAAGCATGGATTTCATACTTGGATTGCCTAAAATGTAGAGAGGGAATGATTCTATATTTGTGGTAGTGGATGGATTCTTGAAGATGACTCATTTCATACCTTGTGAGAAGACATCAAATGCATTACATGTAGCAAACCTATTTTGCAAGGAAGTAGTGAGGTTGCATGGATTACCAAGAGCATAGTTTTAGATAGAGACACTACGTTTGTTGGCTATTTTTTTAGAACACTTTGGAAGAAGATGAAGATAGATTTGAAGTTCAGTTCTACTATTCACCCATGGACTAATGGATAGACAAAAGTAGTTAACCAGAGCTTGGGAATTTTGTTGAGATGTTTAGTTGGAGACAAAACCAGAAGTTGGGATTTGATTCTTGCACAAGCGGAGTTTGCCTACAATAATTTAGTAAACATGAGTACCAGAAGAATACCTTTTGAGATTGTTACTAGAGCACACCCTAGAGGTATATTAGAATTAAGAGATATTAGCAATGAATATTGGAGAAGTTCAGAAGCAGAATAATTTATAGATCATATGAAGGACTTACATATTCAAGTTAAGAAACATTTGGAGGACATGAACAACAAGTATAAGGAGAAGGTAGATGAGAAGAGAAGACATAAGGAATTTGAAGTTGGCAATGAAGTGATGGTTTATCTAAGAAAAGAAATATTCCTGGTTGGAACTTATAACAAGTTTCAAATGATAAAGTTTGGACCTTGCAAGATTTTGAGAAACTTCAGTTCTGGAAATGCATATAAAGTGGAGTTACCAGATAGTTTGAGTATTTCACCTATATTTAACATTGGAAATCATCATCAGTATCATGAACCAAAATCCTGTGAGGACAGTATTGCAAACTTGGAGAAACAGTTTCTCGAGAAGGAACCAGATCATATTGAAGACATTTTGGATAGTAGGATTGGGCGTAGTACCCGGAGCAATCAGTATAAGGAGTATCTTGGGAAGTGAAAGGATAGACCAATTGAAGATTCATATTGGATTTCTTAGGTAGAGGTAGACCACCTTGGTTTTCCTTTGACCCCTACAAAGTGAGAGGCTCACTTTTTTCAACAACCCCGGATGTCTAATGTAGGAGCATCCCCGGTTCAGAGCAATCTTGCATCAATCAAAAATATTTCTTTTCTGTTTTTCTTTTTGTTTGTAGTTTCAATATTTCTTTTTGTGTGTCATGGATTTGGATCACTAGAACCTATCGATCTTAATTTGGTTTTAATACTTGATCATCTTCCTTATTCCCAAACCATGGAGCATTTGGATAATTTTTCAGCAAGTTATCCCTACTAGTTTTTGAGACAGTTTTCTGTTACTGGTTGACTAGACCTATTTGCATTGGTTATCTACCAGACCCTTTCCATAGCTTGCAAAGCCTGAGCATTGATTCTGATGTTCTTTAGCATGTGGATGACCTTTCCCCATGATCTACATTTCATCCTTTGCATTTTCCAGATGAATTTCTTTAGTGGAGGCTGACCTTATTAGTTTTACATGTTAGGTCTTGTTCTTTGTGTTTTGATCCCTTTTTGGGCTGATCGGATCCCCTTAGATCATATAAATCATTGTAATAGAGCATTGGAATGTAACAGGGAAGTTAGATACAACATAGAAGATAGATCTTAAGATTTGAGGTCCCAATTGTGATCTGTTCTGTATTTTAAGCATGTTTTAGTAGGCCTATGAGTCGGTTACTGTAACCCAGTTGTTACCGGTAGGTTGTAATCATTTTTCATGATATAATTTAATCTGTTTTGCATTACCTCCATCATGTCCTTGTATTTCCATTATGTTTACTCTTGCTGACCAATCTGGACTGATCTCTTTGAGGTCCCTCCTAGTCGGTGACTTCTTTAGTGAGGGTGAGAGTTACACATGTAGCTAAAGTATTTATCCACATGTCCACATGTTAACCACTCCTAATAACCTAAAAAATCTTAATGATGTATGTGTAGGAAGAAATAAATACCCCCTAACATAAGTGAAATAGAAAACCTACACTAATGGAAGGGTTGTGATGGAGCCATCATAATAAAAATAGAGTGATGTAGCATTGCAAGAGAGTCATAACAATAGAACAAAAGTGATGTAGGAATGGAAAGGAGCCATCATAACAAAAATAGTGCTTAATGTTATTACCCTCCAATTACTATATAAGATTGATGCACAAAATTAGAAGAGATGAGAAAAAATAATATATTTAAAGATATGATCATATAGGACCAATAAGCTTATAATAAATAGTGTGGAAAATATATGATCATATAATCTTAATAATAATTTAATAACATCATAAATAGCATCATGTGACAATAATTAGGGTGAGTGCAAGGTCATGATGGTCTAAACAGTGGTAAAGGTCCAATTGTGAGCTAGATTTTTATTTAAGGTTTGAATTCCCATTATAATTTTGGTTTGGTAAAATACCAAATCAAAGTAGATATTTTATAGTAATGGGTTATATAGTTTTAACAAATATCTGTTACATGTAAAATTACAAATTTGATTAGCTCAAGACTTTCATTCATATAAAATAACCAAAACAAATATCCATTTTTTGAGACCCATTTCAAACCCCCATTTTCACCCTTGAGCCTATCGACTTCACATCAACTTAAGGTAAGCTATTTTTTAATTTTAAAAGACACTAATTCAAATTTTATTCAAATTTTATTATTTATTTATGAATTTTTTATTTTTTTTAATTATGTTTAGTTTAATGTATTATTAATAATATAGTTCAAAAACTAAAATTGAATTATTGCGGCATTTTGCACCTACTTGTTTCAACTCACAACCCATGTAACATGAATAAAATATTCTTATCTTTTTTAGACCTAACAAAAGAATGTGTTCAACCCTTAGGACCTTCCCTTGCATATGGTTTGGGCTCAATTTTCACTTTACACACATAACCTTTCACTTTCTCAAAAATATTTTTTAAATCTTCAAGTGATGGGATAACCCAAGAATTATTGGAGTCACTTAGGTAACCTAAGGTTCACCCAAGAATCTTACAGGTCACTTGGGGAACCTGAACATTAGAAAAAGGGGAAAGCCCTTTGGTAAAAGGGTTGACCTTGGCATGAGAAATTTTAATTCCATTTGTTTCTCCACCATTTTGTCTTTTTATTTTAAGTGTAGTTGAGTCCTAACTTTTTCTACTCCTGTTAACTCTTTTTTTCACCCTAACCATGATTTTCATTGATATTTCTAAATTTGGGTTTTATGTTATAATTTTCCTTATGTTAGGAAATATTTATTTTTCTTAGGTTATATTAGAGTGGTTAGGATGAGAACATGTTGCATAATCCTTCAATTACATGTGTCACTTGTTGTCCTTATTTTCTAACACTAGTTAAAATATGAGATGGCCCCTATAATTTTTGTCCAAATTGTAGTTTGCATACTCTAAGTTATATTTATCAAGGTATAAGTCATATGTCTCAAAGAAATGTTCATTTCTAGTCATCTTCTCATCAAGTGTTTAGTTTAGACTCTTCATTTTTATTGGTCTTTATTGATTTTAAGTCATACCTTTTAATTTTATGCAAGTTGGTTCTTTTTGGTTCACTTGCAAGTCAATTTACACTAATAATTGGAAATCAAGTTCTAGGACATGAATTGCAAGTATTAACTTGATATACCCTTTGTAATTGGGTCTTGAAGACCCAATTACAACTTCAAGTTCTATTTATTACTCATGAGAGCTAGAAATAAAGTCAATTATTGACTCTTATGAAGTTTTAAAATGCAATTTGAATCATTGTGTTTGCATCTCAATTGCGTCTCTTTCTTTACATTTCATTCTTTTTCTTGTTGCATATCAATTGAAGAAGATTGGCACCTTGATAGAGTCGTTTTCTTCTCTATTTTCCCAAGTGTTGATTTTATTTGTTTTTGTTTTAAGTCTTTCTTATTTGGTTCATGAAGTTGATTTATTATGCAATAATTATTGAGTTAGATAAGATCATGATGTCTTTTTTTTCCATTATTTATCTTGTGCTCCATGAACTAGGGTTTCTATGTTTAAGATTTGTCTTCATAGTCTTTCTTTCAAGTCAAGTAAGGCTTTGAATTGCAGAGTCTTTTTCATTTATTCCCCATTGTTAAAAAATGTAAGCTAATGTGTGATTGATTCTTAGAAACCCGATCACATTGCATTTATTTGAAAGTCTTTTCACTCAAAATGTATAATCGGGTCTTCAAGACCCGACTACATATTCATGTTGAATGATAGTTTTTCATACACCTTTATAGTTAGGTCCTGAAGACCTAATCAGGTATTGGTATTCATCGCCATTACAAGTTAGACCTCCCATTTCTTCTAATTGGGTCTTTAAGACCCAATTACAAGTCAAATCATATTGTTCATAACTTGTAAGTGGGTGTTGAAGGCCTAATTACAAGAAATTATTGCAGTTCCTTATATAATCACGATGTAAAATTCGACATCATGATGAAATTTTGTTAGAGTTTTTGTAGATCGGGAGGAAATAATTATATGCAGTTTTGAATACACAAAAAATGAAGAAAAATACACAACACAAATAACACAAAGATTTATTATGGTTGACCCAAGATGGGCTACATCCATAGAACACAACCATCTAATCTTTTATTATTATCTAGTAAAAATTAACACCATTACAATGGCTTTTACATTCCAGCTTCTTATAACAAGCAATTTTAGGGAAACATACAAATTCAATTAACAAAATTAACCCTGACCCTAAAAGAATATTTTTATAATATTTTACTTGTACTTGTATTATCGTACACGTATGAGAAAATTTGGCACATGCCAAATTTAAAAAATGAAAATTTTGTATTTGTTATGCACCCTATTTGCAACACACCATATTGTATAAGTCACCATTTAATATGTATTTTTTCCTTTCTTATACTTTAAGTTATATTTTATGTATATATTGGTAGGATGTTTGAGAGTGGTTTCAAATTCTATGAGTTATAATCTAGATTCTACTTTTTGGAGTATTCATATAAGTTTTAGACTTAGTCAAATTGTAGTAATCAACATTCTTGTATCAACATTTTCTCTCTTTGGTCTCTTCCTCTCTTTCCCTGCATTCCCCCTTGTTCTCTCTTAGGTCTCTCCCTCTCTTTCCCTCCCTCCCTCTCTTGCACTTGGGCTTTATCTCTCTTTAGTCTCTCCCTCAACCCCCACCTTCCTCCCTCTCTCTCTTTCTCACTCTCTCCCTCTCCCACTCTTTGCCTCAACCCCCCCTCTCTTTTCCTCAACCCCCCTTTCTCCAACCCTCTCTCTAACTTGGGCTCTCTCTCTCTGGCCTCTTAATCTCTTTCCATCTCTCACTTGGGCTCTTTGTCTCTCACTTTCTATTTCTCTCTTTCCCTTCCCCCCCCTCTCTCTCTCTCATACACACACACACTTAGGATCTCTCTCTCAATCCCTCCCTCCCTCTCTTTTACATGGTCTTTCCCTCTTTGATCTCTCCCTCTCTTTGCATCAACCTCTCTCTCTAGGCTCTCCCTCTATTACCATCAACCTCTCTCTCTTAGGTCTCTCCCTCTCTTTCCCTCAACTCCTACCTTCCTCCCTCCATATGTATCTCTACCTAGACCCCTCCATCCCTCCCTCTAGTATCTCCCTCTCTTTCCATCCCTCCCTCCCTCTCTCTTGGGATCTTCTCTCTTTAGTCTCTGTCTCTTTTTATGTCTTCCTCACTCTCACTCAAGATCTCTCTCTCTCTCCCTCTCTCTCAACCCCTTCATAGAAAGAGGGAGAAACTTGAGGGAGAGAGATTTCCCAAGATATAGAGAGGGAGGGAGGGAAAGAGAGAGACCTAAGAGAGAGAAAGGGGGAGGCTAAATAGAGGTGTCCAAAGACAAAGAGAGAGGTTCAGCGAAAGAGAGGAGAGGAAGAGACTAGAGAGAGAAATCCTAGGTCAGAGAAAGGGAGAGAGAGAGAGAGAGAGGGAAAGGGAGAGATATAGGGAAGTATTAACATGCACAATACCTTAAACCCCATGTAACCTAAACCTTATACCAATACCCTCAATCCTAAACCCTATACCCTCAATACTTAACCCTAAACATTATACCCTCAACCCTAAACTTTATACCCTAAAAGCTAAAACCTATATCCTACAACTTATCCCCTAAACCCTATACAAGGGAGGGAGAGGTGATGATGTTAGGTCCCAGAGACAACTAAGAGGGGGGGGTGTGGGGGGTGATTCATTTGTCAAGTAAATTCAACCAAAATTAACTTAACCAAAACTTAATGCTTAATGCCGGTAAACCAAACTTTATGCCAATAGACAGTGTTATCAGTTAATTGCAGTACTGGTAAAGATTAATGCATGAAACAAAAAGACAATAACATCCACAACACATAACACAAATATTTGTATGTGGAAACCTTGTAAGGGGGAAAAACACAATGGGAAGCCTTACCCACAATCAAATGATACTACTACAGATAGTATATGTATACAATATGGATTTTGCACATGTAGAAAGGCCAGCTGCCTAGAGCTCACTGCTCAATCACAAAGTGGGAGTCACATTGACTACAATTGGATGGTTAAATCCAATGATAATGTAATGCTTAAAATAGCATCTTCATATGCTGGATTTAGTACCAGTTTAGTTATGATTGCGTTCATAAAAACCTTCCTTCAACCTTCAAATGATGTCTGCGTGTATAGCTCTGTTTAATTTTGCATATACCCTATTACAAAACTTTTCCTTATCGCATCTCAATCTCACAATTGAGATCTTACATTTATACCATAACCTAAGAACAATTGAATAGGTCGGCTCACTAAAAGATATTACAATAAAATTAATTACAAATAAATCAATAAGCGATGCATCATGTCAGCTCAATGCATTTACAATAATAATAAATCATCTCCATAATGTGTCGTGCTGATTTGGAATAGATATTCTTGCCGGTGCATAACTTGGACCTATTTGCTAGTAACAACAAATATGCAAACCTGAATAGACCAATAACCAAATAGCCAAAACCAAGTGATCAATAATGTCTTTGACATAACCAAGTAGTCTCCAAGTCATTCCAAGTGTCGGTGAACAATATAACCTGTCGGCGAACCAAATATCCATGATTGTGCATAAGTCACTGACTTGCCGATGAACATAACCAAAGATCTCCAAGTGCTGATAAGGTTGACAAGTGTTGACATCAATGACAAAACCATATCAACATATCCAAAATACCAACAATCTCCCCCTTTGGCATTGATGGCAACACAAGATGGAAAAACCATCAAAGTGCCAAAACAGAAATGCCAAAAACCAAAAAACTAACAATCTCCCAAATAGATCATTAACCAGAAATCAAAATACATAATGCCTCTCCCTAGAAATAATCTATCCTGAAAGATATCTCTCCCAAAATGTTTTTCCATAATATCTCTCCCCCTTTGCATCAAATGCAAAAGCAATATAAAAACCAGATTCAAGTATAGAATACCAACTCATTACAATATACCAACTACTCCCCCTGAGAAGTAGCTCTCCTCATCAAAGCCGAAATAAAAGATTTTTCTGTTAATTTTGCCAATTGATGACAAACATCAATTGTCTAAGTCTCTACTAGTGGGCGTAGAACTCCAAGCTACTCACTGAGATATTCAAAAGTCTCCTTAGGCAAAGGCTTTGTAAAAATATCTGCAATCTTCTCTTTAGTATTCACATAAACAATTTCACTTCTTTTGCTTCAACATTCTCTTTCAGAAAATTGAATCTACTCTGATACCAGTTATTAGGTCCCAGAGACAACTGAGAGGGGGGGGGTTAATTAGTTGTCTAGTAAATTCAACCAAAATTAACATAACCGAAACTTAATGCTTAATGTCGGTAGACAGTTTTATTAGTTAATTGCAGTACAAGTAAAGATTAATGCATGAAACAGAAAGACAATAACATCCACAATACATAACACAAATATTTGTACGTGGAAACCCTGTAAGGGGAAAAACCATGGTGGGAAGCCTTACCCACAATCAAATGATACTACTGCAGATAGTATGTGTATAAAATATGGATTTTGCACATGCAAAAAGGCCAGCTGCCTAGATCTCACTGGTCAATCACAAAATGTGAGTCACACTGACTACAATTGGATGGTTAAATCCAATGATAATGTACTACTTAAAATTGTATCTTCATATGTTGGATTCAGTACTAGTTTAGTTCTGTTTGCCTTCACAAAAACCTTCCTTCAACCTTCAAATGATGGTTGCGTGTATAGCCCTGCTTAGTTTTGCATATACCCTATTACAATCCTTTTCCTTATCGCATCTTAATCTCACAATTGAGGTCTTACATTTATACCATAACCTAAGACCAATT
This sequence comes from Cryptomeria japonica, assembly GCF_030272615.1. Lineage (NCBI taxonomy): Eukaryota > Viridiplantae > Streptophyta > Pinopsida > Cupressales > Cupressaceae > Cryptomeria > Cryptomeria japonica. The sequence continues at coordinate 469,103,185 of NC_081412.1, read as the reverse complement.
GAATAGGTCATCTCACTAAAAGATATTACAAATAAATCAATAAGCGATGCATCATGTCGGCTCAATTCATTTACAATAATAATATATCATCTCCATAATGTGTCGTGCTGATCTGGGATAGGTATGCTTGCTGGTTCATAACCTGGACCTATTTCTTGGTAACAACAAATGTGCAAACCTAAATATACCAATAACCAAATTGCCAAAACCAAGTGATCAATTAATGTCTTTGACATAACCAAGTAGTCTCCAGGTCATTCCAAGTGCCGGTGACTGTGCATAAGTCATTGACTTGTCGGTGAACATAACCAAAGATCTCCAAGTGCTGATAAGGTTGACAAGTGTTGACAAGTGTTGACATAAATGACAAAACCATATCAACATATCCAAAATACCAACAGATGACCTAGAGAGGAGAGGGAGAGAAAAGAGGTGAGAGAGAGAAGAAAAAAAGAAGGAGATGGCTAAGGAGGGAGGGAGGGATGGAAAGATAGACAAGGAGTGATTGAGAACCTCTAGAGAGGGGAGAGGTAGAGAGGTGAGGAAGAGAGAATAAAATGAGAGAGAGAAGTTCACAAAGAGATATAGAGGGGTAAGTAGGGAGAGAGGGAGGAAGGTAAGGCTCTATCTTTCTCTTAAGTCTCTCCCTCTCTTTTCCTAAACCCCTCGCTTCCCTTCTCTCTCTCTGTCACTCTCTCCCCCTCTCTAACTTAGGCTCTCTCCCTAAGTATATCCCTCTCTTTCCATCAACCTAGGCTAAATTCGTCCATCTATCTTACTTGACTTATCTTTCTCTTAGGTATCCCCCTCTCCTTCCATTACCTCTCCCTCTCTCCCTCAACTCATTCCTCTCTCCTTCCATCTCTCTCACTTCAAACCCCCTCCTCTCTCTCTTTTCATAAACCCCCCCCTCTCTCTCTTTTCATCAACCCCCCCTCTCTCTCTCTTAGGTCTCTCCTTCTCTTTTCCTCAAACCATACCTTCCTCCCTCTATCCCTCTCACTTGGGCTCTCTATTTTCCTTAACCCATCCCTCTCTCTCTCTCTCACTTAAGCTTTGTCTCCCTCTAGTCTCTCCCTCTCTTTCCATCCCTTCCTCCCTCTCTCTCTAGGCTCTCTCTCCCTTATATATCCCTCTCTCTCCCTCACACACACATAGTCGAAATCTCTATATCCCTTGTATTTTACTTTTTTTCCATAAACCACTCCCTTCCTCCTTCCCCCCAATTTATCTCTCTCTCTTACACACACACTTTTAGGCTCTCTCTTTGTTCTCTCTCTCTCTCTAGTTTATCCCTCTCTTTCCATCAACCCCTCCCTTCCTCACTCCATCTCTCTCTTTTTTCTCTCCCTCTCTTTCCATCACCTCTCTCTCTCTCTCTCTCTCTCTCTCTCTCTCTCTCTCTCTCTCTCTCTCTCTCTCTCTCTCTCTCTCTCTCTATCTATCTATCTATCTATCTATCTTTTTGTCTATTTTTCTTTGTCGATCTCTCTCTCTCTCTCTGGTCTCTCCCTCTCTTTTCCTCAACCTCTATACCTTCCTCATATCTCTCTCACTTGAGCTCTCCTTTTGCCTCAACCCCTCCCTCCCTCTCCTACTTAGTCTCTCACTCTCCCTACTCTCTCCCTCTCTTTCCATCCCTTCCTCCCTATCTCTCTAGCCTCTCTCTCCCTGATATATCCCTCTCTTTCCATAAACCCCTCCCTCCCTCTCTCTCTCTCTCTCTCTCTCTCTCTCTGAATCTCTCTATCCCTGGTAATTGTCTTTCTTTCTATCAACCACTCCCTTCCTCTATCTCTCTTGCTTTCTCTCCCTAGTCTCTCCCTCCTCTCCATATCTCTCTCTCTCACACACACACTCTTAGGATATCTTTATGTGCTCTCTCCCTAGTATATCCCTCTCTTTTCATCAACCCCCTTGCTCTCTCACTTTCTCTCTCTAGTCTCTTCCTCTCATTCCATCCCTTCCTCTATCTCTAGTCTCTCTCTCTATATCCATCAACCCCCTATCTCTTAGGTATATCCCTCTCTTTTCCTCAAACCCTCCCTTCCCCCCTCTCTCTCCTAGGTCTATCCCTCTCTCACTTGGGCTCTCTTTGTCTATAGGTGAGAGACCTAGAGATTAGGGAGAGAGATAGAGGTGGGCAATGAGATAGGGAGGGGGAGGTAGAGAGAGGTAGATATGGAGGGAGGGAGAGACATATGAATTAGGAGAGAGAGAGGAAGAGTAAGGGAGACATGAATAAAGATTGGGGTAAGGAGGGAAGGCAAGGTAGAGAAGGAGAGATGGTGGGAGGGACTTAGAGAGGGGATATGTAAAGAGGTGAGGGAGGGAGAGATTTTCACAAAGAGAGAAAGTGTGATAAGGAGATAGGGAAAGAGATCAAGAGGGAGGTAAATAAGTAAAGAGACTTAGGGAGAAAGTTAGAGGTGAGAGATATAGATGGGGAGAGAGGTGGGTAATGAGATAGGGATGTATAGGTAGAGAGGTAAATATATAGGGTAGGAGAGACCTATGGATGGGGAGAGATAAAGGGTGGGAGGGGGAAGTAATGATCGAGTGAATAGAGAGAGCAAAGAGAAACAATAAGAGAGTGAGAGATAAGAAGAGAGAGTGAGGGAGGAAGGGATGGAGATGGGGGTAAGGAATTAAGGTGAGGTATAAATAGGGAGAATTTGGAAGATACCTAGATAAATAAAGGTAGTGAGGGAGAGGTGTGTAAAGAGAGAGATAAAACATATAGTAGAAAGTGAAGGGTAGGAAAGAGAGGTAAAGAGTTAGTGTTAGATCTTAGGGTTGAGAGGAGAGAGTGGGATAGAGAGAGGTAGAAATGGGATAGAGGAAGAATGATAGATATATCTATAGGTTTGGAATTTGGGGGAGATAAAGATAGTGGCATAGAGAGGGTGAGAGAATGCTGATACAAGCACATTGATAGTTGAAATTTGACTATTTAAAAATTTAGATGATTGTCTAAAACCTAGAAACTACATTATATTAAAATATGACTTATACTTAAATGTTATATTTTATGTATATATCCTTGTTGGGAGAGAGATAAATATTGAAAGAGAAAGACAATTTGTCAATGTTATACATTTGGCTAGTGCTAAATTTGGTGCTAACCAAATGGAAATACACTTTTCAAAATGAATTTCCATTTGGCTAGAGTCAAATTTGGCCCTCACCAAACTTGGTGCTCGCCTTATTTGGTGCATACCAAATAGCTTTGGTGTGACCAAACCTTAGATTCGACATGCCAAATATGGTGAGTGCCCTATTTAGCACATGCCAAATGGCTACTTTTGGGCAAAAAAAATTTGGCAACTTTTTGGTCCCCTATCTTGGTGCACTTACCCACATAGCTCAAACAAAGCAAAACCAAGGAAGCATTAGTACCAACAGTCAAAACCCCTCATAATTCTAACAAGGGAGAGGCATGATAGGTCCATAAAACTATGTGTCACCATCAAGTTCATGAAGGAGAATAAACATCCGAACATGCACAAGAAAGTACCTGCAACTAAGAAAGGGTGCACATGCAATACACACACGCATGGGATAAGAAACTATAGGATTGAATGTTGTGGTGGAGGGACACTCACTGAACAAAGGTGTGATGGAAAAAAAAGACACTACATAGCCCTCCATGACACTTTATAATATACTTCATGTACAAAATTATGAAAAACAAAATGTGTGAAATCCTCAGAAAACCATAAGAGTGACACTTTATCTCAATGTATCTACAAATAAATAATTGTATGAAAAGAATGCTTAAAATACCCAAATAGGGAAAAGTGCTATAAATACGTGTATAATAGCTCAAGAGAAGCGATCCAATGTAAGCAAAAAGTTTTGAGGAGCCAAAACAACCAAGTAATCAGTCATTAATTGAAAATACAAAAGATAGTAAAAAATACTTGATGCAAAATAGAGAAAAAATAGTAGAATATCTAGATAGAAGACTCTAAGAGCTTTCTAAAGATATGTGGAAGTGAAAAAATAAAGTCTATTTGCCCAATTAAGGCTCAAAAACTACAAAAAAGAGAGCCAACCTCAATGGCCTATTGCAGTCATTAAGAGAAAAATTAGATCAAAACACCTACAAATTTAGATAACCGTCTAAACTAACTTTCCAATGATATATGGTAGGCAAAAAATGAACATTGTATCGTCAAGATATAGCCAAAATAAAAATAAAAATGGGCTTGGAGGTTTGAAAGGGTTTCAAAAATAGAAACTTTCCAAAAATAGAAAAAATCTAAAAATAGATAGTTTCTATTTTTAGAAACTTTTCAAAAATATATATTTTCCAAAAAATAGAAACTTTTTGAAAATAGAAAGTTTTTGAAAATAGTAAGTTATTAAAAATATATAATTTTTCCAAATATATAAACTTTTTGAAAATGGAAAGTTTTTTTTTTACACTCATTTTGCTCCAAAAGATTATAAAAATTAGCCACTTCCAAATCCACACAAGGCGGCAAACTTGGAGACCTTACAGTGAATATGAGAAAAAAAACCTCAAAGCTTGGGAAGAGGTTTGTTGAACCTACACTCTAGTACCATGTTGAAGTTGTTGGCAATTGACACTCATTAGGATTCATATGTTGTCATTGATGACAACAAGATTTTATTGAAGGCTTATACCGGCAAATACCGACATTTGGAGGCATATACCAACATTGAAATATTTAGGGTCATCACCGGCACTGGCACTGGCTTCCAACACTTCAGTGAAGTTGACATCAGTCTGGGATACCAAAGGTTTTATTTGTAAAATCATTTTATAATTATTGTATAGGGCCGACATTGAATATCTTCTGACTATTAGGTCATTTTGATATATGACAGGGTAGTAGAACTGTGTAATGTGAAGGTTATGTATGTAGGTCATTTGTATGTGAATGTTATATCATGTAATGATCAGTAGATGGTTTGTAAATCATTATTGGAGGAAAGGAGATACCATTAGAAGGGTTCAGGGTTTATGAACTAGTACAGAACAAAGCTATAACCAAAACTCTTTTTGGCATTGTAGATCCATTTTGTGAGTTCACCATTACTGTTTTATCTCAGCAGAAGCTTGTAGTCAATGAGACTCTTTTGTGTTGAGCAGTGTGCTCTAGGTAGTGTGCCTTCCTACATGTGTAGGCCCCCATGCTATGTAATATATTTCATATGGCCAGTGAATTGATATTATGGGTCACAAATCCCACTATGGTTTTTCCTCTTTGAGGTTTTCCATGTATAAATTCAGTGTGTTATGGTGTTCATTCATGTGGCTGGTTTATTTACTTCATGTTATATGTTTCTTCATTTACCAATTTATATGTATGTTATAAAAGGTTAAAATCTTGTGCTACTGGCAGAACACTGATTTACCCCCCCCTCTCAATGTTCTTGGATTCATTGTATTCCAACAATTGGTATCAGAGCTTTGTACCTCGGAGGAAGTTTAACAGTTTGAGGAAGATCCTGAAACTAGAATCATTGAACATAGCTATGGAGAAGCAACTTGAGATGGCACTTGAGGATTATGATGTTGAAAGGATGAAGAACTTAAAACTGCAAGATGAATTGGATTATGCTAATGAATTCATTCTTGTTCTGAAAGAAAGGTTATCATCTGTTCAAGCTAAAAGAAAGAAACTTTTTCAAAACCAGGATGATGAAGAGAAAAATGCACTTAAGGAACAATGTCAAAAACTAAGTCAAGCAAACATTCTCATGAAGAATGAAATACAAGACCTAACTATGAGGATGTCAAAATATATTGAGGACATAAAGAAGAAGGAAGAAAATCTAACTATATCTTTGAAGAAAAAATTTAAAGAATGTGGCAGATTGACTCATGAGAATAATCTGTTGAGAACTAATTTGGTACAATCCCAGAATAATGAACAAGACCTAGAGAGACAAATAATGACTCTGAGATATGATCTAACTACTGCAAGTGAGTATAAAGAAAAATTCAGGATTAGTGTTGCACAGTTGGATGATTTATTGAAAAGAAAAAATGCAGAGTGAAGATTCTAGAGGACTTGGATTTGTAATAGGCGAAAGCTCTGGTACTACAAATTAAGATCAAACAACTGGTATGCAGAACTCATCAGACCAGAGGAAACCGGTAAGGCAATATAATGCTTACAAATTCAATGGTAGATGTTTTGTTTGTAATAAATCTGGGCATATGGCTAGACAATGTAGAAATAGAGCAAATCAAAACTACAATTATGTTCCCGGTCAATGCACAAATTGCAAGAAATATGATCATAAGTCAGAAGATTGTAGAATGAATGTTAAGTGTCATGCATGTGGAAAGTTTAGACATTTTTCTAATCAATGTAGGTCAAGGAATGACATGGGATATGTCAAAGAAATTCAAAAGAACAATGTTACATGTTATGAATGCAATAAAATAGGTCATATTGCTAAGTACTACAGAAGCAAGACTACATCAGTTATAAATGATAAAGAAAATGAGAAAGGGAAGTAGAAGGCAAATGAAAATCAACAAGATTACATAAAGAAATGGGTTAGAAAATATAAAGAACCAAGTGGAGATGCAACAACACCAATAACTACACAATTAGACCAGAGCATTCTTGAACTGGCAAGAAATTCAACTGGTAACTGAGGTATACGCCTTAGGGGTTGGAAAATTCATTACAAATCTTGCATATTCCCTGGAAGAGATCTGGAAAGAGATCTGGAGAGAGGTATTGATCATTGATGAAGGTTTATCCAGCATAAAACTGTGAAATTGACATCCGGGAGGGCACATCGCTAAGCATTTATGACAGTGATGAATTAGGGTTTACTTGCTGATAAAAATAGAAAATGGACTCATTTTCACTCACCCAACACTCGAGAAAACTAGAGCAAAGCAAAGGAGAATCATAGGCAATCAAGAGCGAGAAAAGGAATTCCAAAGAATTTCCAGAAGTAATCAAAATCTTTTAATCGGCGATTGTTATCTAGGTATTTATTTGAAATTGCATTCAGATCATGATCTGCTCCTACTTTCATCACGAATCCCACTATTGTTGAGGTTAAGGATAGGCTTAGACCTGCTTTCAAGGAAGTTCCCCAAATTGCTATGAAAGAAGACTCTAGTGGCGCATTTTCAAGGGTTTTCGATGGCGTGGTTTATGTGGAAGATGTCAGGGCCTATATTCACTACACCTTGGAGGAATTAGGCACTGAGGAAATCAAGGGAATGTATCAATCTATGATACTAGGCAGCTCCAGAACAATCAAGCCAGACTATCAAATCATTGAAGACCTAGGGTTAACCGAAATCCTGTATATGCCGATATTCAAGGATGAAGTGATTAGATATGTTCTAAGCAGGGTCCATAATGAATTCATCTAGCTAGACCAACCTCACATGATCACCAAAGAAGCAAATCAAGTGGTCACCACCTTATCCAAAGTTGGACAGAAACCAGGAAAGAAGATCTCCAACACTGTGGTTGAGAAGCTCACCCATGATGGAAGATTGATGAGGGTCAGCACCATCAAAGATATAGATGTGAAATTTGCCAGCATGATCATCGGCTGTAAGGTATCTCAATCAAGTCGATTGAACTTTGTTGCTAGTTCTTGTATCTATGTTGCATACCAAATGATAAAAAAATAATGAAAAGTATGACTTATGTGAATGGTTAAGGAGTCAATCGATGTTAAATCTTGGCAAGATCAAAGGTGTTAAGAAAGGAACCTTCCAATTTGGCAATCTTATTGTCTGTTTGATTTTGTACTTTATGAATGGGCTACCGGGTTTGGGAAAGAAACATTGGGATCATGACATACTGGTAGGTATGTAGATTAAAGATGCAATCACCAGTCTTGGTAGTGTAGTCACACAAATCTGTCCAGCTTAATTAAATAAATATTTGCTATTTATTTGATTAAAAATCTACCAGCCACTAGTTAATTAAATTAATATTTAATTAATTCATCCCCAAACATTCTTCTATTAATTAAATAAATTATTCAATTTATTTTAATTAATTCATTAAATCAAATTCAAATCAATTAAATAAATAAAATCTATTTATTTAATTAAATCCCCCTTTTCCTCTTTTAAATAAATTAAATAAAACATTTATTTAAATCATTATCCCCACCCCACTTGCATTTTCCTACAAATGCAACTTGCACACATTTATTAAAATAAATGAATTTTTATTTTAAATAAAATCCTATTTTCCCTCACCCACCAAATCCAATGGCATTCCTAAATCCCCTTCTAGATTCTTCTAACCCCTTCCTAATTAGCCTAATCCATCCCCTAATTATTGTCACATTCCTAAGCAAAATGAAGTCACTTCTCAAAGGCTCCAAAGTCTTTGAAAAGCATTTAATGCTTTGTGTGTTCAACAAATTAACCCCCAAAGTCCTCCAAGACCACTAATGGCTCTTACATGACCATTTATGGCTCTTACATAACCATTTATGGTTATTTCAAACTTGTCTCCCCAAACATTTATTGTTTTGACCATATTCCTCCATTTCACATTTGCACAAGAGTTTATCCATTGGATAAAAGTTTTATTCTTTGAATAAAGAGTTTATTCATTCCACCAACCTTGACTTTAACTTCCAAAGTCATATCAAGCATTTAATGCTTATTTCCTCCCCTTTCAACCTATCTCACATTGACACTTGTCATCCTGGGATTGGGTTGAAAGCTATCACATGGATTTGAAATCATTCAATCCTGACCCTTGTTGAGATTGCTCAATCTCAACCATTCATTGCTCCATTTTTCCTATAAATAGAGCCCATTTCTTCATAATCCAAATCCTGGAAACTTGCATGCATTTAACCTATAGACATTTTAGAGAGCATTTTAGCATAATTAACTAATATCTTGTCATTTTGGATAAAATTAATCATTTTAGTATCAATAGCTTAATATTTGCTTCTTTATTTACATTTAGAGCAACATTTCAATCTCAATCCTCCATAAGCATCCATAGTGCAAAAAGTTGCTGAGAGCTACACTATTTTGGAACTTGGAGAGGAGAGGAACAAGGGAGAAGGAGCTAAGAACATGCTAAGAGGCATTTGGAGATGCCTCATTATCTTTGTTTCATTAGTTAGATATATTAGCATGATTTTAGTGTCTCTCTTGATATGCCTGTTTAGATTAGTTTTTGATTGAATAACACTAACGGTTTCTTGTGTGTTTTGTGTTGTTTCTCTTAGACTTGCCTTGTCCATTTTGCAGGGCATCATTTGGTGAAGGAGTAATGAAGTATTTATAGGCTATCATTGACTGTTTAGATTAGTTTTTGATTGAATAACACAGGACTTCTTGGTGCAAGCTATGGAGTAATGAAGTATTACTCAGCTTCCCAAGGTTGGTCCCATGGTTCTCTATCTTACAATGTCCCTTAAACCAATGTTTTTGCTCTCAGATCGTTGAGAAAAATGTTTTAGGGATGGAAAATGCAAGAATGAGGGATGCTTTGATAGATTTTAGTATGAGATGCATCCTAAGCTATGCATGATCTTAAAATGCAATAAACTAGACTATAAGATGACAAGGTTAGTATAAATACTATCCTAACATGATATATTAGTCTATGATTGAGCTAAATGATAAAGAAAGTATTCTAAACATGCATATTTAGACTAATTCCTGATTTAAAATAGGCTAAAATGATGAGCATAAAATGAGATATGAAAGTTTGAATGTATTTGAGCATAAGTGTGATACTACAAATTTGAAGGATGATTCAAAATGGAGGAATGAGAGCTCTATTTATAGCAAAAACAGGGCAATGGATGGTCAGGATTGAAAGAGTTGATCAAGGGTTGAGTTTGAAAGTTGGGGATCCATGTTTGCAATTTGCACCAATGAAATGGTGACAAGTGTCAACATAGGGTTGGGTTGAGAGAAGGGGTTGGAGACATTAAATGCCTGAGAAGACCTTATGGTTATCTAGAAGGTAAGGGTCAAGTCTAAATTAAGATTACCCATTGGATTAAGAGTTAATCCAAGGATAAACCTTTGTGCAAAGGATTAAGAGATAATCATGGTCAAAGCATTAAATGCTTGATGAGACCCTTGGGTTGGATGAAGGTTGAGTTAAAAGAAATTCTTTAACCATGTAAGAGGGTTTGAGTTAACCATTAATGGTTATGAAGACTTTGGGGAATTAAGTGGTTGAAAGCTTGAAGCCTTTAATGGTTATCAAAGACTTTGAGGGTTTGAGAATTGGTTGAAGGTATGGAGTAATGAAGTATTACTTAGCTTCCCAAGGTTGGTCCCATAGTTCTCTATCTTACAATGTCCCTTAAACCAATATCGAGCAGTTTGGCGAATGAAGGTTTTATGATGGTTATTCGATTGGTTGGGAGGAAGGGTGTGATCGCGGAGATAGGTGTAAAATTCACCATACCATGGGGATTCATAACCGACAAGGCGACATATCATTTTGGATTTGGGGATATCATAAGCGGGAATCCAAAGTTGTTCTACCAAGAACTCGTAGTGTGTTGAATTCTGTGGAAGATCTAAGAGAGATGCGATGGTAGCCATGGTGTCAGCAGCTCGATTATGATCTCTTGGGGATCTGCTCAAAAGTGATAGTAGTAAATGATGTCTTTAGAGTGTCCACCATTTGCTTATATGGCATGAGTTTATCATCTTTGGTCTGATATTCATCTGTTGCTTATCGAATGACTAGTTGGGACTCGCCATATACTTGTAGTTCTTGTAATTTCCATTGTATGACTATCCTGAGTCCTATGATCAAGGCCTCATATTCTGCTATGTTGTTAGTGCATGGAAATGTGAGCCTGTAAGACTTTGGGATGCTATCACCTTGAGGTGTGATAAACAGAATGCCTGCCCCCGAGCCATGTCTAGTGTATGAACCATCAAAGTATAGTTTCCATGGTTGTGCTGTTGTGATCATGAATATCTCTTTATCTAGAAAATTGGAAATGAGAGGATGCTCGCCTATGAGTGGTGCATCGGCCAACTGATCTACAATGACCTTCCCTTTGATAGCCTTACGGTCCACATACTCGATGTCAAATTCACTTAGAATCATCACCCATTTGGCCAAGTGACCTATCAATGCTGCTTTGCTGAGTAAATACTTGAGTGGATCAATCTTTGCAATGAGTTGTACTTTGTGTGTTAATAGATAGTGCCTTACTTTAGTGGCTACTAAGAACACTGCTAAGCAAGCTCACTCAATAGGTGTGTAATTGAGTTCATAGCCCACCAGTGTGCGAGAGATGTAGTAAACAACAGACTCTTTTCCTTCTGCATTATGTTGTGCCAGTAGTACACCCAATGCTATAATTGTTGTTGAGATATAGAGTAACAACGATCTACTTGGATCGGGTGGCATCAGCAATGGTGGATTCATGAGATAGTCTTTAAGCGTCTGAAATGCTTGCTGACATTGGGCATCCCACTGAAAGCGAATGTTCTTGTGTAGCAGGTGTGTAAATGGGTGACACTTATCAGCCAATTGTGCAATGAATCTTCAGATGGATTGAAGCCACCCTTGTAATGTCCTTAACTGACTGATATTCTTTGGAGGTGGCATGTCCATGATTGCTTTTACCTTTGCTCGGTCGACCTCAATACCTTTGCTTGAGACAATGTATCCTACAAGCTTCCCAGAGGTCACTCCAAAGACACATTTCTTGGGGTTGAGTCAAACATGGTATTGTTCTTGTCTATCAAAGATTTTATCTAAGATGTGGAGATGCCCTTCTCTGGTGAGTGATTTTGCTAGTAAGTCAGCAACATAATCTTCCATCATAGTATGCATCATGTCATGGAAGATGGTGGTCATTTCTCTTTGATAGGTTTCTCCTGCATTCTTGAGACTAAAAGGCATTACATTCTAGCAATATGTTCCCCATGGACATGTGAAGGTTGTCTTATGTTCATCTTCTGGTGCGATCTTTATTTGATTGTATCCTGAAAAGCCATCCATGAGTGAAAGCATGGCATGTCTTGTTTTTAGATCCACTATGATGTTGATATTTGGAAGGGGGAAGTCATCCTTAGGACAAGCCTTATTTAGATCTCTGAAGTCAGTACAAATGCGGATGCCCCCTTTTGGTTTGCCGATAGGCACAATATTGGAGATCCATTCTGCATAATCAATTGGTCTAATGAAACCAACATCTAGGATTTTCTTGAGTTCTATTTTGACTAGTACTGCAATTTGAGGATGCATCTTATGAGGCTTTTGCTTGACAGGTTTGGCTCCTTCTGCTATGGTTAGGTGATGCATGACTAAATCAGGATCAAGCCCAGGCATGTCTACATATGACCATGCAAAGTTGATCTGACGCTTCTGGAAGAACTCTATAAACTTAGGTTGTTCCTCTGGAGTGAGAAGAGATGCTAGATGTATGAGATGAGGATTTTAAGGAGTCCCCACATTGTATTCTTTGGTTTCCTCGATGAGAATTGTTGATTGTTCCTGTTGTGCATTAGCAGGGAGAATGTCAAACCCTTCATCCTTAGGTGCCTTAGAGAGGTTTTCACCATTGGATACGCTCTTTCTTTTTACTTTTGTTGGATCAAACAGTACCACGGTGTGGTTTTCACTGGAAGATCCATGTTTTATTGTTATATTTTTGTAGCTGAAAGGTTTGGCATCCGCCCTAAAGTATGCTGTGCTATTAAGTTTGATGGCAAATCCAACTTTGTGATCCCCACTTGGTAGGTTATCCCTTAATTCCAAAAAGTCAATGATGGCCTCATCGTTTTGGAAGAAGTCAAGACATGGGGGATTTGGTTGGTTCCATTCAATGAGTTCAGGGTGGATAATGGGCATTACCTCATCGATTAGGTTAAGTGTGTTAGATGTATCAGTGAGGGTTAAGACATTATGGTGAAGGTTGTTAATGGTACTCTCCCTATCAGAATCAGGCGTAGGATGAGACGTAGGGTCTGTGGAAGATGTTTCTAGCTCAGGAACCCAAGAAGTCTTTATCTGTGCTTCTCCGTAAATAAGGATGTCTTTGTGTGGTGGAGGTAGTGATGGGTCTTTCTCATCTGAAGTGTTAAGCTATACAGAATCAAATTCCCACTCATGTGAGTCGGTCTCTGAGTCACTTTCTAGCATCCGATTACTATACCATACTGGGATGTCTTTTGAGTTAAATACTGTAGGTGTGATTGGTGCTGCAAGAAGATTGATGGGGATTAAAGGATCTGGTATGGGGAGTATCAGTAATATTGACTCTCTGGCTTCTGTTGGTACTACTGGTGCCATGGATGCTGCTGCGGGTTCTGATACAGTTGCTGCTGCTAATGGTGCTGCTGATGGGATTACGAGTTCGTTTGGTGGGATGAGTGGCATTGGTGATGGTTGTGTTGGGATTATAAGCCTCGATGGGGCAGTTGTGATGGTGCTCGATGTTGCTTTGATAATGAAAGGTGTCCTCTTTGCAATAGGCTGACATAATGGTTTGTTGGGTTTTCCTTTGAATTTTAATTTAGGAAAAATCTCTTTTTCAAAGCCTAGGCCTGTATTACCTTTGGGCTTTAATTCCAAGAACAGAGGTTCATGTCTTCCTTGTTTGCAATATCGTAAAGCACTCTGACCATCATACCCCATTCTTTGCATAATGAGGAGGCCTTTGCCATACTGATCCATAGGAAGTCTAACTTGTGGTATATCAGTGGTGATGGGATCTTTATAGATCCAATATGCTAAGTCCTCCTCTTGGGTTTCTTCTTCTTGACTCTTTCCAAGGATGAAAGGTGTCAAAGCACATGCTGGCATGACTAGTGGTTGCTGGAGTACCTACTGTGGTTTTTCATGTGTTCAAGGAGAAGTGGGCATTTGTCCCACACAAAAGAGTTGACTCAAGTTGTATTCCCTAGGACCTTCCTCTGCTATTTTCATTTTAAGCTTTTCTTTCTTGGGTATAGTTGTGTTTGAACTGGCAAGAGAGGTGGGACTTATATATGATGTGGAGGAAATGGCCTCTCTATTATTAGGAACAGTAATCTCTGGTTGATGGCTGATATTATGGCAATATGCAAAGGGATTTGGATCGCCCAGGATTGTGATCTCTACACCATTATGTGGGAACTTGATACATTGATGGTAGGTAGATGGAATGGCTTGCATGGCATGTATCCAAGGTCTTCCTAACAATAGATTGTATGGCAGAGGAAGGTCCAGAACCTGACAAATGATGTGCTGTACCACGGGGCCCACTCAGATTGGTAGTACCATAGCTCCTTTGGATGAACACTCTGCATCATCATAGGCTTTGATTGTGATCTTCTTACGAGGATCCTCTAATTCTACTACATATCCCAATGCTGTGACCAACTATAGTGTACAAATATTCAGGCCTGCTCCATTATCGATCAAGACTTGCTTGATCCTATGCTGGTTAATAAATACTTTGATGTGGAGTGAGGCATTATGAGGTTGCTGGAAGGAAGAGTTGTCACTTTCAAAAAAAGTGAGACAAGGTGATGACTTTAGACTTCCAACCATGGCCTGAAATTGGTCTGTATTCAGATTTGCAATGACTGACACCTCTTGGAGTGCTTGATCCAAGATAGTTTTATGAGAGGGCGATAGGCGCAATAGCTCTAAAATGGATATAAGTGCAGGCGTTTTATCTAATTGTTTCACAAGATTGTATTGCTTTGGGATGGAGGTGGTGCCTTGTGGAGCTGCCTTTATGGTAACCTTGCCGCGACGTGTAACAACATTGCAATTTGAGTTGGGATTTTTGAAGGTTATAGTTGCAACTTGTTCATTGGCATCATACAGGTGATTTACAGTGTAATTATATGTAGCCTGTGTATAATCAGTGGTATCAGTTCCTCGCCTGGAAGTGGAAGGACCCCTTTGATCTTGTGATGGAAGTGGATTTTTGAACATTAGATGATCATTATTTGTTGTTTTTGGGTCATGTCCTTCAATTTCAATTTCTCCTTGGTCAATAAGATCCTGAATAAGATCTCTTAATCAGTGACAATTACTTGTCTTGTGTCCTCTTCCTTGATGGAATTCACAGTGTTCAGTATCTCTCCACCATGCCAGTTTGACCTGAGGCTCATAGTTTGATAGTTTAGGTAGAGTGACCAAATTTTGAGAAATGAGTTGTTGCAATACTATTTCAATGGGTTCCCCTAAGGGAGTGTATGTTCATTTCTATTTTTGCTGACGAGGTGTAGGTTCATCATGAGATGTGATGCGACCTTGATTGGAAGGAACATTTGTGTTATTCTGAGGTGCAGGATTTTGTCTTGCAAACCGAACCACAGGTTGTGCATTTTGGATAGTCCAGGCATCCACAACCCCATCATTGATGATATTCTTGTTTTTATTCCAGAAGTTTGGTTTATCGGTATTGAAGCGTGGGCGAGGACCATCTTTTGGTTCATTAAAGATTTTGATGAGTCCTTTCTTGATAAGTGCCCTTTCACATTTCAAACCCTTGGTGATCATATCATTAAAAGAGTTTGTGTCTTTGACATCCAGGTGAAATTCCATTTCTTCGTTTAAGTTGGAAATGGATATTTCCAGTAGTTCTCATTCAGGTAACTGAAGAGAACATTTGCTAGAAATTTGGCGCCATCGTTGCAGGAATACTGAGAATAATTCACCTAGTTTTTGTTTAGTGTTGCACAGATCAGCCATGGTAATGTCGCGTTCAATGTTATGAGAGTAATGACCTAGAAACTTCTGGATGAGTTCCTCAAATGTTCTAATGCCACCTGATAGTCGGGAAAACCATGATGTGGTTGTTCCTCCCAAGCTTTGAGGAAAAAGGTGCATTAGGTAGGTGTCTTCATATGCCACTTCGAGGCAAGCGGAATGAAATTCTCTGACATGATCGTGGAGATCCCCCTTTCCTTTATATTTTTCACATTTGGGTGTTTCAAATCCTCATGGAAAGGGTGGCATATAAAGATTCCGATCAAAAGGATAAGGATAGATGTCATTGAGTGAGAATTGGTTAGTCTTGACACCACTATGAAGTTGTTGGGTGAGATTCTCAACTTGTTGCCGCAACATCTCCATTTCATTTGGAGGAGGTGGTGGTGGGTTATCTCAAGGAATGTTATATCTGATGGGATCTCTTCCTCTGTCCTCTTCATGGTGACTTTGTCTTTTTTATGTTTGTTTTAATTGGGCAAGATCAAAGTCAGAGGGGAGTTTGGCTCCTTCTTGAGCGAGTTTTAAGAAGTGAGCATCTGCATTGCTCCTGAGTATTTCGTCAAACAGTCTACTAAAGAGAGGGTTATGCTGAGCCCTTTCTATTGTTGCAGGAGTAGGAGTACTTGGGTTTTCATCATTCCCATTTCCTCGAAGTGCTTCTTGAAATTCATTGAGATTTTCTTCTTCTTCTTCTTCTTCCATTTCTATTTCTCGTTGCCTTGATTGTGATCGGGTTTAAGCCATTTTGCTTACAAGCTTTTGTTGAAGTTGTGTGAAAATGATGATGAGTTTTTGATGAAATGAGAGATTGATGGTTGGTGAATTGTGTTGCATGTGGATCTCTAGCACTTTTAAGGTAGATGTAACCGAAATTCTCTCTTTGAATTTCTTGTTTGTTTTTGATAAGGTTGGATGTGATAATGTGTAGAGAAATCTGAGATGTGTTACATATTGAACTACCTAGTAATGAGAGGATTCACTCATAAACTAGTTTTAACCTGCGTAGATGTTTCTCTTAGGATGAGCTTATCCTAGATGTAGAAACAATCTAAAAAGTGATTGATGCATTTGATTTCAAGCAATATCTAAAAGAGAACATGGGACAGGAACCTCTTAATGTTTTGAGAGTTAAAATGAATTGATGATGAAGTGATGATGTATGAAAAAGATGATGGATGAAAATGTTTTCAACTTCAATAAAAACTTTGTGTCACAAATGGGACAAACTCTACCTCTTCCCTTTCGGGTGTTGGAGGTATTTCTTGAGCTACGTTGTAGGTGATACAGACGTTTGGGAAAAAGTTGGGATTAATCTTACCTCCTTGGTTTTTGTGATAACTCGGAGCTCTATATTGCATAAAAAGCTCTGCGGTTCAATGATTCTAAATCAAATTTGTTTGTTTTGCTTTGAAGGTAGAGATGCATGTGACACAGAAAAACTATATGGGAGACAAAGATTTGTTGATTGATATAGATGAATTTCCTCCTTTTGATCAAAGCCTTTGAGCTTAATGGTCTTCTTTTTAAGTTGATATTCTGATGACACTTCTTTCGCAAGATGTGATGAATGGTCATAAACTTTGACCCTTTGTTTGTTTGCTCTTTGTTTTTGATGTGTTTTGGTTGTTTCAAAAGATATTGGATGGATACTTTGTTTTTTAGATTGATTTTCCGATTTGATGTTTCTTTGACAAGAAAACAAAGCAAGCACACAAACACAAGAATGTTGCCTAAAAGGCACAAATGAGTATGGGTCTAGATCAACCCAATCTTTGGACTTGTATATGACCCTTCCTTTAGATGTATTTTAAGATGTATTTCCAAAGCCTGAAGTTGGCTCAATTTGCACTTGGTCTTTAAAACAAACACACTTCAAACACTTTTTATCCCTAAGGTCAAATGGCCAGTTGTGATAAATTTAGCCCACATCTTGATATTTCTTCGACTTTGGTACTACATACCTTATAAATCCCACCGTGGCAGGTAAGGATGTGATATACTAAGTGGACAAGGTTAGTCTAAGATAAACAACACAAGACACACAAGAACATCGTTAGTGTTATTCAATCAAAAACTATTCTAAACAGGCATATCAAGAGAGACACTAAAATCATGCTAATATATCTAACTAATGAAACAAAGATAATGAGGCATCTCCAAATGCCTCTTAGCATGCTCTTAGCTCCTTCTCCCTTGTTCCTCTCCTCTCCAAGTTTCAAAATAGTGTAGCTCTCAGCAGCTTTTTGCAATATGGATGCTTATGTAGGATTGAGATTGAAATATTGCTCTAAATGTAAATAAAGAAGCTAATATTAAGCTATTGATGCTAAAATGATTTATTTTAACCAAAATGACAATACATGAGTTTGCTATGCTAAATGCTCTCTAAAAATGCCTATAGCTTAAATGCATACAAGTTTTTAGGATCTAGATTATGAAGAAATGGGCTCTATTCATGATCCCCGCTTGGTAGGTTATCCCTTAATTCCAAAAAGTCAATGATAGCCTCATCATTTTGGAAGAAGTCAAAACATGGGGGAGTTGGTTGGTTCCATTCGATGAGTTCAGGGTGGATAATGGGCATTACTTCATCAATTAGGTTAAGTGCATTAGATGTATCGGTGAGGGTTAAGACGTTATGGTGAAGGTCATTGATGGTACTCTCGCTGTTAGAATCAGGCGTAGGATGAGACGTAGGGTCTGTGGAAGATGTTTCCAGTTCAGGAACCCAAGTGGTCTTTATCTATGCTTCTCCATAAATAAGGATGTCTTTGCATGGTGGAGGCGGTGATATGTCTTCCTCCTCTAAAGTGTTAAGCTATACAGAATCAAATTCCCACTCATGTGAGTCGGTCTCTGAGTCACTTTCCAGCATCTGATTACTATACCATACTGGGATGTCTTTTGAGTTAAATACTGCAGGTGTGATTGGTTGATGTACCTTTATAGATGAAATGATCAGTGCTGCAGGAAGGTCGATGGGGATTAAGGAATCCAATACGGGGAGTATCAGTAGTGTTGACTCAATTGCTTCTGCTAGAACTACTAGTGCCATAGATGCTGCTATGGGCTCTAATATAGTTGCTACTGCTAATGGTGCTGCTGATGGGATTACGAGTTTGTTTGGTGGGAAGAGTGGCATTGGTGATGGTTGTGTTGGGATTTTGAGCCTCGGTGGGGTAGTTGTGATGGTGCACGATGTTGCTTTGATAATGAAAGGTGTCCTCTTTGCAATAGGCTGACATAATGGTTTGTTGGGTTTTCCTTTGAATTTGAGTTTAGGAAAGATCTCTTTTTCAAAGCCTAGGCCTGTATTACCTTTGGGCTTTAATTTCGGCAACAGAGGTTCATGTTGTCCTTGTTTGCAATAGCCCAAAGCACTCTGACCATCATACCCCATTCTTTGCATAATGAGGAGACCTTTGCCATACTGATCTGTAGGAAGTTTAACTTGCGGTATATCAGTGGGGATGGGATCTTTATAGATCCAGTCCGCTAAGTCCTCATCTTGGGTTTCTTCTTCTTGACTCTTTCCAGGGATGAAAGGCATCAAAGCACATGCTAGCATGATTAGTGGTTGTTGGAGTACCTATTGTGGTTTACCATGTTTTCTAGGAGAAGTGGGAATTTGTCCCACACAAAAGAGTTGACTCAAGTTGTATTCCCCAGGGCCTTCCTCTGCTACTTTCATCTTAAGCTTTTCTTGCTTTGGTATAGTGGTGTTCAAACTTCCAAGAGACATGGGACTTATATATGATGTGGAGGAAATGGCTTCTCTATTATTAGGAACAGTAATCTCTGGTTGATGGCTGATATTATGGCAATATGCAAAGGGATTTGCATCGCCCAGGATTGTGATCTCTACACCATTATGGGGGAACTTGATACATTGATGGTACGTAGATGGAACGGCTTGCATGACATGTATCCAGGGTCTCCCTAATAGTAGATTGTATGGCAGAGGAAGGTACAGAACCTGACAGATGTGCTTTGCCACAGGGCCTACTCGGATTGGTAGTACCACAGCTCCTTTGGATGAACGCTCTGCATCGTCATAGGCTTTGATTGTGATCTTCTTACGAGGATCCATTGATTCTACTGCATATCCTAATGCTGTGACCAACTGTAGTGTACAAATATTCAGGCTTGCTCCATTATCTATCAAGACTCGCTTGATCCTATGCTAGTTAATAAATCCTTCGATGTGGAGTGAGGCATTATCAGGTTGCTGGAAGGAAGAGTTGTCACTTTCGAAAAAAGTGAGACAAGGTGGTGACTTTAGACTTCGAACCATGGCTTGAAATTGGTCTGTATTCAGATTTGTAGTGACTGACACCTCTTGGAGTGCTTGATCCAAGATAGTTTTATGAGAGGGCGATAGGCGCAATAGCTCTAAAATGGATATAAGTGCAGGCATTTTATCTAATTGTTCCACAAGGTTGTACTGCTTTGGGATGGAGGTGGTGCCTTGTGGAGTTGCCTTTATGGTAACCTTGTCGCGACGTGTAACAACATTACAATTTGAGTTGGGATTTTTGAAGGTTATAGTTGCAACTTGTTCATTGGCATCATACACGTGATTTACAGTGTAATTATACGCAGCCTGTGTATAATCAGTGGTATTAGTTCCTCGCCTAGAAGTGGAAGGACCCCTTTGATCTTGTGATGGAAGTGGATTTTTGAACATTAGATGATCATTATTTGTTGTTTTTGGGTCATGTCCTTAAATTTCAATTTCTCCTCGGTCAATAAGATCCTGAATAAGATCTTTTAATCGGTGACAATTACTTGTCTTGTGTCCTCTTCCTTGATGGAATTCACAGTGTTCAGTATCTCTCCACCATGTTGGTTTGACCTGAGGCTCATAGTTTGATAGTTTAGGTAGAGTGACCAAATTTTGAGAAATGAGTTGTTGCAATACTGTTTCAATGGGTTCCCCTAAGGGAGTGTATGTTCATTTCTATTTTTGCTGACGAGGTCTAGGTTCATCATGAGATGTGATGCGACCTTGATTGGAAGGAACATTTGTGTTATTCTAAGGTGGAGGATTTTGTCCTGCAAACTGAACCACAAGTTGTGCATTTTGGATAGTCCGGGCATCCACAACCCCATCATTGATGATATTCTTGTTTTTATTCCAGAAGTTTGGTTTATCGCTATTGAAGCGTGGGCAGGGACCATCTTTTGGTTCATTAAAGATTTTGATGAGTCCTTTCTTGATAAGTGCCCTTTCACATTTCAAACCCTTGGTGATCATATCACTAAAAGAGTCTGTGTCTTTGACATCCAGGTGAAATTCCATTTCTTCGTTTAAGTTGGAAATGAATATTTCCACTAGTTCTTGTTTAGGTAACTGAAGAGAACATGTGCTAGACATTTGGTGGCATCGTTGTAGGAATACTGAGAATAGTTCACCTGGTTTTTGTTTAGTGTTGCACAGATCAGCCATGGTAATGTCGCGTTCAATGTTATGAGAGTAATGAGCTAGAAACTTCTAGATGAGTTCCTCAAATGTTCTAATGCCACCTGGTACTCAGGAAAACCATGATGTGGTTGTTCCTCCCAAGCTTTGGGGAAAAAGGCGCATTAGGTATGTGTCTTCATATGCCACTTCGAGACAAGCAGAATGAAATTCTCTGACATGATCATGGGGATCTCCCTTTCCTCTATATTTTTCAAATTTGGGTGTTTCTAATCCTTGTGGAAAGGGTGACATATAAAGATTCCTATCAAAAGGATAAGGACAGATGTCATTGAGTGAGAATTGGTTAGTTTTGACACCACTATGAAGTTGTTGGGTGAGATTCTTGACTTGTTGCCGCAACATCTCCATTTCATTTGGAGGAGGAGGTGGTGGGTTACCTCAAGGAATGTTATATCTGATGGGATCTCTACCTCTTTCCTCTTCATGGCGACTTTGTCTTTCTGATGCTTGTCTTAATTGGGCAAGATCAAAGTCAAAGGGGAGTTTTGCTATTTCTTGAGCGAGTTTTAAGAAGTGAGCATCCGCATTGCTCCTGAGTATTTTGTCAAATAGTCTTTTAAAGAGAGGGTTATGCTGAGCCCTTTCTATTTTTGCAAGAGTAGGAGTACTTATGTTTTTGTCATTCGCATTTCCTCCAAGTGCTTCTTGAAATTCATCGATATTTTCCTCTTCTTCTTCTTCCATTTCTATTTCTCGTTGCCTTGACCGTGATCGGGTTTGAGCCATTTTGCTTATGAGTCTTTTGTTGAAGTTGAGTGAAAATGACGATGAGTTTTTGATGAAATGAAAGATTGATGACTGGTGAATTGTGTTGCATGTGGATCTCTAGCACTTTTAAGGTAGATGTAACCGAAATTCCTTCTTTGAATTGCTTGCTTGTTTGATAAGTTTTGATGTGATAAGGTGTAGAGAAATTTGAGATGTGTTACAGATTGAACTACGTAGTAATGAGAGGATTCACTCATGAACTAGTTTTAACTTGCATAGATGTGTCTCTTAGGATGAGCTTATCCTAGATGTAGAAACAATCTAAAAAGTGATGTGATGTTTTTGATTTCAAGCAATATCTAAAAGAGAACTTTGGGACAAGAACCTCTTAATGTTTTGAGAGTTTGGAATGAATTGATGATGAAGTGATGATGTATGAGTAAGATGATGGATGAAATGTCTTCAACTTCAATAAAAGCTTTGTGTTATAAATGGGACAAACTCTATCTCTTCTCTTTCGGGTGTTGGTGGTATTTCTTGAGTTGTGTTGTATGTGATGCAAACGTTTGGAAAAAAGTTGGGATTAATCTTACCTCCTTGGTTTTTGTGATAACTCAGAGCTCTATATTGCATAAAAGCTCTGCGGTTCAATGTCTCTGAATCAAATTCGTTTGTTTTGTCTTGAAGGTAGAGACGTATGTGTCACAGAAAAACTCTATGGGAGACAAAGATTTGTCTATTTATATAGAAGAATTTCTTCCTTTTGATCAAAGCCTTTGAGCTTAATGGTCTTCTTTTCAAGTTGATGTAAGATGCGAAGAATGGTCATAAAATTTTGACTCTTTGTTGTTTGCACTTTGTTTTTGATGTGTTTGTTTGTTTTGAAAAATGTTTGGTTGGATGAATACTTTGTTTTTGGAAGTGATTTTTCTTTTGATGTTTCTTTGACAAGAAAACAAAGCAAGCACACAAACACAAGAATGTAGCCTTAAAGGCACAAATGAGTATGGGTCTAGATCAACTCAATCCTTGGACTTATATATGACCCTTCTTTTAGATGTATTTTAAGGTGTATTTCCAAAGCCTGAAGTTGGCTCAATCTGCACTTGGTCTTTAAAATGAACACACTTCAAACACTTTTTATCCCTAAGGTCAAATGGTCAGTTGTGATAAATTTAGCCCACATCTTGATATTTCTTCGACTTTGGTACTACATACCTTATGAATCCCACCATGGCAGGTAAGGATGTGATATACTAAGTCTTGCACGAGCATAACAAATAGATGATCCCTATGATGGGGGAGTCACCACTTTTATCAAGCCACAAGTGACTTTTCAAAAAGTTATGTTTCTACTCAAGGAAATATGTATGGTGAGTATCTTGGGAGCAAAACCATCTATGCTCTTGCACTAAATTATATCGCAAATATCCTCAATCAATAGAATGGGTGGGCTACTACTTAAAGGTGTTTAGTCATGTTCGATGTTTTTGGACATAAGTTCATTCTGCAGTGACTCACTTAAGAGCCTTGTAACTGGTGGTGGGGCCTATTTGTCCTTTCGACCAGTTACACTGTAGGAACAGCTATACCTAAGGCTACAACTTTCGCTCTCACCTGATTTCTATAGCGGCTCGAAGGATTTACCACTCGAGGTCATTCCCAAGAGTATCGATCCCTTGGCAGGCCTCTCTTAAAAAGATAAATTTTGAGTGTTACCAACACTTTTCTCTTGCACCTAGGACCACGAAAGCCAAGGGAGAGGATAGTGTGTGTTAGAAGTGGGACCACTCGACCAACTTTTTGCACAAGTGTGCCAAGCACGAAAGCACTTGTTCTTTTTAACCCATCATCACAATGTGGTCTAACTATTTGGAGATGTTGCTCCAACAATCATGATGTTCTTTTTAACTTTTAAAGGCAATATGTTTCGTAAACTAGGAATGGGAAGTCCTGGTCAACTTAACAAAAAGCACGTTTTGTTTGAAGTAAATCGCTTGCAAGAATTGGAACAAGTGGATTGTAAGTTTTTAATTGCACCAAAATTTGAAGTGTGGCTTGTAAATTTTAGGTCCGAATTGATGCAAAGAAATCAAATTTGTGTTGTTGATTTTAAGCACCAAAAGAAAATAAGTCCTAACTTGCAATGAAATCAAATTTGAAGTTGTTGTTCTTTTTACCTTGCAATAAAGAAAGATGAATTTTCTTTAAGTACCAAAAACAAGTTTGAGGTTCATTTTATGCACTCTATAATAAAATGTGAGGTTTGTTTTAACTTGTACAAGAAGGGGGAATGGATTCTTTTTAACCAACTTTTGTTGAAAGAAAGTAAAAAAAAAACTTAAAGCCTCTAAACTAACTCCTTCCCCTGCACAAAATAGATTAGAACCTGCACACAATCAGTGATCAAATGTTAATGTGGACTTACACAAGCCTAAATTCTGATTTTGGTTACAAATTTTACAAATCCTGATCCTGAAATGCCCTAAAATTTGACTAAGTCTAAAATTTGGAAGATCTTCTAAAAACTAGATTTTGCATTATAACTCCTAGAGGTCCGAAACCCCTCTCAAACATCCTGACAATATATATGGAATATAACTTAAAGTATAAGTGACATTTCCTCTTCTCTTATACTTAAATGTTATATTCCATATATATTATGCCTCCCACAAGCCTAATTTTTGACTCTGTCATAAATTTTTTGGCTTTGCCAACTCTATGCGCTAAACTATAGAGCCGATGCGCTAAGAAATGATGTCTATGCGCTAAGAAAAAGAACCTACATGCTATTATGTGCCCCCAATGCACTAAGCTATTTTTCCGATGTGCTATTCTATTTTTCTCTCACGTTGATACCTACAGAAAACTGTTAGAAATATGATGCGCTAAGGAAAAGACTTTACGCGCCATAGAATAGACTGCACATGCTAAACAGTGAGCTGGATGCGCTATCTAACAGACCCGATGCGCCAAACTATTTTTTAGATGCGCTACTCTATTTTTCTCCCGCGTTGATACCCATAGGAAAATATTAGTGGAAGTCATGCGCTAAAGAAAGGACTTCACGGGCTAGAGTATAGACCCCACATGCTAAACAGTAAGCGGGATGCACTAGACTGTTAACCGGATGCGCTAGGGAATGTTTCCCATGCGCTAATTCATGTTTCCTGCGGACCTACAAAAGTGGTTAAATTCAAAAACCGATTTGATATATGGGGTCTAGCCCCACGGTGGGTGCCAGAAATGTATGCGGGAAAAGTGAGTCGATAGAACTCAATATGTGAAAATATTCTAAAAGACTTGTCCACACACACACACAGGACTTCTTGGTGTAAGCTATGGAGTAATGAAGTATTACTCAGCTTCCCAAGGTTGGTCCCATGGTTCTCTATCTTACAATGTCCCTCAAACCAATATTTTTGCTCTCAGATCACTGAGCAAAATGATTTAGGGATGGCAAATGCAAGAACGAGGGATGCTTTTGATAGATTTTAGAATGAAATGCATCTTAACATATGCATGATTCTAGAAATGCAATAAACTAACTATAAGATGACAAGATTAGTAAACAAACTATCCTAGCATACTATATTAGTTCATGATTTAAGCTAAATGATAAAGAAAGTATTCTAAATATGCATATTTAGATTAATTTCTATCTAAAAGAGAGGCTAAATGATGAGCATAAAAATGATATATGAAAGCTTGAATGTATTTGAGCATAAGTGTGATACTACAAACTTGGATTGATGTCTCAAAATGGAGGAATGAGAGCTCTATTTATAGCAAAAATAGGGCAATGGATGGTCAGGATTGAAAGAGTTAATCAAGTGTTGAGTTTGAAAGTTGGGAATCCATGTTTGCAATTTGCACCAATGAAATGGTGACAAGTGTCAACATAGGGTTGGGTTGAGAGAAGGGGTTGGAGGCATTAAATGCCTAAGAAGACCTTATGGTTATCTAGAGATAAGGGTTAAACTTAAGTTAGGCTTACCCATTAGATTAAGAGTTAATCGAAGGATAAACCCTTGTGCAAATGATTAAGAGATAATCATGGTCAAAGCATTAAAGGCTTGATGAGACCCTTGGGTTGGATGAAGGTTAAGTTAGGCAAAAAGTCTCTAACCATGTAAGAGGGTTGAATTAACCATTAATGGTTTGGGAGACTTTGGGGATATTAAGTGGTTGAAGATTTGAAGTCTTTAATGGTTATCAAAGACTTTAAGGGTTTGAGAAGTGACCTCCCCTTGCTTAGGGATGTGACAAAGTTTAGAAGATGGGTTAGGCTAATTAGAAGCGATTAGAAGAGTTTAGAAGGGATTAGAAATAGGTTTTAGAATGCAAGTGGGAGATGTAGGAGAATGCAAGTGGATGGAGGGATAATAGGATTTAATTGAAATAAAGTTAATTTAATTCAATTTGGTTGCAATTTGGGGAAATTAAATAAATTAGATTTATTCAATTTAGGATAACTATTTAATTAAATTTGAATTTAATTAAAAGTGGATAGGGGGGGATTTAATTGAATAAAATGATTTATTCATTAAATGGGTATAGTGAATTTAATTGAGCAATTTACCTAATTAAATAGAGGAATGAGGGTAATTTAATTAAATTGGATTTAATTAAATAGAGAAATGAACATAAAATATTCATTTAGGAATATGGTCATTTTTATACGTCTACATTTTGCCCCTCTTTGAAGTGACGTGTGTGCACATGTTATTTCAAAGAAAATTTGTTGGATATGCTGTCAAAATTTGATCGATATGATGTTGTGGATATGAAAAATTTATTTGATATGAAAAATCGATATGATGCCCCAGATTTGATGAACGATATTGATGATGCCCCAGATATGAAGAATTGTTTTGATATGAAAAGTTGATATGAGACTGATGTCGATATGAAATTGATATGAAATTGATGTCGATATTTGATATGATAATGCCCCCTCGGGAGATCATTCGTGCACACAAGGCATGAATGATCTCTCGAAAGAAGAAGAATGTTGTTTGAAAGATAGAAGAGTGGATAGTGATGGCATGCATGGGTTTGATAAGATTGATTAGATTGATTGGAATGAGAGCAAGTCTAGTTTCAAGTATGACACCTCTTGTATAAGACATGGATGATTGAGTGTCTAGTTTCAGGAATGATATATCGCCTGTATAAGACATGGATGATTGAGCATCTGGTTTCAAGAATGATACTGCCTGTATAAGACATGGATGATCGAGTGTCTCGTTTCAGGAATGATACTGCCTGTATAAGACATGGATGATCGAGTGTCTGGTTTTAGGAATGATATATCCTGTATAAGACCGATCAAAATGCCTAGTTTCAGGAACAATATATCTTGTATAAGAGCTGATCAAAACATCTGGTTTCAGGAACGATATATCTTGTATAAGAGCTGATCAAAACATCTGGTTTCAAGAACGATATATCCTGTATAAGAGCTGATCAAAACATCTAGTTTCAAGAACGATATATCTTGTATAAGAGCTGATCAAAACATCTGGTTTCAGAAAAGATACATCCTGTATAAGACATGATAGAAGATAGTTTGGAAGAATGATAGAAGATAGTTTGGAAGAATGACGAAGATAGTTTAGAAGAATGATAGAAGATAGTTTGGAAGAATGATGAAGATAGTTTAGAAGAATGATAGAAGATAGGTTGGAAGAATGATAGAAGATAGTTTAGAAGAATGATAGAGATATGAAAGTGAAGAAAGATTCCATGATGATGTGATAGATATGCATGCGAGGGATGCAATGATGAATGATGAATGATATTTTGAAAATGAGATGTATGATATGATATGCAACTAATTGTAAAATGATATGCAACTAATTGTAAAATGATATGAAACTATTTGTTTTTGAGCATCCTCATTCTGCATTTGTCATCCCTGTATAACCACATGTTGTTTGCTTTCTGTGTATATATCATCATTGAGCATTTATTGATTTTTGGATATGTTGAAAATTTATACAAGCACAATGGTATAATTGAACCATAATGACCTGAGAAAAATTTACATGATTTTTGATTTTGCAAGATAGCACAAGCGTCAAGGTATAATTGAACTAGGACGACTTGAGTGCGGATTGCATAAACATACAAGAGTTAACCTTTGTCCCATACAAATTCGAAATGTCCTCAGCGATATGCCACTTGATTTCTTCATAGGACAAATTTGCATGGTAAAAGACTTCACTCACAGATAGAAGACAAATAAAACATCACATTCCTTCCTTGCTTCTCTAGTCGTAAGACATCCTTGAGTCACTTAGGAGATATGATAAGCAAAAATTAACAACCATAAGTAAGCATGCATGCTATTTGGAATGTATTCTTGTCAATTAAAACATCTTGCAAATAGATCTTTGTTTAGTTGAAATTAGTTCAAGTCTGTGATGTTTAGCCTTCTCGCATTGTCATTTGGCATTTGTTAGTTGTTTTGATCCTTGTTGTCTTGCTATGTTTTTGGTCTGATGTTGAAAATATTGAAGGTGAAATGCCCCTAGCGAGGTTAGGATTTTGCCCCTTGTTGTTGATACTAATTTGATATGGATATGTACACTGATCACCAAGCCATGGTGGGATATTATTTGGATAATTGTTTCAGATAAACTAATGACAGTGACTACACTAAGTATGTCCAAGATTGATAAGCATTTATGAATTTTTGGTGATGCCTCAGATGGGTGGATATGATATGTACAATATGATTTGTGAAACATGTATTTCCATCAAAGGATAAAGATAAGGCTAACTATAATAAAATCCACCAGTCATACTGATTGATGTCATTGTTATGATTTGGTCGATGATTGATAAGAATGTTTGGTTTCAAAGAGTGAGTACCCCATATAAGACCGATCTGTCTGGTTTCGAGTGTACCTATCCTTGTATAAGACATGTTGATGTTGATGTTGATAGGAATGTTTGGTTTCAAAGAGTGAGTACCCCATATAAGACCGATCTGTCTGGTTTCGAGTGTACCTATCCCTGTATAAGACATGTTTGATGTTGATGTTGATTTCGAGTAATGAATTGATTAACAAGACACATGATAAGTTTGATTGCAGACTTTGAGAGTTTTCCTGTTGTTGATCTGATTTGATGGATGGTCCATGTGTTCATGCTTTGATTTTTTTTATTTTGTTGATTTTTAGTTTTTGGATTTTTTGATTTTTTTTATTTTTTGGATATTTTGATTTTTTTGAGTTTTTGGATATTTTGATTTTTTTGAGTTTTTGGATTAGAAGAAAGATGTATTTGGTTGCCCCAATGTATATCAAGACAAGGAATGGATGAATGGATGACTGAACCATTGAGGTGGAAATAGATTTGTTGTCCATAGTTTTGATCAAGATCAAGGATAAAAAAGGGGATATGGATAGAGATAGGATATAGATAGCACTGGATGATGGAAGCAATGAATAGATAGGATAGATAGATATGAATTAGAGTGAAGCAAGATTGTAGAAAGAATTGGATGATAGAAGAAATGAATAGATACGATAAGGGATATGGATTAGAGTGAAGCAAGATTGTAGAAATAATTGGATGATAGAAGATATGAATAGATAGGATAAGGGATATGGATTAGAGTGAAGCAAGATTGTAGAAAGAATTGGATGATAGAAGAAATGAATAGATAGGATAAGGGATATGGATCAGAGTGAAGCAAGATTGTAGAAAGAATTGGATGATAGAAGAAATGAATAGAGAGGATAAGGGATATGGATTAGAGGACATGGGAGATATGGTAGGAAGAATAGAGTGGATGAACTTTTCCCCCCAAGCATAGAGGTTTCCATTTGCAAAGAGGTGATATGTAAGATTGTCACAACATTTAGCATCATCTGAATAAGTGTTCTCAAAATTTTCAAAGATAGAGACCCAACCCACACTTAGAACCTCTGGAAATTTCAACTGAACATTTCTAGCAACTAGGAAGCAAACTCAAAAGGGAATAAGAATCCCAAACTAGATCAAGGTACTTAGTCTTTGATTACCCATGTGTGTGTAAGTGAGTTCATTTTGGCTCATATGATCATTGTAATCTTCAGAATCCAGCATGGCTAGCTGCATGAGTTACCTTGACTTCAAAAGCATCCTGGATAGAGCCTCACTGCCAGCGAGCATCCATAGCCCCGATGAGGTTATCACTATAATCTCACAAATATTGCTCCATTGCCAGCTAGGCATCCATAGCCCCGATGGAGTTACTTGCATGTTCCCATAGACAATCATTTTGATATTGGATTTCATTGCATTTTCCTTTTCTTGATATTCATTTTCTTTCTCATGCTTTTGATATTTCTTTTTTTTTTTCTTTTTTTTTCTTGGATTGGATTGTAAGTGATGAAACTTACATGGGTCTGATAATTACAATGGTGCTAAAGCAAGATTTTAGATTTTTCACTAGCCATGTCTTCAATTTAAGAGATCACAATGATTTAGAGCAATCGATTAAGTGTATGAGATATAGTAATCAAAAGATGTTAGTACCAAGATACGATAAGTGGTTCTTTTCTGGATTGAGTGCGTATCCCAACCAAAAGAAAATGTTAAAGAGGAACAACCTCAGATTTTGAAGCATTTCATGAATAGATATCTAGGAAAAGGACTGAACATGAGATTCAAGCATGGGCACGTATGTGACAAAATGACACAAACACCTATCTCACAGATGAAAGATTTAATGCGAAGGATTGAATGAAAGGGATGGAAAGAGGTGTTGGATAATAGATAGAATGTTTGAAGATTTGTGCAAGGATAGATAGAAATGTTTTTAGGATGAGTGTTGGTACTTGAGAAGTGATGAAGAGATGGAGGAAAATTGAATTCTGGGACAGAAGGACCCTAAATAGATAGAGGAAATGATAGAAGAATATATTTGGGAAGATGTTTAGATAGAGGGTTGAAAGAAGTTCAAAGATGTGCTCCTGATTGATCTTTCTTATGGATCATTTGAGGTGATGGATTAGTGATGGAGGGAGGTAAGGACCCAAGATAGATGAAAGGGATGAAGAGTTTGATTGTGGAATGAAAGGGCCTAAGATAGATTTGGAGGATGAAGAGATTGAATTTGGAATGAAATATTTGGAGGATGAAGAGATTGACTTTGGAATGAAAGGACCTAAGATAGATTTGGAAGAAGAGATTGACTTTGGAATGAAAGGACCTAAGATAGATTTGGAGGATGAAGAGATTACTTGATCTTGATCTTGACTTGGAGTAGGATCATTTGAGTTTGTACTTTCCTCTTGATTTTGAATTAGATGAGTGGAGGAGATGGAAGGGATATCATGCTCTTTCTTAGGAGGTGGATGTTGAATGGGACTCTACTCTTGAGATGAAAAGGGATCATCGGGGATGGAATACCAAAATTTTAGGGGATCATCATAAGATTCTTGACAGGTGGGATCTTGATCAAAAATGGGATTAGATTGGAGAGCCATGATATCTTGTTCTTGATTTATGTTAGGACTCATTTCCTTTGACTGAGTTTCCTTTTTCTTGGTTTGATGATGAATGGTCATATGAATGATCAAAGTTGATGTTTTTGATAGGTTGATGTAGAGAAATTTACTCCTTTTGGTAAGGGTCTTAGGACTAGGTTGTCTCTTCTTTAACTTAGTTTTGTGATGAAGACTTGTTCATCTCAAAATATGAGGAGTGGTCATACACAAATGATCAATGGTTTCCTTCAATGTTTGGATTGAGATACTTCATTTGGAAACTTAAGTCTACTTTTATCAAATGAAGGTTTAGATGTGCCCTCACGACAAAGTGTGTCAAATGATATGGATAAAGTCTCCCGATATGGAAACTTGATTTGAAAACTTAAGGTTTAAACTTGGTATGTTGTTTGATAGAATCCTTTAGATGATGGACCTTTTGATCAAGGTGATGATAATACCTAATTTTGATAGGATAAAGTCTTATCTTTAGCTAGTTTTGGATTTGACAACTTTTGTTCTAAGACTAACTTGTTTGAATTGGAAATGATTTCTCTGGTGGTTTGATTTGATTTCTTGTGATCACATTTGATATTGGACCTAAAAGGATACTCAAGAAGTTTGAAAACTTTTTCTAGAAAGGCTTGTTTTGCTCTTTGGTTTTCTATGTTTTGACCATGCGCTAAGCCAGAGACTAGATGCGCTAAAAAAAATTCTCAACGCACTAGAGAAAAGACTCCACGTGCTACACTACCCCTTGATACGCGCTAACTGGTTTATTTTTCTTTTGCCTTGGTTCAAAAAGGTCATGTGCCAATATGGGCCACCAATGTGATAACTGTTAAACCCTATGCGCTAAAGTTTGGCTTCCACGCGCTAAACTAATGCTTCAACGCACTAAACTGTTTTCAAAACGCGCTACTTGAAACTGCTAGAATTGGATTTCTATGAAGTGCTAATGTTAAGACTTAATGCGCTAAGGTGAAGGTTTAATGTGCTAAAAGATGGTCCCCATGTGCTAAGAAGTTGCTCTCATGCGCTAAACTGCTCTGATATATTTTGACTTGGTTGTTTTTCTGTGATTTTTGGAATTATTAACACTTGTGATTTTGATGGATGATTTCTTTTTGGGTACTAAGCTTACTAAGTCGAATAGATAAACTCTTGATCACTTGGTTTGATATTCCCCTAATCTTGTTGGATGAAAGTCTTTCCTAAAGATAGTTGAAATGTTGACAACCATCTCAAAAGATGTTTTGTTGGATTTGGAAATCTTCTCCACTTTATGATTTTTCCTTGTTTGAACTGACTTTTGAGTTTGATTGTTGGATACTTTGCAAGATATTTTAACATTTGTGACAAAAATACATAGCACACATGAAGACAATGATCATCCTAATGCTAAACATTGAGTGTATATTCTTTTGAGGATGTGTTCAAATCCTCGATGTTATCACTGGTTTGATTTACAACAAAAGACACATCAGATAGACTCTTTATTCAAAGGTCATTGACAATATCATAGCCCACTAGTCTCGATACTCCGTCAGCTCAAACAGCCTTGTCACCCCCTAGAGGGTGCCCATTTTTTTGCCTTTTGCCAGAAATTAACTCAAAGTGAATTGCTTCACAATTGAGTAGTTATCTTGGGGGCAGATTCTTCCCCACCCTTGCACTATGATATTGCCAATGTTTGGCAACTGACTTAGTTCAAGGTTTCTATTTCTAAGGTTCATAATCAGGCTTCCTAATCGGCCGTCAATGATAAACTCCCTCAGGAGGCTTTACGTATCGCAAGGATACTGGGGGAAGGCTAATCGCTGTGCGTAACCATTGAAAGAGACTTTTGTCACCCTCCACTTTTGATTATAGTGGGTTGGAACACTTGGCATCAAAGCCATTTCCCACTTAGGTCATTCCCTTCACACCGGCCATAAACGACTTTAAGAGTTGATTCCAACTCCTCGGGAAGGCAGGCCTGCTAAAGGTTTTATGCTTGAAGTAAAGAAAGCTTAAGAGTGGTTTGGCTTTTTGGTCACCCAGTTATGGGGAGAGCATATACCTTCCACTTTCGAGACAAGGCAATCAAGTTGTTCTTTTTAGCCTTCAAGACAATGATTTGCTAACTTCTATTGGGAGATGTTGCTCCAAGAAAAAGCATGGTGTTCTTTTTAACCTTTCATAGCAAAGTGTGTATTTCCAAAAACTTTTGAAAAATAAACATGGTCAACAAAATAAATCGTGATGTTGGTCAACAAAATTAATGTCGATAGGGGAAAATTTTCCCTCTTTGCCTTGCACAAAATGAAGATGAGGTTCTTTTTCCTTTTTCAATTTATTGAGATTGATCTTTTTAGGCACCAAAGGAAGGTGAAGTTTGTTTTAACCTTGCTAAAAGTAAATTTGCTTGTTCTTTTTAGAGCTTCCAAAATGAAGTGTTTTTCCTAACTTGCAGGAATGAAAGTTTTGCTTTGTTGTTCTTTTTACCATGCAATAAAGAAATATGACTTTTCTTTTAAAACACCAAAAAGGAAGACATGAAGTTCATTTTATGCATCCAAATGAAATGATGAGGTTTATTTTAACTTGTGCAAAAAATGAGAGTGAGTTCTTTTTAACCAACTTTTGTTGAAAGAAAGTAGAAAAAGAGACTTAAACCCTCTAAACTAACTCCTTCCCCTGCACAAAAAAGATTAGAACCTACACATAGTTAGTCTAAGAGAAACAACACAAAACACAATACCATTTATCGATCGACCACACAATATAACAATAAAACATGGATCTTCCAGTGAAAAACACACTGTGGCACTGTTTGATCCGACAAAAGTAAAAAGAAAGAGTGTATCTAATGGTGAAAACCTCTTTGAGGCGCCTGAGGATGAAGGGTTTGACATTCTCCCTGCTAATGCACAACAGGAACAATCAACGATTCTCATCGAGGAAACCAAAGAGTACAATATGGGGACTCCTGAAAATCCTTATCTCATACATCTAGCATCTCTTCTCACTCCAGAAGAACAACCTAAGTTTATAGAGTTCTTCGAGAAGCGCCAGATCAACTTTGCATGGTCATATGCAGACATGGCTGGGCTTAATCCTGATTTAGTCATGCATCACCTCACCATAGCAAAAGAAGCCAAACCTATCAAGCAAAAGCTTCGTAAGATGCATCCTCAAATTGCAGTACTCATCAAAACAAAACTCAAGAAACTCCTAGATGTTGGTTTCATTAGACCAATTGATTATGCAGAATGGATCTCCAATATTGTGCCTGTCAGCAAACCAAAAGGGGGCATCCGCATTTGTACTGACTTCAGAGATCTAAATAAGGCCTATCCTAAGGATGACTTCCCCCTACCAAACATTGACATCATAGTGGATCTGACAGCCGGACATGCCATGCTTTCACTCATGGATGGCTTTTCAGGATACAATTAGATAAAGATCGCACCAGAAGATCAACATAAGACAACCTTCACCTATCCATGGGGCACATATTGCTGGAATGTGATGCCTTTTGGTCTAAACAATGTAGAAGCGACCCATCAATGAGCAATGACCACCATCTTCCATGACATGATGCATACTATGATGGAAGATTATGTGGATGACTTACTAGCAAAATCACTCACTAGAGAAGGGCATCTCCACATCTTAGATAAAATCTTTGATAGACTGGAACAATACCATGTTCGACTCAACACAAAGAAATGTGTCTTTGGAGTAACCTTTGGGAAGCTTCTAGGATACATTGTCTCAAGCAAAGGTATTGAGGTCAACCCAGCAAAGGTAAAGGCAATCATGGATATGCCACCACCAAAGAATATCAGTCAGCTAAGGACATTACAAAGGCGACTCCAATCTATCTGTAGATTCATCGCACAATTGGTTGATAAGTGTCACCCATTTACACATCTGCTACATAAGAATATCCGCTTTTAGTGGGATGCCAGATGCTAGCAAGCATTTCAAATGCTTAAAGACTATCTCATGAATCCACCATTGCTGATGCCACCAGATCCAAGTAGACCGTTGTTACTCTATATCTCAGCGACAAGTACAACATTGGGTGTACTACTGGCACAACATAATACATAAGGAAAAGAGTGTGCTATTTACTACATCTCTCGCACATTGGTGGGCTATGAACTCAATTACACACCTATTGAGCGAGCTTGCCTAGCAGTAATCTTAGCAGCCACTAAACTGAGGCACTATCTGTTAACACACAATGTACAACTCATTGCAAAGATTGATCCACTCAAGTATTTACTCAACAAAGCAGCATTGACAGGTCACTTGGCCAAATGGGTGATGATTCTAAGTGAATTTGACATTGAGTATGTAGACCATAAAGCTATCAAAGAGCAGGTTTGTAGCGTCGTAAATTGTACGCACTTGCTAGGGTGGTACAATTTCACGCCTAGTTTAGCACCCGCCTTGGCGCATTTTGCATTTTGCATTGCATTTCCCCTTTAGTACTTAATTAATTAAGGTAATTAGGTCTAAGGTCCTATTTCATCATCTTCCATATCATAAATTTGGGCCCTTTTCATTAAAGTGTGCCCTTTTCATTTTATTCCTCTAATACATCGTTTAACTCTAATTAGGTCCTATTTTGAACTTGGGGGCTTGATTTCGGGGGTCAAAATATCTCAAAATCACCTGTAACTTCAGGATTCTCTCTAAAATCATCATATCTGACGGCCCTAAAAATTTGGTGAAAAGTTGTCGGGACCATGGCGCCCGGAGTGCACACGGTCCCGGACATTTTTCCCAAAATTTTAGGAGCGCGATCCAATCATAAAATAAAGCTTAACCCCAAGAAATTGGTGGGAGATTCAATCTTTAGGTTGGCCAAAAGTTGAAATTAAGACCTAGGGTTTCATATATAAGACCTCTCTTTCTTCATTTGAAAGGATCCAGAATTTTGGTTTCAAGGGCCTTCTACGCAGCGAAAGAGCAGATCTTTGAAGACTTCAACAACATTCAAACTTCCATCCATCAAGCATTCATCAAATTCATTCATCCATTTAGGGCTTTGAAGACATTGAAGAGCAATAGGGGGTCACCGACTGAAGATTGGCTTGTACCCCTCCCTTGGGGTTGGGATCTTGCACACACACAAGGTCTGCACACACACATTACTTTTACAATACAACTTGGCTATTCATGGAGGTGGAAATCACCAAAGCAGGAGTTTGACTAAGGAAAAACCCTATATAGCTACCCTACAACCCTTTTCAGATATAAGTGCAGATTTCTGAATTCGAAGGACGACGCAAATTGCAGATCTGACAGAAGCGGACCGAGATAGAACTTCAGACCAAATTTCAGTGCAAAAGACCAGGACAGGGGCGTGGGGCACCCTGGTCCTACCAGGACAAGGGCATTGGGTGCCTTGGTCCCTGGGACAGTGGCGCTGGGTGCCCTGGTCCCTCTG
Source organism: Cryptomeria japonica (assembly GCF_030272615.1). Lineage (NCBI taxonomy): Eukaryota > Viridiplantae > Streptophyta > Pinopsida > Cupressales > Cupressaceae > Cryptomeria > Cryptomeria japonica. The sequence continues at coordinate 469,066,369 of NC_081412.1, read as the reverse complement.
TCAGACAACAATTTTTAGCATTTCCGACAGTTTTCCAGGTTGTAAAACAACAGTTTCAGGAGCAGTTTCAGGGGTAGAATCAGGATAGTGGCGCCTGTGCCCCCGTCCTAAACATTTTCACTTAGATTTTAACTCCAGGTACACATCTGCATTCTCCTCTTATCCTTGTGTTTACAGCTTTCCATTGCTTAATCTCAATCTTGCAATCTTGTTACTGGTTCATACTTGCACTCTAGGGCTAGTAGTTGAACTTGCATCATTTTATCTATCATTTGCAACAAAGGAATAGAAATCCTAATAGGTAGCCCGTGGCTCTCTCTTCCACAAAAAGAAGTAGCCAATTGTGTGATACCTCTAGGCTCTTTCATATTCCACAAGTGTGTGATTGAAAGTGAGATTAGGGCATGTTTGCTTAGTGTCACTTTTTCCCCTACACATCTTTGGTGAACCCGACGTGAACTCCAATCTTCTCTAATTCTGATTTATGTTTTCAAATTTGAGTGTTTATGCTATTTCAAATTCAAATTTTTATTTACACATTTTAATTTCTTGCAAGATTCAAAAATTTAGAGGAAATTTTTGCTAATTTTTTTCAATTCAAAGTTGAACTTGTGGATAGCTTAATTGGGATCAATAATTTCAAATCTGATTTAGGAACTCATTTGAATCATAAATTTCATTTTCTAAATCTACATTCTAAGTGCTTGCATTGGTTAAAATTAAACATTTCCTTCTATTTTGCATGTCTTATCATTTGAAAGAGGAAAATTGTTGTCATGATGCATTCACTTCATAGATGTGATAATGGGTTAGCTTCCCTTGTTTCAATTTTTCCTTCTCCTAAAAAACCTCCCCCCATCTATAACAACATTTTAGTGCCTAAAAGAGTTGCTACCAATCCATTTGACACTCTCCCATGCTCTAAGGATGGAGACTTTAAGAGTGATCTTGACAATTCTCCTAAAATGTGCCCTTCCTATTTAGCTATCCTAGAGGAAGAGAATGATATCATAAACACCTTTCTTAATGTTACTTCACCTTCCCTACATGATGCCTCTCTAAGTGAAAAGGTATTGATGGACATTGACTTATTTTCTCCTAAAGTTGGTCCTTCCAATGGGGGCATGTTAGTGCAACAAGAGGTTATGAACACTTCTTTCAAAGATCTCCTTCCAAAGCATGAATCTTTGGAGAAATATGTTCATGTTCCTCCTAAAAAATACTCCCTTCATGAGGATCCTTTTGTGCAAGAAGATGACATTATCCCTACATTTCCTAGTGATGGCATTTCCTTTTCCAACAAAATTCCCACTAGAGATGATGAATTAATGATAAATGCTTACCCTTCTCCTAAAGTTTGTCTTACCCATAAGCATCCCTTAGAGAAAGAAGATGAAATAATAAGCAATTTCCTTAATTCTCTCTCCCCTAAAGATCATATTGAACATATTTTAAGGAAAGAGGATGAGTTTAACACATCTATTGATGCTCTCCCTCCTAAGAATGAGGAATTAATAGACAATGTTATCTCCTCTCCCGAAATTGACAATACTTCAAACATTCCTTTCAACTACTTCACTATTTGGGATGAACCATTAGAAGAAGGTGTAGATTATTCTCTACCCCTAGCCAAAGGGGATGAAATCAATATTGAAAAATCCCTTGATAGTTTCTCACCTTCCTTGAATCTCAATCATTCTCCCTCTAAAAATAAAGCATCTCCCTCTCCTCAACTTGGTTCTACTCATAAGGAAACCCTAGTTCAAAGCAAGATGGTTAACATCTCTTTCAAAGATCTCCCTCTCAAAAGTGAGACTTTAGAGAGTAATGTTGATCCTTCTCTTAGAGAGTTTATTCCCCATGTAGATCCTTTGATGATAGAGGATGATATGACCTTTCCTAGTATTACTCTTCCTACTGGAACATCAATGCCTACCCCTTGTCTCTCTCCTAAAATTGATTTAATCTGTGATAAGATCTTAGTGCAAGAGAATACTATCAATAATTCTTCCAACACTTTTGTTCATTCCTCTAAACCATCCTCAATCAATTTGATACGTGTGAATGAAACACCTAACAAACCTCTCTTCACTGTCCAAGGTGCTTGTCCTTCTCAAAATTCTCAACCTTTAAATAAGCCTATCTTAGTGGTTCAAGGTGGTTATGCTAATGATTCCTTTTTCACTCCTAAGAAACCTATTATTACTATGCAAGGAGGTTATTCTACTAAGAGCCCTTATGAGTATGCTAAGCAACTGACTAGAGAGAGTTATAATGCGGTTGCTCATACCTATAATACTAGAAATAATAGGCAGCCTAATCCTCCTCCTGTTACTCCAGTTTCTCTTCCTAATCCTCAACCAATTCTTCTGCAAGCTCCACGTATTTCACAAGTTCTTGGTAAGGAATATGATCTCATAGAACAACTTAAAGCTACCCCTGCTAAGATATCCCTTTGGGATTTGATCCAAACTTCTTCCACTCATCATGGAATGTTACAAGATGCCTTGAAAGATTTGAATGTTCCTCCACCTAATACATCTAGTAATATAGTGTCTTTGGTTAACTCTGTGATGAATCCTAAAGCTCAAATTGTGTTTACTCAAGATGAGTTGCCTACTAGTGAAATTCAACATCAATATGATCCCTTGATGATTGTGGTTATCATAAATGACACTTCTATAAGACGAACACTGGTAGATAATGGTTCTGGCCTTAATGTGTGTAGCATTAATCTATTGCATAAGATGAATGTGGATACATCCCTTATTGAGCCTGACTCTCATCCCATTCGAGGCTTTGATAATGTGGCTAAGTCTTCATTAGGTATTATCACCTTACCCATCACAATGGGACCTGTTACTTTGCCTACTCCTATCCATGTTATGTCAGGAAATCTAACATACAACTTGTTATTAGGGAGACCTTGGATTCACAGTATGCAAGTTGTCCCCTCTACATTGCATAGACAAGTTAAATTTATTTATAATAATAAGACATATACCTTGATAGGTGATACTAATTTTCAAGCTTGTTTGCAAACATCTACTTCCAAAGGGAGTTCTTCTAAGCCTTCCTCTTCTAGTGATGACTCGTTAAACAAGATACCTATGGATGAATCATCACCCTCTGATAATCAAAATTCTTTGGATGAGTCTGAAGTTCCTGAAGAAGATTCTTCTCAACTTGAATCTACACATGAAAAGGCTTTTGATCCTGAGAAGGTTTTCATAGAAGACGATTGGGGATATCTTGATTTCAATCCCACCTTTCTAGGTGAGTATAGGGTTCCTCCTAGAGAGCTTAAAGTTAAAAAGAAGGAAGAAACTAAAGATCAATCAGTCTTACCTGAACCTATGAGCAATAATTTTGTGGCCACTTCTCAAACTTCTTCTCCTCACACCTCTAATTCTGAAGAATTTGATTCTTTGTCTTATGAAAAACCACCTTTTCTTTCTGAAATGGCTAATCGTTATGGTCATTATTTTCATATTTTGGCTAAGAGTGGCTATAGTGGAAATGGTTGTGGCACAAATGAACAAGGAATTAAAGTTCCTTTAGAACATAACATGCATGAATATTCATTTGGACTTGGATATAATCTTTCTAAGCCCACCAAAGCATCTAAAAGACCATCTCTCAATGTGAATGCTATATTTAGTAGTGATGATGATCTCACTTCAACTAAATCATCTTCTACTTCTATCAACTCTCATTCCCCTCATAAGGAAATCTTGGCGATGAACAAATCTCTTTATGACTCCCCTCAAATTTCTAAATCCACTTATGAATCTTTATCTCCTATTCATCATAAAGTCCTTTCCTCTAGGGATAAGGCTCTAATAAATTACACTCATCTCTCTTCTAAGATTTCTCGTAACTTTCCTTCTTCAATTTTTATCATTTTTTACATGTTTTTGACCTCACTTATAGTTGAGCATTTAGCATGTCATATTCAAATACCTCATTCAATCTGTCATGTCTTTAAATAACATTAATGGCTATTATGTTGCTCATCATTATGTGACATTGGTAGCTCATTTATTGGGGGCTCATTGTCATTCATGATGGTACAATTTCAAGTGCAATCATATTTTTGAAGCAACATAATAGCCTAATGTTCTATGTTATCTCTTGTTACTATGGGGACAAGAGTGACTTCATACATCTCTTCTTTTTATGGTTAAAATTTCCCTTTGGGGTAATAGTGTGGAAATATTGATCATCTTTGCTTTAGAATTATCTTTTCCTAGATATGGGAGAAGATGTGTATTCTCTTTCTTATCCTACCCACTTCTTGTGAGGAGCATTTTACATACACTAATGTCTTGCTTGCATGAACTCAGGTGAGTATGTAGTACATTTTGTTTATGTCTAAATCTCTCCCTGGAAGATTGTGTAAGTCCTTCTCATTGACCTTATCCTTGGGAGGCAATGATCTTTTCTTATTTTTATCTAAGGATCCACTTTTTCCTATTTCATGGATGGTGTGAACTTTATTACTTGATGTTATTCCTTGTATGTATTTGTTGTTGTTTGTTCAAGGATTCTCTCTTACAAGAGGTGTAAGTCCTTGACTACAACCTCTTTTGCACTTGGTAAAATACATCCATAATGAATTCACTCTCCCAACTAGGTTAAAAAGAGCATCATCCTTTATGAAGAATCACTTTCACCTTGCAAAAGAAGGAAGTATTGCATTCTTATTCTCTTCTTTGTCTTATTCTAGAAGATGTTATGTATGTCTAGGACAATTCCTCTCGAGGATAGGTGTCTTTTGTACAAAGATCTCTTCTCCTCTAAGGATCTCCTTTATACATACCACAAGATATCCCTTTTCAACTATCTTATCTTTTCTTCTCTTTGCATTTTGTTTCCATTTACATCCTTCATCTTGTGTTAGAGAACTCTCAAATCCTCACACTCTTTGTTGTGTTGGAATTGAGATTTAGTCTTCTTTCTTATCAAATGATTCTCCATTAGTTTTTGATCTCATATCAAATCTTCTTGTGAGCATTTGTCATCAATATTCTTCAACAATTCGAAGTGGTAAACATGATACCCTGTTTCAACTCACTAAAATTAGCAAGCCGAAATAGGGGGGGCATAAAGCTACCCTCGAATTTTCATCACCTTCCTTAGTAAGCATTAGGTGATTTTGTGATCTAAAATGTGGTTTTGTAGGTTGTGGTTCTTAACTGAGTACTGCAGATGTCGCTCGGGGCTTCACCCGACAACTTATGGATATATCCTTTTCCAAATAATGTTTACTTTTCTGTACTTTAGCTTACATATGCACGTAGTGTTCATATGACCACTAAAGTGGGGGCTAAATGTAGCGTCGTAAATTGTATGCACTTGCTAGGGTGGTACAATTTCACACCTAGTTTAGCACCTGCCTTGGCACATTTTGCATTTTGCATTGCATTTCCCCTTTAGCACTTAATTAATTAAAGTAATTAGGTCTAAGGTCCTATTTCATCATCTTCCATATCATAAAGTTGGGCCCTTTTCATTAAAGTGTGCCCCTTTCATTTTATTCCTCTAATACATCATTTAACTCTAATTAGGTCCTATTTTGAACTTGGGGGCTTGATTTCGGGGGTCAAAACATCTTGAAATCACTTGTGACTTTGGGATTCTCTCTAAAATCATCATATCCAATGGCCCTAAAAATTTGGTGAAAAGTTGTCGGGACCATGGAGCCCGGAGTGCACACGGTCCCGGACATTTTTCCCAAAATTTTAGGAGTTCGATCCAATCATAAAATAAAGCTTAACCCCAAGAAACTGGCAGGAGATTCAATCTCTAGGTTGGCCAAAAGTTGAAATTAAGACCTAGGGTTTCATATATAAGAGCTCTCTTTCTTCATTTGAAAGGATCCAGAATTTTGGTTTCAAGGGCCTTCTATGCAGCGAAAGAGTAGATATTTGAAGACTTCAACAACATTCAAACTTCCATCCATCAAGAATTCATCAAATTCATTCATCCATTTAGGGCTTTGAAGACATTGAAGAGCAATAGGGGGTCACCGACTGAAGATTGGCTTGTACCCCTCCCTTGGGGTTGGGATCTTGCACACACACAAGGTCTGCACACACACATTACTTTTACAATACAACTTGGCTATTCATGGAGGTGGAAATCACCAAAGCGGGGTTTTTACTAAGGCAAAACCCTATATAGCCCCCTACAACCCTTTTCAGATATAAGTGCAGATTTCTGAATTCGAAGGATGCCGCAAATTGCAGATCCGACAGAAGCGGACCGAGACAGAACTTCACACCAAATTTCAGTGCAAAAGACCAGGACAGGGGCATGGGGCACCCTAGTCCTACCAGGACAGGGGCGTTGGGTGCCTTGGTCCCTGGGACAGTGGCGCTGGGTGCCCTGGTCCCTCTATCAGACAACAATTTTTAGCATTTCCGACAGTTTTCTAGGTTGTAAAACAACAGTTTCAGGAGCAGTTTCAGGGGCAAAATCAGGACAGTGGCGCCCGCGCCCCTATCCCAAACATTTTCACTCAAATTTTAACTCCAGGTACACATCTGTATTCTCCTCTTATGCTTGTGTTTACAGCTTTCCATTGCTTAATCTCAATCTTGCAATCTTGTTACTAGTTCATACTTGCACTCTAGGGCCAGTAGTTGAACTTGCATCATTTTATCTATCATTTGCAACAAAGGAATAGAAATCCTAATAGGTAGCCCGTGGCTCTCTCTTCCACAAACAGAAGTAGCCAATTGTGTGATACCTCTAGGCTCTTTCATATTCCACAAGTGTGTGATTGAAAGTGAGATTAGGGCATGTTTGCTTAGTGTCACTTTTTCCCCTACACAAGGTTATTGCAGATCAGTTGGCTGATGCACCTCTCATAGGTGATCATCCTCTCATTTCCAATTTTCTAGATGAAGAGATATTCATGATCACAACAACACAACCATGGAAACTTTACTTTGATGGTTCATGCACTAGGCATGGCTCGGGGGCAGGCATTTTGTTTATCACACCCCAAGGTGACAGCATTCCGAAGTCTTACAGGCTCACATTTCCATGCACCAACAACATCGCAGAGTATGAGGCCTTGATCACAGGACTCAGGTTAGCCGTACAATGGAAATTACAAGAACTACAAGTATATGGCGACTCCCAATTGGTCATTCGACAAGCAACCAATGAATATCAGACCAAGGATGATAAACTCATGCCATATAAGCAAATGGTGGACACTCTAAAGACATCATTTACTACTATCACTTTTGAACAGATACCAGGAGATCAGAATCGAGCTGCTGACGCCATGGCTACCATCGCATCTCTCTTAGATCTTCCATAGAATTCAACATGCTACGAGTTCTTGGTAGAACAACTTTGGATTCCCGCTTATGATATCCCCGAATCCAAAATGATATGTCATCTTGTCGGTTCTGAATCCCCATGGTATGGCAAATTTTACACCTATCTCCGCGATCACACCCTTCCTCCCAACCAATCGAATAACCAACGTAAAACCTTCATTCGCCAAATTGCTCGATATACCATTATTGCTGAAACCCTATACCGACGTGGTCTTGATGGTACTCTCCTTCGATGTCTGGAACAAGGTGAGATAATGTAGGCTTTGGAAGAAGTCCATGAAGGAATTTATGGAGCCCATGCAAGTGGTCCATCACTAGCCAAGAAACTCCTGTGCAATGGATACTATTGGCCATCTATGGAAAAAGATTCCTATTACTTTGTCAGAAAATGCAAGAAATGCCAAGTTCATGGCGACCTGATACATGCACTAGCACAGGAACTAAAACCAATCACAACACCATGGCCTTTTTGTCAATGGGGTCTTGACCTTGTGGGTAAGATCCATCCATCTTCATCCAATGGCCATAAATTCATTATTACCGCCACTGAATATTTCACAAAGTGGATCGAAGGTGTTCCACTTACCCAAGTCACCGGCAAGCAGATCGCCTCATTCATCCTCAACTACCTCATCTGTTGGTATGGTGTACCCATGTCCATCATCACAGATAACGGTCTTCCTTTCAAAAATCAGGATGTCCGTGAACTTTGTGAAAAATTTCATATCCAACACCACTTTTCCACTCCCTATTACCCACAAGGCAATGGTCAGGATAAAGCATCCAATAAAAACATATTGAGGATCCTAAAGAAGACAGTCAATGATGCTGGTCGTGATTGGCATGTTCAACTAAATCCAGCGCTATGGGCATATCGAACTAGCATTCGAACCCCTACAGGTGCAACTCCTTATTCGTTGGTCTATAGTGAAGAAGCTATCTTGCCTATTGAGGTCAAGATACCATCATTACTAGTTTCCTTGCACAATCTCATTGATGATGAAGCATACAGAGTCTCACGCCTCCAAGACTTAGAATTACTTGATGAGAAGCGACAAGCTACATACAATCATCTCAAAGCCTATCAGTAGCACATGAGCAGAAGCTACAATCACCAAGTTAGACCTCATACATTTGAGGTAGTTGATCTTGTTCTATGAGAGAATCCTCACAACCAACCAAACAGAGAACATCAGGGCAAGTTTGAATCAAACTGGCTGGGCCCATATGTTGTCACTGCTGTGTTCGGGTCCGGGGCATATCAGTTGGCTACATCAGAAGGAGAACTGCTTGCAGATCCAATCAACAACATGCACCTAAAAAAAATTTATACCTAAGGTGTACAGAGCATCAGGCTCCCCTACATACTAGAAAATACCAAAAACATTCAGAAAAATGTCCTGAAGAAAATACAAAAACATGCAAAAAAGTAAAGAAAAATCATGCATCCAAACGGTGAACAACCACTCCGGTGGCACCTTGGGTAAGTACGATGGTGAAAACCTAGCAAACAGGCACCACTCGTAAAGGCTATGACTCCATTATCTTTCAGGCTCGTTGCGATCACATTCATACACACATCCATCCATCCGAAGCCATGGCTTGTTATTCATCTGCAATTAAGATAGTACTCAATGCGTCTTGCATCCCGCTTTTTCATAGTCATGTCTAAAAAGTGGGGGCAATGCCCTTAACCTATTGATGGAAGTGGACTCTACATTGTCTTATGATTCATTAAGTTCTTCATTCAAAACAATCATAAAAATACCAAAAACATTGGAAAATGTCTCAACAAAATCCAAAAAAACATTCAAAACAATTCAAAAATCCAAAAACATCGACAAACCATTGAAAAATCACACAAAAACATGGTAACACTTTGTACATACTCATCCACGTAGATACAAAACAAACATTGAAAAACTACTCACATGATGACCATTTACCAATCAAACCACACAATCAACATTAACACTCAAAACTGTCTTCAACAAGGATGCATCCTTCCTTACCAAAACAAAGACAAAAGTGACATTTTCTTTGACAAGAAAATTATGTTTATCTATCAAATACTTGGTTGATTTGTGAGTACAATCATTCATTTATCTATATCAGGATCTTTCAACATTATTTTGTATCATTTGCGCATTATTTTCGATGAAGTTTTGGGGCATGTACTAATGGTGTCTATGTGGGAAGTTCACCAAGCTACGTGATCTTATGCCACATGCAGTCATGGATCATTACGGCTTGCTAACTACAGCATATACCTTGACCATATGATCATGAACCATTACCAAGGATCCTTATTCTTTATTCTTTATGTATATACTATTTGTTTCCAGGTACAATGCTCTTCCTTTGGTTCCTCCTACCTCATCCAAACTGGATAAAGGTTTTTATCTCTTAGTATGGTATGCACTTGTCTCAGGATATGATCAGCCTAAGATCAAGGAGGATGATCCAAGTCATGCATGAACAGAGATAATCCTTGTTTGTTCCGCAAGCAATACTCTGGTTGACTTGACCCTTATATCAAGTCATTTGTATTAACTTGCTATATAAAATCCATGTAAAGAATACTCAGGTCATCTTGAATCATTATGTCAAGATGCTTGTATTCTCTTCCAACATTTTAAAGATCAATGATGAAAATAGAGAACTATGGATCGTCATCTCATCTCATATGTATATATTACATTTTGTTGCATTCCACCCATCCATACATTCATAATAGCTACATATCATGCATACATAGTCATAATAATGCATACTCTATTTTCCTCTTCTTCCATAGGAATGAGCCATAGGTCCTCCATTTCTTCTATCTAACATCGAACCCCCCCACCCTCCCCATCTCAATAATCAACATCACATACCCTACATCATTTCCCAATCAACCCAATCAAGCCACATTCATCACCATCCATCTCTAAATAGGAGGGATTGTGTTTCCTATGCTAAGTCATCCAATAAGCCAAGCACGTTACTCTGTCTACACAAGTACATCAACTCCCACACACCTAGACTATCAACAGATACTCTGATCAAGTATCTTCGGGTCTCAACAGGTAATCGATTATGGTAATCCTAGACTACATCAGGCATTTATCATAATGACCTAGTCTCAACAGGGCTGCCATGATTCCCCACAACCATCCATCACACGCACACACTATCAGTTGATCAACCAATCAAACACAATCACTTCAGACAATTACATCAATTGTCTATGTCTCAACGAGTATTTTGCTTCATACACCTTGACTTCATCAGGCAATTACATCAATTGTCTAAGTCACATCAAGTCACTTTGATTCACTTACTCAGACTTTATCATGTCCAAGTGACCAACTGACATCAACTGTCGCGCTTTGACTTTACCGGGGCAATTAAACCGATTGCACCAGATTGTCCAACCAATTTTGATCAATTGTATAGCATCAATCCAAACCCCACACTACATTTGCTATGTATCTCTTGCATGACCTCAGGGTACTCGCTGGCTTGTTGTTTCTCCCTATTCACTCTATTTTTCTTCCATTCTTTCACTGTTGTTGCTAATTTCTTCTATTCTACCTCCCCTCCACTTCTCATTCTTTTTCGAGAGATCACCTGATTTTTCAAAAAAATATGGCCCATCTCTCGAGGGGGCATACCACCCACTAAATTAACATTTATGGGGCATTTTCTTCACACCAGTTTTTCTTTCTTTGAAACGATGTGATAAACCGCACCGTCTCAAAGAGGGGCAAATGTAGTCACACAAATCTGTCCAGCTTAATTAAATAAATATTCGCTATTTATTTGATTAAAAATCCACTAGCCACCAGTTAATTAAATTAATATTTAATTAATTCATCCCCAAACATTCTTCTATTAATTAAATAAATTATTCAATTTATTTTAATTAATTCATTAAATCAAATTCAAATCAATTAAATAAATAAAATCTATTTATTTAATTAAATCCCCTTTTTCCTCTTTTAAATAAATTAAATAAAACATTTATTTAAATCATTATTCCCACCCCACTTGCATTTTCCTACAAATGCAACTTGCACACATTTATTAAAATAAATGAATTTTTATTTTAAATAAAATCCTATTTTCCCTCACCCACCAAATCCAATGGCATTCCTAAATCCCCTTCTAGATTCTTCTAACCCCTTCCTAATTAGCCTAATCCATCCCCTAATTATTGTCACATTCCTAAGCAAAATGAAGTCACTTCTCAAAGACTCCAAAGTCTTTGAAAAGTATTTAATGCTTTGTGTGTTCAACAAATTAAGCCCCAAAGTCCTCCAAGACCACTAATGGCTCTTACATGACCATTTATGGCTCTTACATAACCATTTATGGTTATTTCAAACTTGTCTCCCCAAACATTTATTGTTTTGACCATATTCCTCCATTTCACATTTGCACAAGAGTTTATCCATTGGATAAAAGTTTTATTCTTTGAATAAAGAGTTTATTCATTCAACCAACCTTGACTTTAACTTCCAAAGTCATATCAAGCATTTAATGCTTATTTCCTGCCCTTTCAACCTATCTCATATTGACACTTGTCATCCTGGGATTGGGTTGAAAGCCATCACATGGATTTGAAATCATTCAATCCTGACCCTTGTTGAGATTGCTCAATCTCAACCATTCATTGCTCCATTTTTCCTATAAATAGAGCCCATTTCTTCATAATCCAGATCCTGAAAACTTGCATGCATTTAACCTATAGACATTTTAGAGAGCATTTTAGCATAATTAACTAATATCTTGTCATTTTGGATAAAATCAATCATTTTAGTATCAATAGCTTAATATTTGCTTCTTTATTTACATTTAGAGCAACATTTCAATCTCAATCCTCCATAAGCATCCATAGTGCAAAACACTGCTAAGAGATACACTATTTTGGAACTTGGAGAGGAGAGGAACAAGGGAGAAGGAGCTATGAACATGCTAAGAGGCATTTGGAGATGCCTCATTATCTTTGTTTCATTAGTTAGATATATTAGCATGATTTTAGTGTCTCTCTTGATATGCCTATTTAGATTAGTTTTTGATTGAATAACACTAACGGTTTCTTGTGTGTTTTGTGTTGTTTCTCTTAGACTAACCTTGTCCATTTTGCAAGGCATCAGGTAGTAATAGGGATGAGAAGCTTTGGGGATACTTTAAAACTTTTCAAGAAAACATGAGACTGAGGGAAAGAATCTCCAAACACATTGTGGAAAAATACTCCACTGATATTTTCTTAATGGTAAATATAGATGAGACACTGATGGAAGCAGTGGAACCTAGAACTATATGGGTCACTGAATTGGGTTATAAAGTAGATGACAATATTTTGGATCTATATGCTAAAATGATGATTGATTCTCCTTTGGATGATAAGGATGAACACTTTGGCACTGTAGAGGAGATGACTTTTGAGGTCAAAATTGGTTTCAATAAGAAAAGGAAGGAAAAGAAGATGGAAAAAATGTTTGCATTTGTTCAAAATGTAATTCACAAGATAGATACAGAACTAGGTTCTGGATCTAAACCAGTAGATCAACCGGTAGCGGTTAGTGATCCTGAGGTAAAGAGGCCTGAGACTTTCATTTTTTCTATCACTTCTGACTTTGATCCAGAGGATAATCAACCTCTTGCATTCAGAAGGGTACAGAGGAAGAAACCTAAAAAGCCTCTGGTAGAAGGGAAGAAGGTGGAACCAAGGAGGAAGCTAGTAAGAAAGGTAACAACTGCATCCACACCTCCGGCAAGGAAACCTACTCAGAAGAGGCAGCTTGCTCCATCTACTCCTGCAACCCCCAGCAAGAAGAAAAAAAGTGATGAAGCAACTGAATCTGGTAATATGACTTGTGCAGAGTTAATTGATGCGGTACTAAAGATGGAATTTTGAAGAATGTGTCAAATTTATATGAAGATTTAGATGTTAATGAGAAAAATCAAATGGAAGAAGTAATTTTGTTACATTTAGATATATATATATATAAGAAGGATTTGGTAGAGATTTTGAAGTAAATTCCCTTATCATTATATAATAATTTAGATGCAAGGAGATTAGATGCAATAAGGTAGGACAAAGAGATTAAGGAAGTTGAACTTTTGAGTATGTGTGGTTCTATAAATAATGAGGAAATGAAAAAATGTATAGAAGTTGCAAATAGAACAATCTTTAGCAGCAAACCCTGACAAATAAGCTTAGTGATGGGTAGAGTCAATGAGATAATAAATGAGACCAGAGATGGTTGGGATAAATTATTCCAAAAGAATCCTGATTTTCTCACTTCTTAAGAAGAATTTGCTAAGGCAAAAACTCCCACCATTCTAGACAGATCTAAAGGGAAAGGAATTTTGGGAAGTTTAGATCAAATTTTGAGTGAACTGACAGTTAAACCTAAAACTGATGAGAGTGTACAGACTAAACCGACAGAGACTACATTTTTACAGTCTGAACAAGTTAAAATAGATAATGTATAGGATACTAATAACATTCTGGATAATACTCCACCGGTAGTAACAGATACTGCACCAAGTGGTGAAGCCACCAGTGCAAAAGAGGATGAGAAAAGGGATACACCGAGAGAGGATAAGGAAAAGGAGACTGATAAAACACTCAGTACCATACTGGCAGTTGATTCCCCACAAATCAATCACAAAGATGAGTCCCACAGAGCTAATGATGATGGCTACTCAAAAGCTAATGAAGGAAGGATCTGCAAACAAAGGAATAATAGATCAACCAATAACATTTTTTCACAGATTGATTCTTGATTGTATGATTGAAAATAAAGCAAGCTGTTCCGGCAAGCTTTAGGCATTGACAAAGCACATATCTAAAGACTTTCAATCATTACAGCAGATTTATAACAAGAATGCACTTAAAAGATTTATTCTGGCCAAGAAAGCCACTTTTGACCAGATTATTGAGACAAAGAAGAGGAAGGTTGAAGAGAAACTTATACTTATTGAAAATTCTTTGAAACAATGTACTAACATCTACAGGGTCTGTTATAATATAGAAATTCTTACATCAAATTTAGACAAGAGGCTAAACGAGTTACATGAACAGATTGCTAATATTGCTAATTATTTTGATGGACTAACTTCACTTATAACTTCTATTCATGGACAAATTTTGACTTTGGAGAACCAATTTTTTGCTTTTGAAAAGGAAAGAGACAAGATTATTTAGAGAGCAAGGAGTCTCAGAGGTTTGGTGAGTCTAAGATTGAATTCACTTGGTGTACATAAGAGGGAATGTATGGATATGCTTGCGAAGCCCACACCGACAGAAGTCACTGAGAAAGAAACACTTGCAAATTCACTGAGTGGACTTATATCCATATCTAAAACATTTAAAACCATCTGGGATACCTATGTACAGTTGCTAGAGAAAGCTTACCAATAAATCTTCAGATTGGTCAAGCATTGGTAAAGTAATCTATAACAATTCTTTCAATTCTTTCACCAGTCTTTGGCATTGATGCCAAAGGGGGAGTGTCTATGTATGTGATAAATATATAATCCTAGGGGAAGGATATCCAATAGAGTATATTACAAACATGGTCAATCAACTCAGGGGGAGCATGTTTTAGTTGAACTGACAGGGAATCCATTTTTCACATGAGTGTTTCCATAAATGCCAAAGGGGGAGATTATTGGAAATTGACACTTATTAGGATTCATATGTTGTCATTGATGGCAACAAGATTCTATTGAAGGCTTATACTGGCATTTGGAGGCATATACCAACATTAGAATATTTAGGGTCATCACTGACACCAGCACTGACATCCAACACTTCAGTGAAATCGAAATTAGTCTGGGATCCAAAAGGTTTTATTTGTAAAATCATTTTGTAATTATTGTATAGGGCTGACATTGAATATCTTTTGTATTGTAAGCCAACATAAGGCATATTGTTTGTAAGGGTATATAAGTTAGTCTATTAGGTCATTTTGATAAATGTCAAGGTAGTATAACTTTGTAATGTGAAGGTTATGCATGTAGGTCATTTGTATGTGAATGTCATATCATGCAATGATCAGTAGATGGTTTGTAAATCATGCTTGGAGGAAAGGAGATACTAGTAGAAGGGTTCAGGGTTTATGAACCGGTACATAATAGAGCTATAACTGGAACTCTTTTTGGCATTGCAGATGCATTTTGTGAGTTCACCATTACTATTTTATCTTAGTAGAAGCTTGTAATTAGTGAGACTCTTTTTTGTTGAGCAATGTGCTCTAGGTAGTGTGCCTTCCTGCATGTGCAGGCCCCCATGCTATGTAATATCTTTCATATGGCCAATGAATTGATATTGTGGGTCACAAATCTCACCGTGGTTTTTCCTCTTTGAGCTTTTCCACATATAAATTTAGTGGGTTATGGTGTTCATTCATGTGGTTGATTTATTTACTTCATGTTAGATGTTTCTTCATTTACTAGTTTATATGTGTATGTTATAAAAGGTTAAAATCTCGTGTTACCCATTGAACAATGATTCACCCCCCCCCCCCCCCTCTCAGTGCTCTTGGATTCATTGTATTCCAACAGAAGTAAAGATTGAGCTTTGATACCATGTTGAAGTAAAGATTGCACTCTGATACCATGTTAAATTTTGTAACACAAGCCTACAAGATCAAACAAGAAACAAGAATGCATTCCACAAATGAGAGTAGCAAGAAAAATATGCTATATTCCTTAAAAGAAAATATTACATAATGAAATTACAATGCATAATGATGTACTTATGTGGAAAGCACAAATATTCCCTAAGCTAAATTTAGGAGAACTAAAGTGCAAGCATAAGGAGATAAAAGAACTCAACTATAGATAAATTGAAAGCACGCTAAGTGGACTTGAAGAAAAAAGCATAGCTAATAGTTAAAATGCTCTAACACAAAAAATATGTAGCTTTCTTTCGTTCTTCAACCTGAACCTTCAAATTTACTATTGCAGCATCCTAAATTTTACTTGACTATAATATTTTCCTCACTTAGGCCTCACTTTGGCATTTCTTCCTCTAAATCCTGACTAAAGAACTGATTCTACTTATACCCTTCATTCATGTCACCTTTTCAAATTTTCACCAATTTGACCCTTTTGTTTGGGATCCTACCTTTTAGGACTAGGGCATAGGACCATGTCACCCATGCCCTAGGCCTCTTAGTACTAGGGTGTATATGCCCCAAGATCTTCAATTGGGCCCCAAATTGACCCCTCTTAATGGTCACTTTCTAAGAGCGGGAAATTGGATCCCATGTCAACTAAGGTCAAAAATTTAATTTCAATTTTTGACAAGAAAGTATAAAAGAGGTCCACCTCTCTCATTTTAAACCTAATAAATCACCTAACGAATTCAAGATCTCAATTACACTAGAAAATTCAAGTAAGAAAGAAATCAGACTTCTATCAAGCGTTGAAGCAGAGGTGAAGTCAAGATTCAAGAATTGGAGATGACATTCATGTTCTAAATTTTATGAAGACTATCTACATGAAACCCTAATTCCTTTATGGAGACAAAAACAACTTTATTAAAGGTATATCATTAGGTTTTCATTCATTTTCAAACTTTCCCTCGAAAGGAAAGTATTTTACTACACTACTTCATTTACATTTTTAATTCAATTTCATGGTTAATTAAAAAACTAGGGTTTTACCTAAGACAAACCTCTATTCCCAAAAATTTCCCCCTTTTTGTGTACAAGAAACAGGTACAAAGTTGTGTTCAAGACGATCGACATGATTTGTAGAGATGAATAATCTTTTGACTGCAAGAAATTCAGAGGACCATGATGAATTAATAAGCCTTGGCCATGAAAAATCAGGTCAAACTTCTAGGAATAGATCCGAATCATCTTCTTCTGCTTAGATCTAGGTTGATGTCTTCATACGATGAATATATCTCATTGTTTTTATTAGATTATTTCAATAATTCACTATATTTTCCCTAATTGTCAAACAAATCAATCCAATTCAATTCAACCTAGAGAGGAGAAGAGTCCCTATCCAAGGTGACCTAAAATCTTATCTGCATCCTTTTCTATCAAGACTAGATCAATTAGATTCCTCTCCTCTCTAATGCATGTTGATTAATTAGGTTTGTTAAAGTAGTTTAACCCTAACCCTAATTTTTCACCAATACATTTTGGTGAACCCGACTTCTTACATGTTAATTTTTCATTTGTGATCTCACATTTGATTTCTTATGCATTTTAAAATTCAAATTTACACTTACAAGTCTTGTTTTCAATTGAATTACATAAATTTAGAGGTTAATTTTACATAAACCCTAATTTATAATTCTAAAATTGAATTTGTGGGTTGCCTAGTTTGGATTCATTATCCTAGATCTGATTGCTTATGCATTTTAAAATCCAAATTTTCACTCATAGATTTCATTTTCAATTTGAATTACATAAATTTAGGGGTTAAATTTATAAAGCCCCAATTTACAATTCTAAAATTCACTTGTGGGTTGCATAATTTTTTAAGCCTATTTTTAGATATGATATGATTTAGAGGCATTTATTTTTCAAATTCACAAAACAAATTGCTGAATTAATTTGTTAATCAAGTACTTTTACAAAATTTTGCATTGTTTAATCACAATCTTTAATTTGTGCACTCAAATTTCCCTCCTTTGTGCATGATTTTTGTTACCTTTAGTCCTACCTACAATAATACCATGAGAAGAAATTGTAGAATTAAGGTTTCCCAAGGTTTAATTACTAAAGATATGTAGCCTAATTTGAATAGATTATTTTCATGAGAATGTTGGTGCTTCCTCTAACCCAACAAATGATATCATTTATGCCCATTCTTTTCATAATTCTCATTATGAGGATGAATCACTAACTAGGGTTATCGTTGAACAATTGGAGAAGATTAACAATGAATTTTAAAATTTTCAACAATGGATGACTCAATAATACCCAGAAAGTGAGGCAAAGAATAATGCAAAGTGATAAAATTGGTGTTGATTTGTTGCATGGTCTTTCTCACATTGTTGACACTAATATCATATCTATCAAAAGTTGTGTCGAAGTCCTTGTGATCTGAATTATTTCGCCGATTCAAGGGACAATACCCAAAGCAGAATTGGTGGTATTGTAAACACATAATAAACCATGTGAAAGTTTTATTTCATTCAATATATGTAAAAACCATAGAATTTTGGGCAAACTTGTGAAATAAAAGTATGCCCTTGAATCTATCCAATTTGGGAAAACTCATGGTAGAGATGTATGCCTGAGTTGATAAAAGTTAGGCAAACTCATGAAGGAGATGTATGCCCATGGATTCCATGAGAGTTGATACAAATTGGCAAAATCGACAAATGAGATGTATGTCACAGCTTGACAAATTTGTCCTAAGAGTTGTATGCCTGTAACTCTCTCTATTAGATTCTAATTGAACTTATTATAAGCTTTCAAAGAAGGTGAAAGGTCACTACATTTATATCCTCGTTGGAAGTCGAAGAGACAATCCAATATTAAAAAGTTATTACATTCGAATGAGAACAAAAATCAACTAAAGATTAAAATGTTTTATTTAATTGAACACCTTGACTTATTTTTTATCATTACTTCCCTCTTGAAAGGAAATGGGCCCCATTTCCCGATCATCTTCCAAATAAAATAATGAGATGGCTAAAATTAGTTAAATTTTGCTGGCAAACCCTACAAGAATTTTTATTCATGGCAGTGTTTTGATTGAAAATCCTTCTAGCCATGTGGTCCTCAAAAAAAAACTGTGGATCCTGACTATGAATCCCAATCTCATGCTGTAGAGGTGATTCCAACATGAAAAACCTTGGCACGAAGTGCACCTCCAATGACTGCAAATTCATATTGAGGCCGCTTCCAATTCGTCAAAGTAGTTTGAAGGGTGGTGTTTACATCTGTAATGGGTCGAATCTTTGGTCCCCTCCACCATCAAATTACCACTTCCTTGATGGTTATGGGATGATCAATTCCCTCACCTTCCACAAATACATACCACAAATTACTCTCTCGAGCCATTACTTGCATACTCATAAACACTCTGAAGAAGAGGCAACTGTGATAAGAAACTAAGGTAGGAAATTTTGGGCATTTTGGATGCCTTATCTTCCATCCATTATGAAGAGCTTTGCTAGCCATCATGAAGATATTATTCTTCTCTTTATTGTAGTTTTGACACTTCGAATTTCATAAGAAAGTTATCCTTGAGTTGTTATGGACCTGTTGCTTCTCCATTCACTCAAACCTCATGACCACCTCCATCGACTATCTCCACATACGATTCATTTTCATTTTGGAGATGGTTATGAGTTTTGTATTGATGAGATCAGTATTTATTTTAAAGGAGGAAGTATATTAAGATAGCCGGTGAACAACTAAGAGGGGGGGTGAATTAGTAGTTAATAGATTATGAAACTTTAAGCACACAAAACCTTTTATAGGAATGCATAAACCAAATATTGGAATAGTAGATATAACAATTAAGCACAAGAATAAATCATAAACCAATTTCCATGCATCCACAACACATAACACCAAGATTTGTATGTGTGAAACATGGTAAAGGGAAAAACCACGATGGGAAGCCTATCCACAGTCATATAATACTTCTTCAGTAAGTATGTGATTACAATAAGGGGCCTGCACATGTCAGAAGGTGAACAACCTAGAGCGCACTGCTCATCACAAAGGAGCCTCACTGACTAGAATCTAGAAATAAGAATGAACTACAAGATAGCATCTCCTATGCTTGAGTATAGTCTTGGTTAAGCTCAATACCAGAGGTCTTAAACCTATTACACACACCCAATTTGATCACCTATGATCAACCAAACCTTCTGCATATGATTACAACTTTATTCGCACATAGATAATCCCATAACCAAAATCCCATGCCATGATCTACAAAGAGATCTTACATCATATTTATACCAACTTGAGACCTAAATAATTAGGTTGGCCACCTAAAAGATAATACAATAGATCTGTTACATAAACTCACAAACCAATGATAAACCAAGTCGACCTAAGATTGAAACAACATTATCCAAACAATAAATCCAACCGGTAACACATCGGGAGCATCTGCCAACATGTTACATAAACCGGTCCATAACCTAGAAGAATAACATTAGGTTCAATGCTAAATGCAACATCACCGATCAAATGAAACATGAACATGATAACCATAAACATCCTAAAAACCTTCTAGAAGCCGCACCAACACCACTTATTGAATTCATCAAAGCTCTACCAGTAAAACGCTTATTGGTAACCAAAAGGCTTACTAGAACATATGATAGCTTCTGGATTACCATATCCCAAACTAACTGAGTGTGACAAGCATCTAAATCACATGAATGACCGAACCATACCAATTCCACCAATCAAAATATACTGGAGACAAATCTCTTGATCATCATCAAAGTCCAACCACTCCACTGGAATCCGGTAGACAACGAAGCTAGTGTTGACATCAATGACAATCATCAATGCAACACATAATCAATTCATCCAAATTGCCAACAATCTCCCCCTTTGGCATTGATGGCAACATTAGATGCGAAAAAACATCCAAGTGCCAAGAAAATGCCAAACAAGTCTTCCCCAATGGAAGATAGCTAACAATCTCCCCAAGATGATATATCAATGAAGTTCTGAAATAAAGACCAAACTCCATATCTCTGTTAAGCTCTATTTTTCACATGTATATCTCTCCCCCTTTGACATCAATGCCAGAAATATGACATAAACATCAAAGAAAAATCATGAAACCTCTAAACCATACAGTTGACTACTCCCCCTGAGTAGTAGAACCAACTCATTAATCTAGAATGAATAATAAGTCTGATAAATGCATACCAAACTGATGCCAATCAACATTACTCAAGTCTTTACTGGAGGGGTAGAGACCTCTAATCTATCTCTAAAATACTCAAATGATTCCTTAGGCAATGATTTAGTGAAGATATCTACAATCAGCTCTTTAGTGTCCACATAAACCAACCCGACTTCATTAGCTTCCACCTTGAACTTCAAAAAGTTATACCTGATTGAGATATGCTTTGTCTTAGAATGAAATACCAGATTCTTTGATATGTCAATAGCAGTAGAGTTATCACAATGAATAACTATCGGTTGATTGCAATCTACCCTTATATCCTTCAACATTTTCTTCATCCATAGAACTTGTGTATAGTTAGTAGCAACATCAACATACTTAGTTTCAATAGTAGATAAAGAAGTACATGATTGTTTCTTGTTGATCCATGGAACAAGTTTCTTTCCAAGAAAGAAAGCTCCACCAAAGGTGCTCTTTCGGTCATCAACATCTCCAGCCTCATCTGCATCTGTATATGCACATAGTGTAAAGTCATCATTTTTAGGATACCATAAACCATATTCAGTTGTTCCCTATAAATATCTAAAAATCCTTTTCACTACACTCTCATGATTCTCTCTAGGATCATTTTGATATCTTGATACAATAAAAACAACATTCATTATATCTGGTCTAGTCTGAGTCAAATATAATAAACCTCCAATCATAGAATTATACCTTGTAGGATTTACCGAAGTTGATTCATTTTTCTTTGTCAATTTCTCACTAGTAACCATAGGGGTACCAACCGGTTTAGAATTTTCCATACCAAATTTCTTCAACAAATCTCTAGCATACTTAGTTTGACAGATGAAAATGCCTTTATCAGTCTCAGTAATTTGCAAACGTAAGAAAAATATAATTTCTCCAATCATAGACATCACAAATTCATTCTTCATATTATCGAAGAATTCCATACATAACTTATCCTCACCTCCAAAAATAATATCATCAACAAAGACCTCAACAATCAATATGTCATCATCGGTGATCTTATAATACAAGTTACTGTCAGCATTACCTTTAGTGAAACCAAGCTTCAAAAAATATTTGTCCAATCTAGCATACCAAGCTCTAGGGGCTTGATTCAAACCATATAAAGCTCTCCTTAACCCACAAATCATTTCTTTGTCATCTAAAAGTAAAAAAGCATTAGGTTGCTCAATATAAACTTCCTCTTCAAGATCTCCATTCAGAAATGCACACTTAACATCCATCTGATAAACCTTGTAGTTCTTATGAGTAGCATAAGCAAGAAATAATCTCATAGCTTCAATCCTAGCTATCAGAGCAAAATTTTCATCATAATCAATTCCTTCCTTCTGAGAATATCCTTTACATACCAATCTAGCCTTATTCCTCACAACTTGTCCATCCTCATTCAATTTATTCCTAAAGACCCTTTTAGTCCTAATAAAATTCTTATTTTTAGGTTGAAGAACTAAAGTCCATGTGTTGTTCTTTTCTATCTGATCCAATTCCTCTTCCATAGCTTTTACCCAACATTGATCCTTACATGCTTCATCTACTGATGCCAGTTCAATTTGAGAAATTAAACCTACCTCTTCAGCTACCAAACTTCATCTTGTAATTACTCATTTGCTCTTGTCTCCAATGATTTGATCTTCTAAATGATTCAACCTTACATACCAAGTAGTCTTCTGACTATATGTTTCCCTGCTCTGATCTTCAGTTACTATTGAATTTTTTGATACTTCCGGGGTAACTGCTTCAGTATTCTATTTTGGTAGAGGTGCTACCGGTTTAGTTATAACCATTTCCACTTCTGGTTCTCTCATAAGTTATGATTTGACCTCTGTTCTTCTCATCCACCTTGACATTAGCACTCTCCACAATTTTTTGCAATCTTTTGTTATAACATCTATATGTTTTTCTTTGATTAGAATAACCAAGAAATATTCCTTCATCACATCTAGGATCAACTTTCCAATGGAATCGTCTCTTTTGATATAGCATTTACTACCAAAGATTCTGAAATACTTAGCTATAGGTGTATGACCAAACCATAACTCATAAGGTGTCTTACTAGTGTCTCCTTTGATATGAACTCTGTTGAATGTGTAAACTATCATTCTCACAGCTTCAATCCAATACATAGGAGGTAAATTAGCTTCCATCATCATAGATCTAGCCACATCTAGGATAGTTTTGTTCTTTCTTTCAACAACACCATTATGCTGAGGTGTCCGGGGCACAAACAACTGTCTCCTTATCCCATGTTTCTCATAATAACTGTTAAATTTATCGGATGTGAATTCACCACTCTAATCGGATCTTAACAATTTGATCTTCAATCCTATCTCTCTCTCAACCATAGATTTAAAGATCTTGAACTTTTCAAAGGCTTCAAATTTCTCCCTTAGAAAAGTAACCCACATCATTCTAGAATAGTCATCAATGATTAGAATGAAATATTTGTCACCCTCAAAACTTCTTATTCTAGCAGAACCACACAAATTAGTATGAATAATATCAAGAACATCAGACTTGCTTACCCATTTAATATTCCTTACATACCATACTAAGAGGCTTCACAATCTTAGGTATATCTCTAATTGCCTTAATTGAACCGATCATTACAATGCAATCAAAATTCACATGCACAACCTCTTATGCCATAGATAACTCTCCTCAATATGTACAATCAAACATGTCTTCTCACCAGAGTTCAAATGAAAGATTTTACCTTTAGTCTGAGTTCCGGTTGTAATTTTCAATCCAGATCTATTAATGATTTTTCATTTTCCATCTTTGAACTATAATTGAAATCCCTTATCCACCAACTGGCCTACACTTAAAATATTATGCCTTAAACCTTCAACATAATAAATATTACCAGTGTTATGCTTACCATCTAATGATATAGTTCCTCTTCCTGTGATCATGCATGCTTTGGCATCTCCAAATTTCACAAGACCACCACCAATTTCTTGCAAAGATAGACACTTCCTTTTATCTCTAGTAATATGATGTGAACATCCACTATCTATCACCCATCAATCCTTGTCTTCAACCTTAGCAACACAGGCCTTCTCTTCATTATAAATGATAGGTTCCAGAGCATATTCCTTGAAAGCCAAGAATACCCATTCCTTTCTATTGCCGGAGTCACTAGCTGAATGTTTTGCTGGTTCATCATCAGAATCATCAGTTACACCTTCCTCATCCGCATAGTAGCATGATTTATCTTTGTTTCTCCTTTACTTATGCTTATTCTAATATTCATGGTTAGGGCTAAAAGATCTTCTAGCTTTCTCTTCAAATCTTGAATTCCTCTCAGGACATCTAGATGCAAAATGACATATCTTATTACATGCAAAATATTTGAAAGGTGATTTTCCTTCATACTTACTTCCTGTCGGACCCTTAGGCACTCTTCTAGAAAATAGGGCTTCAAGTTCTTCAATCTCTTCATCCTCTTTCTTCATATCCTCCAATTCCTTCAAGCCTAGGGTTTTCCTTTGAGTAAGAAATTGAAGTTGAATGATTACTCACCACAAGATCTTCCTCAAGTGATTAAGCTTCTGTAGAGAGAACCAAGCTCTAATACCAATTGTTAAGATAGCAGATGAACACCTAAGAGGGGTGGGTGAGTTAGTTGTTAATATATTATGAAACTTTATGCACAGAAAAACTTTTACCGGAATGCATAAACCAAATACCAGAATAGAAGATATATCAATTAAGCACAAGCATAAATCATAAACCAATTACCATGCATCCACAACACATAACACCAATATTTGTACATGGAAAATCTGATAAAGGGAAAAAACATGGTGGGAAGCCTACCCATTGTCAAATAATACTTCTATAGTAAGCACGTGATTACAATAAGGGGCCTACACATGTAGGAAGGATAATAGCCTAGAGCGCACTACTCATCACAAAGAAGCCTCACTAACTACAAAAGAAATCCTGACTAAATCTAGAAATAAGAATGAACTGCAAGAATAGAATATCCTATGCCTAATCACAATTCTAGTTAAGCTCAATATCAAAGGTCTTAAACCTCTTACACAAACCCAATTCAATCACCTATGATCGACCAAACCTTCTGCATATGATTACAACTTTATTCACACACATATAATCTCATAACCAGAATCCCATGTCATGATCTACAAAGAGATCTATTTATACAACATGAATTAAGGATCAAATAGAGAGATATATGAAGCAAGACATGTGCAATAGATAAGCAAGCACTGAGTATTGTGACTGTCAAAGACACAGAGGTCGCCGAGAAGGATTTCATAGAATAGTCAAGGAATAGAGTAAACAGAAAGGTTTACTGAGTTACTTTATGGGTTACCAAGGTATGCTATAAGCAAGGTAATCTCATTTTGAGCACATAGAATCTTCTATAACATTCCAAATGTAAAGTTGTAGATATTTGTAAAGATTTTATTGTAATATTTTGAGTTGTAAGAGAAACCTTTAATAGGGTAAAAGACTCTAACAAAGTCTATAAATTGTAAAGCCTTTAACCAGGTGTAGCATTTAGAATAAGTGTTGCAAAATCCTTTAGCAAGGTAGATCTAACGATCTTGATACTCCTAACAGGGTAAGCTATCAAAAATAGCTAAACATGTAGCTCTAATCAAGAAACCTTTATTATTGCAGTAGTGAAGTTGTGGGTGCCATCCCCACTGCATTTTTTCTCTCTAACCAAGAGTTTCTGCGTAACCAAAATATGTGTTATGGAGTGAATCATGTATGATTGTTATTTATTTGTTTTAGCTTTATGTTATGTTACAACAGTTTTTGGTTTATGCATAATAGCAAAGTTATTGTTGAAGAAAGAATTTGAAGTACTGATTCACCCCTCCCCTCTCAGTACATTAGCTTTCCATATTGGGCCTAACAATTGGTATCAGAGCTTGAATCTTGGAAAAGGGTTTAATAGCCTAAAGAAAAAGATCTTATCAATGGAAAGCTATAAACAATCTCAGAGAATTGTGTATCTGCAAGAAGAGTTGGATCATGCTAATCAAGTGATTGCAGACATGCAAAGACATATGCAAAAATCATTGAAAGTTAGAAGAAGATTGTCTGATGATTTGCAGGACTCTCAAGAGTTAGTGGAACAAATTGAGACATCATCTGAGAATAGTATATCTGAAGAGACTAAAGAAATGATTGGAGAACTAAAAGAAAAGAACAAAGTATTGACTAATCAACTAAAAGCAATGAAGAGAGGACATGAACATTTCAGCACACAGATGACTGAAAATCTTGATGCATTGAGGACAACCGAGGATAAAGTAAGAGATCTAGAAAGAGAAAAACAACAGCTTGAAGCATTAGTATCTGAAAAGAATGATGAAATCACAAGGTTGATTGGGATTCAACAAAATCTGTCAGATCAATTGGGTTATGCACATCATGAAGCAAATCTAAAAGATGATGAGAATGAAGCATTGAAACTTGAAGTATCAAGGTTGACCGATGAACTTGAAATAGAGAAGAAATCCAAAGAAACATTGAAAAAGAGTTATGAAGCATCAAAGATGTTGGATGAGCAACTGAATACAAAAAGACCCAACAAAGTTGTAGTACTCAGTTACAAAGGAAAAGACACTACCGAGAAGGGAATCCACACTACCGAGAGAGGAGAATCATCAAATCAAGTTTGAAACAAGAAGAACATCAAAGGAAAGAAGCCTATTTGTAACTACTGTGGAAAACAAGGACATACTGCTAATATGTGCAAATCAGAAAAGGTAAGCAACCGAATGTCACAAAGTCTAATGGTTATTATTACAATTGCAATAAATATGGTCACACATCTAACCAATGTAGGACAAAGTCTGCTAGCAATTATCAGAAGGCAAAATTCAAAGGATTTTGTAAAAACTACAATAGATATGGACATAGCACCGAGAAGTGTTGGTTTAAGCAAAAGAACTATATGTGGTCTGCACACAGATCAAATACTAGAGGCTATCGAACACACACAAATCCTAACTGATAGTATTCTGCAGTACCATGGGATTACAATACAAGGATATGGTGTGAATGTTGTGGAAGATATGGACACATAAGTGCCAACTACTTTATAAGGTTTGGAATGAACAACCAAAGATCATGGAGAAATCCTGGTATGGCATGTTTTCATTGTCACAAAGTTGGACACTTGGCTAGAGATTGTAGAGATCAAGCTAGAGGAGACATTGAGGAAATAAAAGGCAAATTACAAATGATTTGGAGAAAGAAGGAATTTGTGTCAAATGAAGAAAGCACCTTACCTACCGAGTTAGGTGCACCTATTCTAAATTAATCGGTAAAGGTATGAAGGGACTGCATTCTTTCAAAGCTTGAATCTTAACAGTTCCTATTTTATCATGTACTTAATTCAAAATCCACATAACTAAAGATGTATTAGGAAATTTGAAATTTTATCTAGTCTTCAGGAAGCTTGTCAAGTCGGTAAATATAGGAAGCCTATATAGTTGATAAATATAGGAAGTCTGGCTACTCGGTAAAAGCATAAAAAGGAAGTGGTACCGAGTGCATTTAATTTTTTTGACCTAACTGCACAGAGCTTGATAAGGTATATTGTGTACTTAAAACTTTTGCATGGTCATTTTGCACTTACCAAGTTTTCAAGAGAGCAGAGCAACGCGATTCAAAGGCGATCAAACCTCCTACGAAGCAAAATTAAAGGTATTTACACATCGATCTCAAGCATCTCTAAGAGTTAGCTACTAGGAAATACCAGTGTGATTATCTATTTTAGGTTTTTAAAGAGAAAGCGTCTATTGTTTAAAAGTCTTCAAACACTAAGAATCTTTTGTTAAGTGATTATCTGAAATTTGCAATGGCACCTAAGATCCAGAAGCCCGTTGTTGTTGAGAACATTGAAAAGCCCTCACTGAAATACTCTCTAACTCCCAAAGTAGCATCTGAACTAGATGATAAAACTGCATTTTCACTCATTCCGGATAGAGTTTTATTAGTTGAGGATGTCAAATTCTTCACTAAGTGTTGTGTTGAGGAGCTAGGTCATGTTGAGATCAAGGACACATATGATGAATTATGTACTGATGGGAAATTGGATAGCAAGTATGAACACATCAAAATCAAGGGATTGACCGAAGCCCTAACCTATCCCCGTGTCTTCAAACCCCAATGGGTCAATTTTGTTCTGAGTAGAGTTCATGATGATTTCATGTGGTTAACAGAACAACCATTCAAAATCACAAGGAAATCATTCATTTGATCACCGGTTACCCTATTTTTGATCATGCCCAAGCTCAGAAAATGATATCACAGAAGGAATTGATCACTTTAACCAGAGTTGAATCTGATTGCAGAGGACTGAAATTGAACAATGTGACAGATGCAGAGCTAAAGTTTTCCATTAGAGTCATAGGTTATTGTTTCTTTCAATCGGCAAGGGAAAACAATGTACCCTGTGCAGCAGTCGATATAGCATATAAAATTGTGAAGAAGGGAATGAAAATTGATCTTTGTGAAGTATTGTTGAAAAACCTGCTTGAGAATCTAAACACCATAAGGAAGCCGAAGAAGAACAACTCGGCTAACACACTAAAGTTTGGATCACTTTTGGTATGCATGTTTTTTCTATTTTGAGAAATAACAAAAACTTACAAGAAATCTACTCTGAGACTCATTTTGACTAAAGAGTCCAGTGACACCGAATCTGAAGACAAAAACAAATTTCAGATTGTCAAGAGTAAAAAGGTAGATTTACATAGTGTTGATAATTTTTGTGCTAATCTGAAGCAAGATGGTGGATTTGGAGCATTCAGATATGTTAAGTATGAATCCAGATCGGATGATAAAGAGAGACAAATTGAAGAATCCATAATCTGCACACTTCTAAAATTTCGATTGGTCCCATTGGAAGTATCTAAATCTCTTCCAAGTGAATTATATTTGCATATTGATAACAAGTGGAAGTATGCCATGAACTTAGAGAAATAGATGAGAGAAAGAAGTCCGGTACATCTCTTTCCAGACATGTCAGTAGATGAGATCAAAGAACATCTGAAAAACTACCACACAAACTTACTTGACAAGCAAAGAGCCTTGAAATTGATGAATGGCCTTTATTTGGATGTAGAGAATGAGACAAAAGAAAAGTGGCAGGAAATATTTCAAGTCAAGAATGCCAGTGAACAAGTTGAAGTTGAAATAGTTGATGTCACCGAGCAAGATCCTAATATCACCGCTGACACTATACAAGTTGATGAGGATATCATGGACACCGAGGCACAAGAACACGAAATGATAGAAGGGAATGCATATGCCAAACTGGTATCCAGTGAGTCTATGTTGGAACAAGTTCAGCCCTATCCTCCAGTCACTCAGCCTACTTCAACTGAGGCCCCTCAGGACACTGAACAAGGAACAAAGGATCACACGTCTACAAAAGGAGAAACTACTTCTCAGGCCATCAGGGAACATACCTCTCAAGCTCCTTCTAGCACTGAAAATGTTACAACCGAGACCCCAAGCATAGAAGCACCGAAGCACACAACTAAGGCTACATCAGAGGTTCAAGAAATGGACAAGAGTGTTTCCTCTACCGAGCAACCTACCAAGGGTCAACAACCCTCCCGAGCCATTGTGTTAGTTCAACTAGTGAAAGGTAAAGAAAAGAGGATGAAAAAGCATAGTTTCAAATTAGATTTGTCAAAACCAATAGTGTTGCCGAATGTAGACATATCCAAATTAAAAGGGCAAGCACTCATTGAATTCGGTGAACTATGCAAAGCCAAAGCTGAATAGGGAAAACAAATGGCTATTCAAAAGAAGAACAAAGTGCTTCAGAAGGTGAAAGAACTATTAACAGATATGCTACCTGAAGCTATAGTAACAAAAGATGCAGCCATCCATATTCAACTGGATGAACTCCTAACTAAAATAGAGACATTTGGAGTAGAAGCATCTGAATATTTGAGCAAATTGAAGGACAAAGAGCTCACTGCTAAAATGATTGAAGAGGTACAGAAAGCTATTGCTATTGGCAAAGTAAAACTTGTCAAATTTATTGTTGAGTTGTCCCCTCAACTCAAGCATATTCTTTATTTATTTCAGAAACTCTATACGTTTTCTTTATTCATTAAAGATATCAAAAATAAGACATAAGTGATTGAGAAAGAGATCACCGATCTCTCAAATAAGTTGACCACTGAGCCAAATTCTATTCAACATTTCTATACAAAGTTACAAAAGCTCATGGCTCAACAATTGGAACTTAGGAATGAAGAGCACAAGATTAGGATTGATATAATGACTCTTTAGACATTATTCATTCCTCATCTTTCATCCATCCAAGAGCAGATCAACAAGGCTACCTCCCTATCCACTCAACAAGAGGGAAGTACTTTAGATGGACTAATTTCACTGTTAGCTAACATTACAACTTAGAATTCACTCATGGATAGTGTCAAGGATGCCCTCTCTCCTGCTCTCACCGATGCAAGGACAAAGTATAAATCCATTTTTGACCAGTTGCCACCACCGAATGGTAACTAAGTTTTGATGTTTTTCAAAAAGGGGGAGTGAGTATAGCATCAAAGTATCATAGGGGGAGTATACCGAACAGAGTATCCAAATGTACAGCACTGACCAGTGATCACCGAGCAGTAAACACAAAACATTGATCACCGAGCATGCAAAATCAAAGTTTTGTACAGTATAATGATAAGGGGAGTATATCTGAATATACTATTTTATTAACAATTGTATATACTAACAGTTTAGTCAAATTTTGTAAGTATATAGATTTTTGAGTTATGACTTTGAAAGTAGTTCTGTCAAACATCTCAACTGATGTCAAAAGGGGAGATTGTTACTACTTACTAAGTTGCCATTAGTTTTATATCCAAAGTCATTCTATATACTTTAGTCAGTTTCTACTACTGAAATATTCAGTCGGTAAGCATAGAGCAGTCGGTTATAAAAGAAAGTAGTCACAAAGCCTATTATACACTGAGTTGTCTACCGAGTAACACTCTATGTCTACCGAGCAGCAATAATGATACATCAAGTTGATATACACCGAGTGAAATGTGTTACCAGATTCATTGAACCTAGACACATGTGTGGAAACGTGTTACAAGATCGAGGAACAAAGAACCGTTATCTCATTGGAAATTGCACTTAAAGATTTTGTATGGTTATTCATTCGATAAATCATGTTTGTAAGATCGAAACAATGAACCAGATCACCAACATAAGAGATCTATTTATGCAACATGAATTATGGATCAAACAGAGAGATATATGAAGTAAGACATGTGCAATAGATAAGCAAGCACTCAGTATTGTGACTGTCAGAGACACAGAGGTCACTAAGAAGGATTTTAGAGAATAGTCAAGGAACAGAGTAAATAGAAAGGTTTACCGAGTTACTTTATGGGTTATCGAGGTATGCTATAAGCAAGGTAATCTCATTTTGAGCACACAGAATCTGCTATAACATTCCAGATGTAAAGTTGCAAATATTTGTAAAGATTTTATTGTAATATTTTGAGTTGTAAGAGAAACCTTTAATAGGGTAAAAGACTCTAACAAAGTCTATAAATTGTAAAGCCTTTAACCAAGTGCAACATTTAGAATAAGTGTTGTAAAATCCTTTAGCAAGGTAGATCTAATGATCTTGATACTCCTAATAGGGTAAGCTATCAGAAATAGCTAAACATGTAGCTTTAACCGAGCAACCTTTATTATTGCAGTAGTGAAGTTGTGGGTGCCATCCCCACCATAGTTTTTCTGTCTAACCAAGAGTTTCTACGTAACCAAAATATATGTGTTATGGAGTGAATCATGTATGATTGTTATTTATTTGTTTTAGCTTTATGTTATGTTACAACAGTTTTTAATTTATTCATAATAGTAAATTTATTGTTGAAGAAAGGATTTGAAGTACTGATTCACCCCTCCCCTCTCAGTACATTAGCTTTCCATATTGGGCCTAACAATTTATATCAACCCGGGACCTAAACAATTAGGTCGGCCACCTAAAGGATAATACAATAGATCCATTACATAAACTCGTAAACCAATGATAAACCAAGTTGGCCTAAGACCAAAACAACATTAACCAAACAATAAATGCAACTGGTAATGCATTGAGAACATCTACCAACATGTTACATAAACTGGTCCATAACCTAGCATAATAATATTAGGTCTAGTCCTAAATGCAACACCACCGATCAATTGGAACATGAACATGATAAATATCAGCATCCTGAAAACCTTCTAGAAGCCACACTAAAAACACTTATCAAATTCATTAAAATATCTTCATCAAAGCTCTGTCAATAAAACCCTTATTGGTAACCAAAAGGCTTACTAGAACATATGATAGCTTCTGGATCACCATATCCTGAACCAACTGAGTGTGACAAGCATGTGAATCACATGAATGACCAAGCCAAACCATTTCCACCAATCATAATATACTAGAAACAAATCTCCTAATCATCATCAAAGTCTAACCACTATATCACAATCTGGTATACAACCAAGTAAGCTAGTATTGATATCAATGACAGACATAAATGGAAGACATAATCAATTCCTCCAAATTACCAACAAAGTAGACAACTTACATCACCTTTAATCACAACTTCATTGAAGGGAAAAATGGTCTTGTAGATTCACCTAAAATGATCGAACTAGGCTTTGATACCACTAATCTAAACTATTTTTCCAATTTAGGGGACAATACCCAAACCAAAATTGGTAATATTGTAAACACGTAATAAATCATGTGAAAGTTTTATTTCATTCAAAAAATGTAAAAACCATAAAATTTTGGGCAAACTCGTGAAAGAGATATATGCCCTTGAATCTATCCAATTTGGGAAAACTCATGGTAGAGATTTATGCCTGAGTCCATACAAGTTAGGCAAACTCATGAAGGAGATGTGTGTCCATGGGCTCCATGAGAGCTTATACAAATTGGAAAACTTGACAGACGAGATGTATTTTAGAGCTTGACAAACTTGTCCTAAGAGTTGTATGCCTGTAACTCTCTCTATTGGATTCCAATTGAACTTATTTATAAGCTTTCAAAGAAGTTAGAAGGTCACTACATTTATATCCTCATTGGAAGTACAAGAGACAATCCAATTTTGAAAAGTTATTGTTAACATTATTTCAAGTTGAAGTCTGTGGGCCGAATTTTTGACCGGGGGGACCCTTTTTCCTTTTTGCTTTCGAGTTGCGCTCAGTGTACGAGCCAAGTGTTATCTCAGTGTTTCTCCTGACGGCCCACTTTTTATGTTCAAAGTTTGAAGGAACATGAGGCTACCAAGTGGCTTAGTTTTGATGACTCGACATTCTATTGGACCCCACCCTGCATCTTGAGAAAGATAGGGACACATGGCATCTCTGTGCTGCTTGTATTATTTCTGTTTGTATGCCCTTTTGCGAATGTCCCCAGATCTGCCACGTGTTTTCTATGGTGGGTTGTCTGCCAAGCCGCGGTTTTGTACAAAAATATTTTCTTTTTGGGCAGGAATAGAGTGTTCCACGGTAGGGTGGAAGTAACAACCCTAGAAGCGGTTTTGTTGGGTGTGTTCTTGTGAGATGTCGCGGTAGTGTTTTCTATTTCAGAAGCAGTTGTGCATGGGTGGTGGATGCTTTGAACTATTAGAATAGTTGAGGGCTCTATTTATGCTGTGGTTTTCCTTGTTTTAGGGGTTTGAATCTTTTTAAAAGAACAAGTAAGTATCTTAGATATAATTTTAGCTTTTCAATTGTTGTTGTTTTTGAGGAAAGGATAATCAAACTATGCCCATGGACTTTGTGATGCCTCTTTTCAATATGCTTTGATAGTTTTCTATGCTTTCTTGTAATTCTGATGACTTTAGAGATATATATCTAATACTCTATCGATTAAACTATGTTTTGCACTTGTTATCTGGTGGATGCGTGATTTGTATTTCTTTATGATTGAAGGGGATCTTGATTGTGTCTTAATTGTGGTTATGTTCAAGTATATAGATTATTGAATGGGCTTTAAAACTGTATGTTTCTGGGTTTTATATGCTATAAATACTTTTACAAAATGTTCTGGCATATCGTCTCAGTAGTTTAGATTATTTTTCTTTAAGTTCCTTCTTTCGCTTTTCCCCAACCACAAGGAAGAGTCAGCTTCTTAAATCCGGAGGTCATTCAATGATTTACGTGCAATAGGTCCCCGATCACTGAATTTCCCATAAGGTCGTCTTCTTTCAAAGTAAAATTTAGAATCAACAGTTCTTTTTCTGGAACGCCCAGTGGGACCATATCTTGAATAAACTCTAAGCCATTTTATGAGTCACAAGCCCGTTACCAGGAGTCAAACAACCCTAAATCCTAGTTTACTCCTACCACCCTTGGTAAATGTTCATTCGACTTCATCTTCTTCTTCTCAGAGCTTACCTGTCTTCTCTGCAGTCACCCTTACAACAATGACACACATTCCCCCTAGAAATTTAGTGACCTAGAATAATAGGAGCCCTCTCATTCCCCCTACTCCACCTATAGTCTGGGGACCAATCCCCATAGCCACACTGAAAGTCATGCCTAATCTTACTGGAGAATGCCATAAGACTCCTAGGGAACATTTACAAGATATAGCCAATGTCTGCATTGTCCATGGTATTAATGAGAAATATGTAGCCTTGAGATTTCTCGTAGCCTCTTTCAAAGGAATATCTTTAGATTGGTTCAGATCCTTGGGCCCTAATACTATAGGGTATTGGAATCAACTAGGTGACCATTTCTTTCAGAGATTCTCTAACAAGGTCGACAGATCACCATTGATGCACCAGTTGATCACAATAAAGAGGGCCCCTTAGGAAGCACTGGCGGAATTCAATTTAAGATTCTAGAGAACTTGGAAAAGAATACCTCTATCTTCTTACCCTCCTGCGGATATGGTGTTCATCTTTTAATTGAAGGCTTTCAATTCTGACATATTGGTGATTAGCCAATCTCTAGGAGGCAATACCCTCCTGCAAGAATTTGACATAGTAGTCCAAGCAGAAAATAATTTGATCAACATCAGGAAGCTTGCCCCTTGTCCCATCATGTCAGTCTTTCCTAAGATATCTCACCAAACTCCTGAAGAGGCCATTCCTAGCACATCTACCCCATAATCTATGTATATGTACCCTAGCCCCTAGCAAACATGTGTTCCTCTACAATCATCTCTAGTTGTAGAGGTCAACAACATGAAGGACTTCTTGAGATCCTTCTCAAATGAAATTGTTAATCTGAAAAGAGCCCAAATCTCACCCGATAGACCCCCTTTTCAGAAACATTTCCAAGGAAACAAACCCCCATTTCAGCATAATCAACATGCAAATCACCTTCCCAATAAATCTACCGAGCCAAATGGCCAAATAGTCCCAATCCCCAATCCTTTGCAGACCATTTACCCCAACACCAGCAAGGAGTTGGCAGTGGGTCAAAATAATCTAGCGGATGATACTAACTCTTGGTGTTTTCCATGCAATAATGCTCACACTCCAAGAAATTGTCCAAGAGGAAATTTACAACAAAAGATTGCAAAGCAACAAAGTCTAGGCATGACATCAGATGAGTTTGTTTATGCATCCCTTGGTATGAATAACGCATCGCTCATTGCCCAAATGTAGGGTATGTCAATGCAACAAGAAACACAAATATCCCCAGATCATGCATTGTTCTCTTTGATGGAGGACGAAGATGCAGTTCTCACCAATGACACAACTAATTCAAAGGAGGGAGTCCCCTTCATGCAAGCAGATTATAATCTCCACTCTAAAAGGTGTTTCATCAGGGAAAATATGAACACATTAGGGAGAACATCCACAAATAAAGATCCTAAAAAACCTGCAGTTGTCCCCACATACCCAAGGAAAGAGTTTGTCCCCTATAAGCCAGGAGAGCCAAAAGCATCAATGCCTACAATATTGGATATGGTGGAGTAGCTGAAGAAGGCTCCATGCCTCTTTGTGGGATCTCCTTAGCATCCCAGAGAAAAAGAATCAGCTGAAAGAGGCCCTGTCCGATGTTGGGAGAAGTGCAAGCGAAAATACCACCAATGCTCTACAGATCAACGAAAGGGAGTTCCAGCCCTCTATAGACAAATCATTCTCTCCAACTGTGTTA
Source organism: Cryptomeria japonica (assembly GCF_030272615.1). NCBI lineage: Eukaryota > Viridiplantae > Streptophyta > Pinopsida > Cupressales > Cupressaceae > Cryptomeria > Cryptomeria japonica. The sequence continues at coordinate 469,029,965 of NC_081412.1, read as the reverse complement.
ACCAACGAGACCATGCTTCCCAAGTCTCAAATGGAAGGTAAGCCCAAACCAAACCCATTCTATCTAACTCTTATAGTCAGGGATAAACTCTTGCAGAATTCTATGATAGATTTCAAAGCTAGCACCATTGTCATGCCTAGACAGATCGCTGAGGTCTTGAATATAAAGTAAGACCTGTGTGGGGGAAAAAGCGAGACTAGGTTATCATGCCCTAATCCTACCTCTTGTCACACATTACGGAATACGAAAGAGCCTAGAGGTATCGCACAATTGGCTACTTCTTTTTGTGAAAGAGAGAGCCACGGGCTACCTATTAGGGTTTCTATTCCTTTGTTGTAATTCAAAGGTAAGATTATGCAAGTCCAATTCCTAACCCTAAAATGCAAGTATGAACTAACAACAAGATTGTAGAATTGAACTTAGACAATGGAAAGCTGTAAACACAAGGATGAAACAAGAATGAAAATGCGTACCCAGAGTCAAAATCAGACTGAAAATGTTCGGGATGGGGGCGCGGGCGCCACTGTCCTGATTCTGCACCTGAAACTGCACCGGAAACTGCTGTTTTGCACTCTGGAACACTGTCAGAAACTGTCGAAAATGTTGTCTGTCCAGAGGACCAGGGTGCCCAGTGCCTCTGTCCCAAGGACCAGGGCGCCCAACGCCTCTGTCCTGGCAGGACCAGGGCACCCAATGCCCCTGTCCTAGTCTTTTTGTCTGCAATTTGATGCAGAGTGTTGTCTCGACCTGTTCTCTCCGGATCTGTATCCTGCGGCATCTTCCAAGTCCCGAAACCTACACTTATATCTAAAAAAGGGTGTATGGGCGGCTATATAGGGTTTTACCTTAGTCAAACCCCCGCTTCAGTGATTTCCACCTCCACGAATAGCCAAGTTGTTTTGTAAAATGTATTGTGTGTGCAGACCTAGTGTGTGTGCAAGGTCCTAAAATGCAAGAAAGCAAACTAGAGCAACCTAGAAAGTAAACCCTAATTGCTTGTAAATGATAATGTAAATGCTCTAAATCAAGATGCAAAGTGATCTAAAGCATGAATAAATGAGATATTGAAGCTTATGCAAAGACATGAAAACAACATGAAATCATACCCAACCCTCAAGGGAGAGGTACAAGCCAATCTTCAGTCGGTAATCTCCTATTGTTCTTCAATGTCTTCCAAGCCCTAAATGGATGAATGGAATTGATAAATGCTTGATAGAGGGATGTTGTAAGGTGTTGAAGTCTTCAAAGATCTACTCTTTTGCTGCATATGAGGTTCCTAGAAAAAAAAATCCGATCCTTTCAAATGAAGAAAGAGAGCTCTTATGTATGAAACCCTAGGTCGCAATTTCGTCTTTTGGCCGACCTAGAGATTGAATATCCCACCAATTTCTTGGGGTTAAGCTTTATTTTATGATTGGATCGCGCTCCTAAAATTTCGGGAAAAATGTCCGGGACTGTGTGCACTCCGGGCGCCACGGTCCCGACAACTTTTCACCAAATTTTCAGGGCCGTCAGATATGATGATTTTAGAGAGAATCCCGAAGTTGCAGGTGATTTCAAGATGTTTTGACCCCCGAAATCAAGCCCCGAAGTTTGAAATAGGACTTAATTAGGGTTTTTGATTAGATGATGTATTGGAGGAATAAAATGAAAAGGGGCACACTTTAACGAAAGGGCCCGACTTTATGATGTGAAGGATGATGAAATATGACCTTTAGACCTAATTAATTTGATTAATTAAGTGCTAAAGGAGCAATGCAATGCAAAATGTAAAATGCACTAAGGCGGGTGCTAAACTAGGTGTGAAATTGTACCACCCTAGCAAGTGTGTACAATTTACGACGCTACATTTAGCCCCCACTTTAGCGGTCATATGAGTACTACGTGCATATGCAAGCTAAAGTATAGAAAAGTAAACATCATTTGAAAAAGGATATATCCATAAGTTGTCGGACGAAGCCCCCAGCGGTATTTGCAGTACACAGTTAGGAACCGCACCCTACAAAACACACGTTAGATCACAAAATCACCTAATGCTTACTAAAGAAAGTGATGAAATTTGTGAGTAGCTATATGCCCCCCCCTATTTCGACTTGCTTATCAGGGAGGTGAAACAGGGTAGCATGTTTACTTACGACAAATTGTGTAAGAGAGTATTTGATGAGGGATGTTCATTGAAAAGGCTTCATCAGAGCACTTTTTGGAACATTCCAAGAGTAGGGGAGTGAAAATACGATTCCTACGCAACAAACGGTTCGAAAATCGCATCTCCCAAACTCAAGTTATGATGAAATGAGTGAAAGAGGAAAATTAGGGTTTGAAAGGTAAAGATAAAGAAATGAAAGTATATACCTTGAAAGAGACATTTGCATTTGTCACTTTGTTGTTTTCTGAATACTGTTCATTGCAACGGAGCCCACATAGCCATCATCATGCCTTCACGACGATCGGAGCGTCCCACGAGGATTGAGATCCTGCGCCAGGCTGTGATTGACGACGAGCCATTGGACGAGGTGAGTTGATTGAACATTTGACTTTTGATTTTCCGCATTTTGACTTTTCTGTGATCGTTTGTGGGTCCTGAAGGCTGACCCGGGCCCCACCCAGGGCACCATGGTCCCCCCAGGGTGCCATGGTCCCTTTGGGGCACCCTGGTCCCCCCAGGGCGCCATGGTCCCTGACAGGGCGCCATGGTCCCTGACAGGGCGCCATGGTCCCAATCAGGGCTTGGCATATGATGTTCGATAGTTTGCATGAGCATTTTGATGATCGAGTACTGATTACGGTTATGTTTTTGTGTTGCAGGGCCTCCCGTACATGAGAGAGCATACAGCAGGACGTATTCTTCGCAGTTTGCAAGATCAAATTCTGCGGCTGACTCAGGCAGAGAGAGACACATTATCGATCGTGGGATTATGGTATGTGATCCTCATGCCAGCCATTCGGTTCCATCCTGCAATGCTGATGGCATTGATGGAGCGATGGGATCCTAACACATGCACATTTCATCTTCCAGTAGGGGAGCTGACGGTTACACTCGAGGATGTGTACCGTATACTTCATCTTCCTATCAGAGGAGCGACTGTTACATACGTGACCGATCAGTCAGTGGAGGATCATCAGAGGGAGTAGGTACATTGCATAGGGAGAGTCATGCCGAGCGAGATGAGAGGTCGCATCATGGTCAGCTGGCTCTTACATCCTACAGGGGAGGTACCCCTTCTGAGACGCCTTATGATCGCCATCATAGCACTAGCTGTCTGCCCTAATGGGCGAGGTACGAACATGCATGGGGGTCTCACATGGTGCATCAGAGCGATGGAGAGACACAAGAGAGTGTATGCTTGGGGTCAGAGTATGCTTGCACATCTCTATCATGACCTTGAGGAGTATGTATTTGGACAGGGTTGCAGTTTGATGACATGCACACTTCTGCAGGTATGGATTTTAGAGCACTTCACATGCACCAGGCCTATTGGCTTTCCGCTGAGTATGGCTAGCGAGCGACCTAGGGTGTTTTCTTATCCACTTACCAGTGAGTGGAGATTTGGAGATCTGTTATATTGGAGAGTGATTTTTGATAGACTGACAGCCAAGGTGACAGTGTGGAGACCTTACCTGCGGATGCACAGATGGGATGGGATGGAGAGACAGTTAGCATGCTTACAGAGGAACCGCCTACTGCAGGGATGATATTCACACATCATAGTCCCTTTCTACTTTGACCGAGTACGGAGGCAGTTCAGGCTAGAGCAGTGTGTTCCAACCGATGTGCCCATCTATACTCGACACTCACGGGTCCTTCCCAGACCTAGAGCAGTAGCGAGATCGACGATAGATGACATCGAGACTACAGATATAGAGGGATCTGATTAGGATGTAGTCACTGATTATTCTACAAAGCCTGGAGCACAGCGCAGGTATGCCTCATGGTTTATGAGATCATATCCAGGTCCTATCTTTCCACCGGATCACCCGATAGGCCATCTAGGCCCATGGAGACATGGAGACCGAGATGAGGACCAGGGATCCAGGTCAGAGGAGCCAGAGGAGGGAGAGGGTCATGAGGAGGCGGAGATCCTGATCCACCTACAGGTGATTAGCCCAGCGCCGAGGAGGAGGAGGACATAGATAGAGATGAGGACGAGGAGGAGAGAACTGATGATGAGGAGAACGAGGATGCAGATGAGGATGAGGATGCAGATGAGGATAGAGATGATGAGGAGGAGTCAGATGCAGCTCCTCACCATTCAGGGGATGATACCATAGCTCTGGATCCTCCTCTTATTCCCCAACAGGGGGAACATGAGGCGATACAGAGACTTGTTCCTAGTACCGTCCAGCCTACACCCATCGTGCACAGATTAGTCAAGCGAGGGGAGCCTAGTAGATCCCAATCACAGATGCTACCGTATCATGATCCCTACTGGCGTGAGGGAGACCCAGGTATAGTAGGTTTAAATTGATTATTAATGTTTTGATGATATAGAATGGTATTAATACAAAAATCTATTCTACTGCCACAGCTAATGTGCAGGAGTGGCGTTCCCTGATTCAGCAGGCAGTGATAGACATTTCCACGATAGCACAGATCCCCAGTTCCTCACAGATTTCCTATAGGCCTCAGGGGAACGCGGGTCGGCATGAGGACTTTTTTTCCCCATTCCGAGTACAGGTAGACATATGGAAGGAGAGAGAGAGAGTCCTATCAGAGGACCTTCAGTGGGCACGACGAGATCTAGCAGCAGCTCAGGCCAAGGCTACCACCTATCGCACGATCCTTATGGATAGGGATCGTAGGAGTTCCTCTTGGAGTCACTCACGGTCTGTATCGCGCTACACACCCATGGGTCCACCTTCACGGCCAGATCAGGAGGGAGCGTCCAGTATTTTGGATGTATAGTGACCTATATTTGTATACGATCCACATATATATATGTATATATACATGATTCTCTTTTGTCTCAAATGTGTTATCTTTAATGCTTAAAACAATGTATATTTTTCTTTGATTAAATCTAATACATTTGGTAAATGTACATGTATGTTCAGAATTTAATTTCCATGCGATTGATTTCTCAATACACCATGATTAAATTGATACATGTGTGACTTAATTTAATCAAGTACTACATTGATGATAGGGAAGAAATATGCATTAAGTCTAAGAATCATATAACTAACGTGATTTAATTTTGAACTTAAACACAACATGATACGATTCTACTTAACACATAAAGACACTGTATAATATGCTAGCATAATGGAAATGTAAATCTTTTACAACTTAAATGAATTCAAGACAAACTATGAAGTAAGGAAACACGCTTGTCAAGAACGAAGCAATATAGATAAACATCATAACATTTAATTCTATTTTGCTCTAATTAGGAGATACTAACATATTACCCAATGTTGAAGAACTGAAAAGAAGATAAATAAGGAATGAAGAATTAAGCATAATATCTACGCAAGTGCATAGCATTTATAGGTTCTTTAAGAGGCGTACCATCTACATCCGCTATTTTGTAAGCACCTGATCCATAATCCTCAATAACGATATATGGTCCAAGCCAATTACGACTAAATTTTCCCTTTTCTGCAGGTAAGGCATTCACATTGCGTTGATTCTCATAAAGGACTAAGTCACCTACTGAGAAGGAACGTTGAATAACCTTATCATTATAGCTTCGTTGTAGAGTTTTGTGATATGCGTGAATATGCTCAAGAGCATTTATACGTTGTTCATCAAGCATTTCAAGCTGTTGAAGTCGTTGTTCTCTATAAGTGTCACCATCTATTATACCTTTGAGAGAAACCCTAAGTGATGGAATCTCTAGCTCTAAAGGCATAATAGCATCAGCACCATAAACAAGATTATAAGGAGAAGTTCCCGTAGCAATTCGCACACTCGTTCGGTAGGCCCAAAGAGCATAGATTAGCTGGTTACTCCAATCCTTACCATGCTTATTCACAGTTTTGCGAAGAATTTGTTCGATTATTTTATTGGATGATTCAGCTTGACCATTTGACTGAGGATAGTATGGTGTAGAAAATCGATGTTTGATATGATACTTCTCAAGGAATTTCTTCACGTCCTTGTTCTTAAATGATGTCCCATTATCTAAGATTATAGTAGAAGGTATCCCGAATCGAGAAATGATGTTTTCTAGAAGAAATTGACAAATCACTTCAGCAGTGGTAGAGCGAAGGGGAATAGCTTCTACCCACTTCGTAAAGTAATCTGTTGTGGTTATAATGAAGGTGTGTCCTTGAGATGAAGGAGGAGAGATTTTACCAATAAGATCCAAACCCCATGCAGAAAAAGGCCAAGAAGCTACTTGAGAACGGAGTTCTTGGGCAGGAGCATGAATCAGATTATTATGTTGTTGACATTGATGACATTTCTTAACAAATGAAAAAGAATCCTTCGGCATAGTTTGCCAATAGTATCCCATACCAAGCAATCTATGAACCAAGGATTTGCCTCCAAAATGCCCCCCACAGGCACCTGAATGTGCCTCTTCAAGAGCAACGGGGATTTCCGATTTGTTAAGACAGCGAAGGAGAAGACCATCATAACCCCTTCAATAAAGGATATTAGAAAGAATGATATATCTAGCAGACAGCTTGCAGATTCTAGCCCTAGTGTTTCTATTAGCAGAATCAGGAAAGGTACCATCGATCAAATATCTTACGATATGCGAGTACCATTCATCTGAGTCTATAAAGTCACAACATGTTACCAGACTAGGATCGTCTACAATAGCTGGAGAAATAAGGTTGTGAATAACAAATTTAAGATCAACCACAGGGTCCTCTAAAGATACAAGAGAAGCCACACATGCCATTGCATCCGCATGTCGATTATCTTTTCAAGGAACAGGTTCCATGGTATAAGAATCAAATTTTGGTAATAAAGAGATGGCAAGGTCTTTATATTGTGATAATTTGTCTTGTTTTGCTTGATATATTCCTGTTACTTGTCTTATAATCAATTGCGAATCTCCATAGATATGTATGTGTTTTATGTTCAGAGCTAAGGCTGCTTTTATTCCCGCTATAAGAGCCTCATACTCAGCAATGTTATTGGTACACAGGAAATTTAGACGATAGGATAAGGGAATGGGTTTCTTTGTAGGAGAAATCAGAACAACACCTGCCCCCGATCCCGTACGACACTTAGAGCCATCAAAGTATAACTCCCAAGTTTCATCTTTCTCTATAGAAAGAATGAAGTCATCAGGAAAAGACTCAGGGTTAGGGAAGGAGAAAGGTGAAGGGGCCTCAGCTAGGTGATTGGTCAACGCTTGCCCTTTAATTGCTCTTTGTGAAACAAATTTAAGGTCAAATTCAGTTAACATCATAACCCACTTAGCTAGGCGTCCTGATAAATCAGTTTTAGAGAAAATATGTTTCAATGGATCAAACTTTACCATGACGTGGACTTCTGAGTTTCAGAGATAATGTCTCAATTTCTGAGTCGCAAACACCAAGGCCAAGCATTGTCTTTCTATCGCAGAATATCGGGTCTCATAATCGAGTAAGGTATGACTTATGTAATAAACCAGACATTCTTTACCATCTTTATCATGTTGTGCCAATAATGCTGCAAGAGCATGAGAGGAAGCAGCTGTATACAGAAGGAAGGGTTTGGAAGGTTCGGCAGGTTGAAGAATAGGAGGACTAGCCAAATACACTTTTAAATCTTCAAATGCTTGCTGACAATCCTCATTCCATTGAAAAGTGATATCCTTTTTAAGGAGTTGAGTAAAAGGAAAGGTACGATCCGCAAGTTGAGACACGAACCTACGAATGGCTTGAATCTTTCCTTGTAAGCTTTTAAGTTGAGACACATTTCTAGGAGGTGGCATGTTGACAATAGCATCTATTTTCTTAGTGTCCACCTCAATCCCACGATGCGAAACTATGAATCCTAATAGTTTTCCACTATCCACACCAAAAACACATTTTCGGGGATTCAAGCGCATGTGATATTTTCAAATTCTTTCAAAGATTTGATGAAGGATTTTAATATGATCCATGCGAAGAAAGGATTTGGCTAAAATGTCATCAACATAATGCTCTAAAATCTTATGCATATAATCATGAAAGATAAGGGTCATCACTCGTTGATAAGTTGCACCGGCATTTTTAAGTCCAAAAGGCATCATTATCCAACAAAATGTACCCCAAGGAGTGGTGAAAGTGGTTTTGAATTGATCTTGAGGGTTAATAAAAATTTGATTGTATCCTGAAAAACCATCCATGAAGGATAACAAGGCATGTCCTGCCGTAGAATCAACTATCATGTCAATGTTTGGAAGAGGAAAATCATCTTTTAAAGAAGCCTTATTTAGATTCCGAAAGTCGGTACACATTCTTATTTTGTTATCTGGTTTAGCCACAGTGACAATATTTGAAATCCATGGGGAATAATCAATAGGGCAGATAAATCCAGCCTCCAATAACTTTTCAATCTCAGCCTTAACAAGCAGAGCCACCTTAGGATTCATTTTTTGAATCTTTTGTTTCACGGGCTTAGCATCAGGAACTAAGACAATGTTATGAGTAACAATCTTAGGATCTATACTAGGCATGTCAGAGTATGTCCAAGAAAAGATCTCGGGGAATTCATGCAATAAATCTTTATATTGTTTTTGTTCCTCTTCATCCAAACATTTTCCAATTTTAATAACTTTCTCTTTATTGCAAGGGTCCATCTTAACATCAGTGGTGTCACTTATGAGAAGATTACTTTGTTGAGGAGTATCCTTTAGCTGAGGGAATTCTTTCACAATCTCATCATTATCCGTCTCTTTTCCAAAGTAGGCTTCAGTGTTCAAACAATAAGGGAGTCCCCTATTGTGATGATAATGAGGAAGAGTGTCATATGCTCCTAAAAATTCAGTTAAAGCATCATCAGTAGGGAAAACGTCAAAAGCACAAGCACACGAAGGATCCCCATCAATATACTCAGGGTGTTGCATTGATAGAGATGTAGAAATAACATTAACACTAATGCATGGTCTTTTAGAAGCTTTAGTGCACTTGCAGGGATTATAGCCAAGTCCAAAGGCATAACTGTGAAAATTAGTCTCTAGAGGAACTTTTATCCCTTGTTCATGAGCACCGCAACCATTTCCATGATACCCATGCTTAGCAAAAATGCGAAAACCACGACCATAATGATCAGCCATTTCAGGAAGAGAAGGTGGTTTTTCATAAGACAAAGAATCAAACTCTTCATAATTAGAGGTGTGAGGAGAAGAAGTTTGAGAAGCGGCCACAAAATTATTACTCATAGGTTCGGGTAATATTGATTGATTTTTAGCTTCTTCCTTCTTTTCAACTTTAAGCTCTCTAGAAGGAACCTTATATTCACCTACAAAGGTGGGATTAAAATCAAGAGATCCCCAATCATATTCTTCGAGGATCTTGCCAGGATCAAAATCCTTCTTATGTGTAGTTTCAAGTCGAGAAGAATCTTCTTAAAGAGCTCCAGACTCATCCAAAGAATTTTGATCATCGGAGAGCGAGGATTCACCGATAGGTATCTTATTTAAAGAGTCATCACTAGATGAGGATGGCTTAGAAGAACCCCCCTTGGAAGTAGATGTTTGCAAACAAGCTTGAAAATTAGTATCACCTATCAAGGTATATGTCTTATTGTTATAAATAAATTTAACTTGTCTATGCAATGTAGAGGGGACAACTTGCATACTGTGAATCCAAGGTCTCCCTAGTAGCAAGTTGTACATTAGATTTCCCGACATAACATGGATAGGTGTAGGCAAAGTAACAGGCCCCACTGTGATGGGTAAGGTGATAGTACCTAATGAGGTTTTAGCCACATTATCAAAGCCTCGAATAGGACGAGAGTCCGGCTCAATTAAGGATGTATCCACATTCATCTTATGCAAAAGATTAATGCTACACACATTGAGACCAGAGCCATTATCCACTAGTGTTCGTCTTATAGCAGTGTCTTTCATGATACCCACAATCATCAAGGGATCATATTGTTGTTGGATTTCACTAGTAGGCAACTCATCTTGGGTAAACACAATTTGAGCTTTAGGATTCATCACAGAGTTAACCAAAGATGCTATATTACTAGATGTATTCGGTGGAGGAACATTCAAATCTTTCAAGGCATCTTGTAACATTCCATGATGAGCGGAAGAAGTTTGAATCAAATCCCAAAGGGATATCTTAGCAGGGGTAGCTTTAAGTTGTTCTATGAGATCATATTCCTTACTAAGAACTTGCGAAATATAGGGAGCTTGTGGAAGAATCGGTTGAGGATTCGGAAGAGAAACTGGGATAACAAGAGGAGGACTAGGCTGCCTATTATTTCTGGTATGATAAGTATGGGCAACCGCATGATAACTCTCTCTAGTTATTTGCTTGGCATAACTATAAGGACTTATAGGTTTTCTTCCTTGCACAATGATGATTGGTTTATTCGGAGTATGAAAGGAATCATGATCATACCCTCCTTGGACAGTAAGGAGAGGTGATTTAGGAACTTGAAAGGTGGGAGAAGGATAAGCTCCTTGGACTTCAAAGAGAGGCTTTTTATGCTCATTCAAGTTTATCATGTTAACTAATTTAGAAGTCTTGTTCTTGTTTAAAGATTTCGATAAAGCCACAAAGTCATCAAGAGCATCATCCAACAAAGCATGATCATATCTATTAAAAGGTTTATCTTTTGATTCAAAAGGAGACATCTCCTCATAGAGGGGATTGTTGAAAACAACCATGTTACTAGATTTAGTGGAAGAGTTGATAGGAATGTACCCTTGAGAAGACTCATTCAACTTATCTTTCTCATCACAACGAAATGGCATAGTAACAAGGTTTATGAGTTTTTGGTAAAATGAAGGTTTGGTATCTTTAGGGTTCAAAAACTCATCTAAAGCTTCATCTAATTCATCTTGGCTATACTCATAATAATCATCATAAGAATGAACATTTTGCAAATAAAAGTCTGACATTTTGAAATAAAAAGTTGCATAAAATACAAAACACACTCTTTTTTTTTTTTCTTTTTTTTAAATGAAAATGAAATGAAAACACTCTAAATCTAGATCTAGATCTAACAAATGCAATGCAAGAAGAAGCAATGATAGATTCACGTCGGGTTCACCAAAATGTGTGGGGGAAAAAGCGAGACTAGGTTATCATGCCTTAATCCTACCTCTTGTCACACATTACGGAATACGAAAGAGCCTAGAGGTATCACACAATTGGCTACTTCTTTTTGTGAAAGAGAGAGCCACGGGCTACCTATTAGGGTTTCTATTCCTTTGTTGTAATTGAAAGGTAAGATTATGCAAGTCCAATTCCTAACCCTAAAATGCAAGTATGAACTAACAACAAGATTGCAGAATTGAACTTAGACAATGGAAAGCTGTAAACACAAGGATGAAACAAGAATGCAAATGCGTGCCCGGAGTCAAAATCGGACTGAAAATGTTCGGGACGGGGGCACGGGCGCCACTGTCCTGATTCTGCACCTGAAACTGCACTGGAAACTATTGTTTTCCACTCTGGAACACTGTCGAAAACTGTCGAAAATGCTGTCTGTCCGGAGGACCAAGGCACCCAGCGCCTCTGTCCCAGGGACCAGGGCGCCCAACGCCCCTGTCCTGGCAGGACCAGGGCACCCAGCGCCCCTGTCCTAGTCTTTTGCTCTACAATTTGATGCAGAGTGCTATCTCGACCTGTTCTCTCCGGATCTGTATCCTGCGGCATCGTCCGAGTCCCGAAACCTACACTTATATCTGAAAAAGGGTGTATGGGTGGCTATATAGGGTTTTACCTTAGTCAAACCCCCGCTTTGGTGATTTCCACCTCCACGAATAGCCAAGTTGTTTTGTAAAATGTATTGTGTGTGCAGACCTAGTGTGTGTGCAAGGTCCTAAAATGCAAGAAAGCAAACTAGAGCAACCTAGAAAGTAAACCCTAATTGCTTGTAAATGATAATGTAAATGCTCTAAATCAAGATGCAAAGTGATCTAAAGCATGAATAAATGAGATATTGAATCTTATGCAAAGACATGAAAACAACATGAAATCATACCCAACCCTCAAGGGAGAGGTACAAGCCAATCTTCAGTCGGTAATCTCCTATTGTTCTTCAATGTCTTCCAAGCCCTAAATGGATGAATGGAATTGATAAATGCTTGATAGAGGGATGTTGTAAGATGTTGAAGTCTTCAAAGATCTTCTCTTTCGCTGCATATGAGGTTCATGGAAACAAAAATCTGATCCTTTCAAATGAAGAAAGAGAGCTCTTATGTATGAAACCCTAGGTCGCAATTTCATCTTTTGGCCGACCTAGAGATTGAATATCCCACCAATTTCTTGGGGTTAAGCTTTATTTTATGAGTGGATCGCGCTCCTAAAATTTCAGGAAAAATGTCTAGGACCGTGTGCACTCCGGGCGCCACGGTCCTGACAACTTTTCACCAAATTTTCAGGGCCGTCAGATATGATGATTTAAGAGAGAATCCCGAAGTTGTAGGTGATTTCGAGATGTTTTGACCCCCGAAGTTTGAAATAGGACTTAATTAGGGTTTTTGATTAGATGATGTATTGGAGGAATAAAATGAAAAGGGGCACACTTTAACGAAAGGGCCCAACTTTATGATGTGAAGGATGATGAAATATGACCTTTAGACCTAATTAATTTGATTAATTAAGTGCTAAAGGAGCAATGAAATGCAAAATGTAAAATGCACTAAGGCGGGTGCTAAACTAGGTGTGAAATTGTACCACCCTAGCAAGTGCGTACAATTTACGACGCTACAAGACCTGTTTTCAAGCTCTGCCTTTCCCGAGAGTTTACTATCAAAATAGGAGGCTACTTGTCTTTAGATTGGTCCCACCTCATCCTCCACACTCAGCATGGTGCCAAACTCAAAATCCTTTTAGAGCCCCTTCAATTCGAACACGTACCGGACTAGGCCATGATTAATTTTGAATCCACTCATACTTCCATCTCAAATCAAGAAAGGAAAGTCGTAGAGCTCCTAGAGGATGAAGAAGTGACTGGGGAGAGCCCACCAAATCAAGAGGTTTTCCTAAATGAATTCATAAACTCTGATCCATTCTCCAACTACCATGCCACCGACCAAGATACCTACTACATTTTTAATGAAAACCAGGTCATCCCAAAGCTTACCAAAGAACCATTTTCTAAAGAAGAATTGTCATCTGCACTCTGGACCCTACACTTTGACAGTGCAAGATGCAAAGTAGGTTCTAGAGCCAGGATTTGCCTCACTTCACCTTCTAGCAAACGAATCTTAAAGTATTTCTGTCTACAATTTAAATGTTTGAACAATGAAGCAGAGTATGAAGGACTGATCCAAGGTCTAAGCTTGGTGAAGAGGATGGGTATTAAGAAATTGAGAGTCTTGGATGACTCTGAACTAGTGATACACCAAGTTCAAGGAACTTCGAGCACCAAACATGTTTGCATGAGATCCTACCACACTAGAATGCGGGATTTAATTGAAAGCTTTGATGCTTTCAATATCCAAAGCATCCCAAAAAAAATAAATGCTGCTACTGATCAGATGGCTACAATCGGATCACAATTTGACCCTGCCGTGGATTTGCTCACCAATTCCCAAGCAATCTATGTGGTCTTCCGAACGGCTATCCCTGATAACGACACCCACTGGCAAGTATTCCAAAGTGATGATTAGATTGAACTGTTCATTCAAAACTCAAGGGAGTTTTCAGATCAGCTACAACCTAAGGTGAAGGAAACTTATAGAGACCAAATCCTCCTGCAGAGATCCAACAAACTTCCTAATGGTCTGATCACTCTAGAGAATTTGTCTGACCGTGATGACGCCAAAAATGATAGGAAAAAACTTATGACCAATAAAGAAGATTATACCAAAATGTTGGTAGGAGATGAGAGAGTGCTCAAAGTAGGAAAAGATGTTTCTTTAGAAGATAGAATATGCTTGACCCGGTATTGTGATGAATGAGTGGGTTTCCTAGCATGGTCCTACGAAGAATTGAAAGGTTATGACCCCAACGTCATTCAACACAGCATCAAACTCACTGAAGGAGCTAAGCTAGTCCAATAGAAGCAAAGACTGGTCAACCCAAAAATTGAGTCCCTCATGGCCCAAGAGCTGAGGATGCTGATTGAATCAAAGATCATCTACCCCATTAAGCACAATACATGAGTGTCTAATTGGTGCCCATAAGGAAAAAGAATGGAGACATCCGACTTTGTGTGGATTTCAAAGACTTAAACCAAGCGTCTCTCAAATATCACTACCCCTTGTCATCAATGGAACAATTGTTGAGCACAGTGGAGGGATCAAAAATGTTCTCAATGCTCAATGGTTTCTTAGGTTATAATCAAGTCTTGGTGAAGCTAGAGGACCAACACAAGATGACTTTCACCACCAAGTGGGGAACATTCGCCTACCAAAAAATACCTTTTGGGTTGTCAAGTGCTGGCGCAACCTTCCAAAGAGCTATGGATTTGGCTTTTAAAGAGATTTTAAACAAAAACATCCTAATATACTTGGATGATTTAACAGTGTTTTCTAAACACTGAGAAGATCATTTTGATCACCTCGAGCTAGTTTTCTAAAAGTGCCTTGAGTTTGGGATCTCTTTAAACCCAAAGAAGTCTATCTTCAGTGTCCCTCAAGGTAAGATATTAGGACATATAGTGTCCAAGGAAGGCATCTCCATCGACCCTGACCGAGTCAAATCAATAAAAGAGCTCCCCCTTCTGGTCAATAAAAAGGGAGTTCAGTCTTTCCTAGGGAAGGTCAACTTTGTTAGCCATTTTATTTCTGATTTTGCCAGAATGATAAGGCCCATCACCTTGATGCTCAAGAAGGAGACACATTTCAAATGGTCTCCTAAAGCTAAAAAAACTTTCAACAAAATCAAAGATGCCATATGTTCAACCCCCATGTTATCTAACCCAGATATGTCAAAAGACTTCATAATGTATGTTTTTTCTTGTCATTATAGCAATGTTATGGTCCTAACCCAGAAAGACATGGAAAAGGGGAGTGAGAATCCTATAGCCTTCCATTCAAAAACTCTCAAGGAATATGAGGCTCAATCTAACTTTGTCAAAAAACAAGCACTAGTCATAGTCAAGGGCTTGAAAAAATTTAGGCACTTCATTGCTTGCAACAAGACTACTGTATATGTGGCTCATCCTGCAGTCCGAGAATACATCATGGAAGGTGACATCACCGAAAAGAGGGCTAATTGGATCACTAAGATCCTAGAATATGATGTTGATGTCAGGCCAACCAAAATAATTCACAGCAAAGGTTTGTGCAAATATATAGTTCAGGACTACGAACCTTGAGAAGGTGAGGTGGCCATAGAAGAAGTCGTGATGGTTTCCTCCGAGCCCCCAGATACATGTTGGATGGAGGCCCAAAAGAATTTCATGAAGACAAGGAATTTTTTCAAAGGTGTACTTTTCAAAAGTAATTTTGATGGGGTCCTACTCCGCTGCATGGATAAATGCCAAGATGATAAGATCATACATGAATTCCACTATGGCTCGTCGAGAGTTCACTTCTCGGCACAAACAACTATCATCAAAATTACTCATGCGGGATATTTTTGGCCTTCCATGTTCAAAGACGTGCACACTTTTGAGAGAGAATGCAAGGAGTGCCAATATTACATTGGCAAGGGTAAAAAGGTAGCAATGCCACTCAGACCCATAATGGTGGAAGAGCCTTTTTCCCAATGGAGACTCGACTTTATAGGAATGATCAATCTCTCGAGCTCGGCTAGACACAAGTGTACTTACCACTACTAATTACTTCACCAGATGTTCCAAAGCCATCCCCTTAAAGAATTCATCAGAAAATGAAGTGCTGACATTCCTAGAGGATCTAGTGTGTTGATATGGTCTGCCGAAGACCATTATATGAGACAACACACTAGCATTCACTAGTTTGTGAATCACTCATTTTTCCCCCAGCAAGGGTATTTATCTCAGAACCTCCTCTAACTACTACCCACAAGGGAATGGGCTCACCGAGTCTACTAATAAGAATCTTATTAGACTCATCAAGAGGATAGGCTTAGAGTACAAGAGGGAATGGCACCACCACTTAAGGATTGCATTGTAGGCTGACTAGATAATGCCCAAGCAGGTCTTGAAAAACTCCCCATACAAGTTGGTCTACGGTAAGGACACACTATTTCCCATCTCCTTAGAAATTCCAGCCCTATAGTTACTCAATTCTATTGAAGTAGCAGAAAATGGTCCCATGGACGTGAGGTTGGAAGAGATTATGGAACTAGAAGAAGCTAGAGAAACAAATTTTGCATCTCTCTAGAACCGGCAACAAACCATCAAGAGGTGGTTCGATAGCAAAAAGTGTTCTAATCCATTTTTCAGACTAGTCGACCTCGTGCTAAAATATAATAAAAGAGAGGCCAAGCCCGGTCAACACGCTAAATCCAATGGTTGTGGGAGGGGCCTTTCCGCATCATAAATTTCAAGGGTTTCAATTCATTTGACCTCGAGGATATGCATGGAGAATCTCTCTAGATCCCCATCAACGGGTTCCACCTCAAACCATTTCATCAAAGTTTTTCCTGTCTAAATGTATATAATGTAAATAGTGGTTTTGCGTGCCTTATTTATTTTAATTATTCTCAATTGTTTTCCAAGCAAAGCAAATGAAATCACAAGATATGCCATGATTAAGAAAAAGGAAAAAACTATCATATTATGGATATTTTGTTTTTCTTTTACAATTCATAGGCAGACCTCTGGTCCCTTTTTACAAAAAGAAATAAGATGAAGCACTCTAGGACGAGTTGTCACTTTCTCACTGATCCTCCCCATCTTCATCATCCTCCATCTAAAAATTTGGGTCCTCACTATCATCTGGAGTGTCCTCTCCCTCTAACCACTCATGGCCATGATTGCCACCAAACACCCCAGCCATGGAGATAACAACCAGATTTAGTCGTATGTGCGGCGTCACAATCTGTGGAAAAATGTAGTCCCTGAAATCAAAGTACCATTCAGTACCATTTGAGACAGAAATTATCATGTGGACTCGTAGGAGGAACTCTGCAACAAGCTCTATGCGAAACCGATGGGAGGACAACGTCATCGTCCTCAGACCACTAATAAGTAGGTGCCAAGTTACCTTGTTGCCAGAAGTAATAAAGTGCCTCAGATTAGATGCTAGGGGAAGGCCCCTATAGGGGTTGTGGTATGCGACCACATCTTCCATCCCACCCAGATAATCCTAGCAAAAGAGTGTGTTGGTGAGCTTCAACGCCAACAACCCAGTCAGTTTGGAATCCAATAGTGAGGCCACGAAGCATGAACAGATGTCTGTGTTTACATGGTAACAATCTACATTGTCAATATAATATTCGCCAAGCACCCATTTGATAGTGACAATTATCAAGGGGTTCTTTCACCTTGTCATCATCTATAGCCTCCGTTCAGAAATGTTTCCAAGGAAAGCGACCTATGCTTTGCTACTGACCAGTCTAACATGAGTATCCATCTTCTGAAGAAACTTCGTCATTGAGGCTAACACTATACAAAAGAATGTTTGAAGAGATGTATTTATAACAAATTTTAGCTCAAGGTGACAAGTGGTTGAGATGCCAATGCTCCCGAATTCCAACGCTCCTATCATTCTTCATTAATTTGCACAAGAAAATGAGATTTGATTCAGAGTTGGCGATATCCTGCTTGGTACCTCAAAGTAAGAGTTGATGCCAACAAATTCCACGCGTATGTATAGGTACATCGCATTTTAAATTGACTTCCATAGGACTGTCAAAGCTTGCTGCGAGTTCCATTGTCTGCCAATTTTCTTGAGGAGATCTGTCCAGATGAGTTTTTCATCTCAAGTGGCTTCAAGTAGCGGCGAGCTAAATAAGTGTTCTCTTGTAAAGTGAAAATGGTGGCACTTGTCCTTGTCAGAGTTAATTACAACTGAAAAGTGATTTGGCATATGTGTAAATGGATGCTTTCCATTAAGCATCCTATTTTGCAAAAATCTAGGCATGCAGTGCATTAAAGGAATGAGGTTTCCCTTTTTCCATCTTATTGCTCTGCTCAGTGGGGACTATGGGTGGATGTTTTCAGTGATCTCTCTTACTCATCACATGCTATTCACCCCAAGGCCGAATACCCAAAAACCAAAGTAAAGGTGAAGATGGTCACCCGTAATACTTTCGTTGTGCTAGATTCTTTTGAGAACATCTTTGAGCCTGAAATCCGCAAGCAACCCAAGAACCTTAGGGAGGCTGCATGCAATAGAATGCTCCACCACAAGGCAGAACCACAATCAATGGTGACCTGGTTCTGGAGAAGTGGCACCCCTCAGTTTGTGCTCCCTTTGGTTCCACACTATCCAGAGCTCGTAGCGGTCTGCGATGATGGGTTCGATCTCGCCTCCTATTCAATGAGTGGCTCATTTTTTAGAGTAGTGATCTCCTAAGAAGCCATAAGGGCTATGATGTGTTGTCCCAATTTTGAAGGAACAAAAGTGTTCTCTGAGACCACCATGGAAGAATTCTAGAATACCAGAAGGGATGCCTTGTCTTTTTTCCAGAGTACGCTCAACCTAAGTCTGTCTTTTGAGCTCCCAAGGTTCCCCTTGTCTTATAGTGACCTGAAACATGAGGACCTCAAAGATATCTCATCTACTCTTTCCTGGTTATGCGATCATGAGAATGATTGGGACATCATGACCGTGATGATGGGATTTCTTTTCAAGTGTAGAAAGCAGAGGGAGTCTTTCCATTTTGACTTCTTAGTTTTTATAGCTAAAGACATGGTGAGGCAATTGTTAGAAATTCACCAGTTGTGGTGGTTCAGATTTACCTCGATCTTGGTCCATCTACTCTTGCACTAGAATGAGGCCTTTTTCAGCCAGCATATGCGGTTGGCTACCTGAGACAAGTCAAGAAAAAAGATATCGTTGTCACCTTGGACACTAGTTTTACTAGTTTCTTTTGATGCATACCAGTCTTTTGACTATTTCTTGACACCCGTGCTTAAATATTTTGGTTCAATCCCTAAGGAACCACTGGCCCATTTCTCTCAGATTTAGATGAACTAGATGCAAAATGAGCGCTCTCCCTATGACTGGTTCATAGGCAGTAATTTTTCTTTCATTCGAGTGCATGGTTTCTCTGAGGAACCATTCCTCTTACCCATCTATGTGACTGAGAGAACCCTTGCTCTAGAGATCGTGCAACAGTTGGTGAGGATTGAGAGGGCCATCGGGTCGGGAAAACATGATACCTCTATCACTGAGGACCACATGGCAATCGGTCAAATCACTGCTCCGAAGGAACATCGCAGAAGAGGTCTTAACATCCAAGCTATTTTAGCTCAGGTTAGTAGTGATTGACAATTCCTAGTGCTATGACCCAAATGGTTGCCTTGGTAGGAGGAAAAATGCAATAAAGCATGAGGCGCGGAGCTCATGGGAGGGGCACACAAATCCTCAGGCTGATGACCCAACTTTGTATGTGGGTCTCAATGATTTTCCTTTCCTCAAGCACCCCCATGGTTGAGCTTTTATTCATTCATGCAAAGGTATAATCCTACAAAGCCTATTACTTCGGATTCCAAGCCCAAAAAGAAGGAAGATTTTTGGATCTATCAGTAGGAGTTAAGTTAGCCTAGAGCTAATATTGGGTATGCCCCCTTGGACAAGCGTTTTGAGCTAGATTAACGTCAACACAATAGATCTAATGAAGAGATAGGTGACAGTTCCCCACGTGGGGACTCATCTCCTGAGGTGGCCCAATGATAGGATATTGAGGTTATAAGTAATGAAGAGAAAGATCCAGAGCCCCATATTCTTCTTCCTCTAGCCGGTTCCACTTGCAGGCCCCATTCCCAGGCCGGTAAAAGACAAGCTAAGAAGTAGGCACGTGACTCCCCTCCTAGGAAAAAGTAGTATCTGATTTCTACAAAGAAGAGTTCATCTCCTCAAGCCCCAAGGGTCCCCTCAGATCCTCAGCAGTTGGTGACTTCCATGGTTCAGGTACGCCTTTCTTTGCCTTTTTCTTCTGATCAAGTCGTTTCCTCTGTTGTCCCTCTTGTCACAATGCAAACTCAGATTCCCACTTCCCTCACATTAGCACCCATTGGGACGTCGGTTGAACCCCAAGGTGCATTTCCACAAGCCTCCATTCCATTCCTAGCCCCCACTTTTATCCCCGCGACATTTTCCATGTAGATGTCTAAAACAAGCTTTGTTTCATGTAGGCTTGGTTTTGGAGAGTCCACTCCTCCCGCAATTATTGGGGTAGCATCCATTGATCCTTTTCCTTTAGGAGCCTCTCCCTTCATCCCATTGTTTTCTCCAACAACCCTTTCCCATCCTATTCAAATGAGTTTTGGTGGGCCTATTTCCCAGTTCCCCTTTACGGTTCCCCCTGGTGCAATGTTTGCGAGCTAGGTTATTGACAACCCAGATGATTTCCAGCAACAAGTTGCCTATTCCAAGACTGCCCACATTGGCAAAATGGGGAAATGAAAAGAAAAGGAGGGTACCCAACTAGCCTAACCACACTTACGAACACATTTCAATGAAGAGAAATATTCTCTCTTCTTTGCAAACTTATTCCCCAAGGTTGATAAGTCAGAATCTCAAATGAGACCCAATGATCACACTTTGCATGCTATCGATGTCAACCTTCTATATGCTACAATGTCTAACAAGGTTGAAATGATAGAAGAAACTTTAAAGGCTGTGTCTTCAGAATTTATCAAAAAGAGTCGTCACCTAGAGAAAATTCAAGCAGAAAATGCGAATCTTCAAGAATCCCTGACCCAATAGAGAAAAGAAGACAAAGCTCAAAGTGCAGAGATCAAACACCTACAAGGTTTGCTGGTGTAGGCTAATTCAGATAAAGGAAAGTTGCAGTCTGCCCTTAATAATGTGAGTTTTCAATTGAAGGGCCAGGAGATGACAAGAAACGTAGCCTTAAAATAATTTCAGGAGAAAGACCTGGAGATCCAGCAGCTAAGAGAAACTTCTATAGATGCCACCCAAGTGTAAGCACAACTATGCGAATAAGTCCGCCTAAAGGAAGAGTATGTCCGATAGCTGAGTGACACACAAATTATGCTTTCAGAGGAGAAAGCAAGATTCAAAGAAAAGTTGTGTGAAAGGGAGGACAATCTAGAGTAGGTTGAGAGGAAATTTATAGACATGGAGGTTTTGTTGCAATAAGAACGAGAACATACATCATAGGTCCAACAAGCACTGCATGATGGAAGTGCTAGGATCCTCACTCTAGAAATCTAAGTGATCATTGAGCAAGATAGGTGCAAGGAGCTACAACATGAAGTAACTATAAAGAGTGATAAAGTCTCACAGTTGCTAATTATTCCTCCCCCCGTGCAGGTTTCTTAGTACTTTTCAACAATTCTGATGGAATTGTACGTTTCCCATTGGGAAAAAATTAAGCAATGCAACCCCTCATTGCAGCCCATGATGAGGTTCATTCGAGAAGCACAATCTCTCTACATCAAGGCAGTAGCCCTTGTCAATAGCTCTATGGTCATCCTTAGTCCCAAGATCCCCATGGCTCGGAACCTAATCCAAATGCTGTACACAACCCAAGATGAATAATTGAGAGAGAAAGGGATAGCAGACCATTGACAACTGGTCAAGAAGATGAATGTTTTCATCAACCACCATAGAGTGATTATGCATGTAGTAGCAACACTTGAGCCATTGCAGATCTTAGTCCCAGATATCAAGCAATGTATAGAGAGGTTCATTTCATTAGGCCTGCCTTCTCCGTTCCCCGTGGATGGTTCTGTACTAGGAGTTGAGCAAGTATTAAATCAGGTTGAGCATTTGCAATAGGACAAGAATTTCATCTAGTGCTTGAATGACCCTATCTCGGTGGAAGAGGTTGAACATCTCCAGTACCCCCTAGCTCAGCTCTACACACTCTTGAAATTGGTCCATGATGAACCAGTAGGCTTGCCTTTTGATGAAATAATCTATTTGGATCAACATTATTAAAATTTGGAAGCACAAGTATTGCCCTCTGAGGAAGATTGGTCCTAATTGCATCAGGTTTTTGATCTGCTCCACCCTATCCTGACATGAAGTCTGGTCTTCGAACTAGCAATTTCAGGTTCTCGCATTCTGTAGGTAGAATTCCCCCTTTTTAGTCACCAAGAAATGTTAACATTATTTCAATTTGAAGTCTGTGGACCAAATTTTTTATCGAGGGGACCCTTTTTCCTTTTTGCTTTCTAGTTGTGCTCAGCGTATGGGCCAAGTGTCATCTTGGTGTTGCACCTGACAACCCATGTTTTATGTTTGAAGGAACACAGGGCTGCCAAGTGGCTCAACTTTGATGACTCGACATTCTATTGGACCCCACCCTGCATCTTGAGAAAGATAGGGACACATGGAATCTTCGTGTTGCCTGTATTATTTCCGTTTGTATGCCCTTTTGCGAATCTCCCTAGAGTTGTCACATGTTTTCTATGGTGTGCTGTCTGCAAGGCTGCAGTTCACACAAAATCTTTTCTGTTTGGGTAGGAATGGAGAGCGCCACGGTAGGGTGGAAGCAACAACCCTGGAAGCGGTTTTGCTAGGTGTATTATTGTGAGATACCATGGTAGTGTTTTTCTATTTCAGAAGCGGTTGTGCATGGTTGGCAGATGCTTTGAACTATTAGCGGAGTTGAGGACTCTATTTATGCTGTGGTTTTCCCTATTTTAGGGGTTCAAAACTTTTGAAAAGAAAATTTAAGTATTAGAATTTTAGCCTTTTAGTTGTTTTTGTTTCTGAGGAAAGGATAATCAAACTATGCCTATGACCTTTGTGATGCCTCTTTTCAGTATGCTTTGATTGTTTTTTGTGCTTTCCTATAATTCTGATGACTTCAAAGATATATATCTAATACTCTACCAATTAAACTATGTTTTGTACTTGTTATCTGGTGGATGCATGATTTATATTTCTTTATGTTTCAAAGGGATCTTGATTGTGTCTTAATTGTGGTTCTTTTCAAGTATATAGATTATTGGGTGGGCTTTAAAACCATATGTTTATGGGTTTTATATGCTATTAATGCTTTTACAAAATATTCTAGCACAACACCTCAGTAGTTTAAATCATTTTGCTTTAAGTTTTGTCTTTCCCTTTTCCCCAACCACAAGGAAGAGTCAACTTCTTAAATCCAGAGGTCATTCAGTGAGTTACGTGCAATAGGTCTCCCATCACTGAATTTTGTTTGCATTACAATAAGTTGGGAGATTGTTGGCATTACAATAAGTTTGATGGTTGATGATATTGAGAAGGTTGTTGGAGATAAATGATATAATTGATAAAGGACGATTACTGTCTTAATATTATTATTTTGTCATTGATGTCAAGCAATTGATTTTTTGATTCAGTATGATGTTTCCATCTCTTAAAAAGTATGTTTTGATAAGTATAAAGTTGTCGGTAAAAGGCATAGAAAGAATGTGAAAATAAAAGGGAGTAATAATGTTATTCAATGGGAAACTATTACCGAGTTAAACAGTGATGAGATTATGATGTTTTGATTGTTTTGATATCCTATATATGTGTATTCAAAGACTGAACAAGAAGGAGAAAATATTTCATGCAATAGAATGAGTAAAGGTTTGATACTATTCTATTTTACCGAGCAAAGAGCTAGTCGGTAAACTCTAAGGTTATAGATGTCGGTTAAAGAAGGAAAAAGTCACCAAGAAGAGAATGTCTACCGAGTAAAGTTCAGTATTAACCAAGTATCAACCGAGCAGTAACAAAATGCATTAAATAAAGTGTATACATTATTTAATGAAGGATGCCAATGAGTTGGAGGTTTATTGAAGATTGGAATATCGTGCAAGAAACTTGTTAAGGATCTATGACAATGAAAATTCAAGAGTTAGATCTACAACACAGATTGAACGGTCATAACCGAGCACAATTACCAAGAAAGGTATACAAGTTTCAAGGCAAGATAAAACATTTATCAGATTGAAAGATTTAATGAACCTAGTCAAGTTTGAAGATCTGATGGTTAAGATTAATCATGGGAAATATGATTAAGGAGATTAAGCGATCAAGAATTGCTTATAAATAAAGAGTAGTTGAAGAACAAGAAAGGCGAGAAAACTGAAGCATAGTGATGCTACAGAGGTGATTACCAAGTACAAAAGATTGAAGATCTGATTGAAGAACAGATTGAGAAGCCCAGCAAGGAGAAAGATAAGTCTTATAACAATATTATCTTGAACACGTTGAGCACATAGAATCTTCTTTAACATTTTAGATGTGAAGTTGTAGATATATTTTATTACTATTATTTATTTTTGTAAGTGACAGGAAATCTCTTAACCGAGTGGACTTAATAGTCTTATTTGTAAATCCTCTTGGAAGGTAACATTCTGAATGAGTGTTTGAAATCCTTTGACAAGGTCACTTCTAACAAAGTGAAGATTCTAATAGATTTGAGGGAAATCCCTTAACCGGGTCACATCTAGCAATGTGTATGTAGTCTTTAACATGATTTGCTTTTAACCGAGCATACTCTAGAAGAGTATATTTTCTTGTGGGTCCGAAATCCCAAAGTGGTTTTTCCCTATTAGGGTTTCCACATTAAATCTAGTGTCAAATGTGATTTAATGTTTTTATGTTTATCTGTTTATGAGTTTGAATGATTTACAGTCATAGTTGCATATGAAGAAAGTGCCACCGAGGTTGAATCTGAAATGAGAATTGATGATTGAAGTTATCTGATTCATCCCCCCTCTCATCTACCTAACAAATTTCCCATAAGATTGTCTTCTTTGAAAGTAAAATTTAGAATCAACAGTTATTACATTTGAATGAGAACAAAAATCGACTAGAGATTAAAATATTTCATTTAATTGAACACCTTGAATTATTTTTTATCACCTTGGTTATACTCAACCCACTAATCAAGTTAATCATTCCGTTCCTATACCTACATCCTTTCCTAATGTGCATACATTTACATATTCTATCATGACTACTTCCACAATAAATGTCAATCCTACACACATTAGTCATGAGGGCAATCTTGTTAATCAACATTATTATATACCTCCTTCCATGAGTCTTTTATTTTTATCCCAATCATCTTCCATACCCACATATCATAGTGTTCCACCTCCTCATTCTCAACCTTCACCCACATACAACAATATTACTCCATCACAATCCAATATGTCTAATTTCAATCCATCCATCAAAGCAACCATTAACAACCTTCTCCAAACTATTACATCCCTACAACAACAATTGACTTCCATTATCCAATCCAAGTTTAATGTGTCCACATTTGATGTAGTGAGCCCATTATCTGATGACATTGTCTATGTTGTCCCTCCTAATCATATATAAGTCCCTTAATTGGAGTTATACAATAGAAAAACTGAACTTTTGACTCATGTGAAAGCATTTCAATCTTTGTGTAGTCACTTTTCTCATGACCAAAGACTTATGGATAAATTATTTACTCAAACCTTTACGGATAAAGCTTTGCAATGGTATTGTTCTTTGCCTCATTCTATTACATTAAATTTTCAGCAATTAGATAATGCTTTAATTCAACAGTTTCACAATTAATCATATCATGTACCAACCCATGGCGAGGCATGAAAATCTCACCTTTGATTAATTTTGGCCTAAACAACTCAGGCCTCTTAAGCATCAAAGTGATGCTATTTTTCTATCTTATCAGAAGTGGCAAAAATAAGATGATCTTATCTTTGAGTAAGCCTAGAGACCCTAGACCTATCCGTCCTCCTCACGATGGACCCAGTATCCTTCCCACACCTTTTATTCCTCCCATATATGTCACAATCTTTCCTTCTATATCTTACAAAGGAAAGTATTTAGCATCTCCTATTTCTCCACCAAGTAGACCTTCTCCCATTCCTCCTCCTTTAAAGGAAGAAAAATAGCCCATGTCCATTGATTCTCAACCTTCACAACCCTTGGATAAAACTAAAAGGAATCATTGTGCAAGAGAACACCAATGAAGATGCCATGCTAAGGCTCGTGAACTTGTTTCCCAAACCATTTCCTCTGTGAAGACACCAAATGCTGACTTGGTCCCATTTTCCCAACCTTTGCCTAACCATAGGGATAAAGTTCAACCTAAATCACCAAGATTAAAAATGCTTAAGAAGAATGATGGTTCATGCTTTTTTTGTGTGAGAGATCCTATTTTTGTTAATCTAGATGATGAAATGGATGATGATGTTGTTCATGCTAACAATATTGATTCTAATGACCGTGATGATATGTATGAGCTTGTTGATGTTAATATTGATCTATCTATTTTTTTTAAAGAATTAATCCTATATCCTAGTGACAGAAAAAGTGACTCATTATTAGAGAATGGTCCTTGTTTGGAATTTGCAGTATCTCCATCTACCATGCTCGAAGTGGCTCTTCTTCCATTTTGTCCTCCTTCCCAAAATAATATTCAACAAGGTTGGGAGGTTAGTGATTTTCTTGATTAGCTTAATTTGTGTCATATATTTTCTCTCCTCTCTTACTTCTTCATGATGTGTTTTCCTTATTATTAGTTTTTTTGTTAGGTTCTCTTTAAATGACCCTTGTTATTTCATTGGTGCAAGGTAATAAAGAGGCTGAATTTGTTGTGACATTATTCTATTTGTTGTCCCTTTTTTTCTATACTTAGGGACAATCCAAAGCACTGAGATCTCTTTTGGTCTCTTTCATGTTGACTCAAAAGACACGTTCCCTTCTTCCATTGTGCTCGTGGTTCCACTAAATTTGGGGGATGAGTTCAATTGAATGCAAATATTCATGATATACGTTATTTAGCATAGGAGCATACTAACCCCAAAATTAGTGGACTCCTTAAACATGTTTTATGTTTTGTGACCATTATCCTATGATTTTTCCTTTCTTGGGGGCATCTCATTGTAGTAACATACTTGCCTTTTGGATGTATGCTACCTTAAAGCAATTTCTCCCAATAAGGTGAATGCAATCGATTTAACGTGGGGGAATACACTCTATTCAATGTTTCACTTTATACACACTATATGACATGTTTTGATACTCAAGTTACTTTACAAATTGAGCCTTTTGCTTTGTAAATTTTTTTTTCATCTCATAGTAAGAAAACCTTAATAGGCTAGCAGCCATGATTCTCACTCTCTTTCATATTTCTTATTATATCCCTTTTATCTTGATAAATTAAAATAGTAAGACCATAAACTCCTTAGGGGCTTCATGTGTCTTGTCTTGATGAAAATTTTCAATGAAAACCTTTGTACTTTACCATGAGTATGCTTAGTCTCATACGCACTAAAGTGGGGGCTAAATGTACCATCATAAATTGTACTCTGACAATTTTGTCCTCACTTAAGCCTCACATTGGAGTTTCATCCTCTTAGGCTAGATTGAAGCACTGGTCCTTCTCACATCCCTCATTCATGTCACCTTTTTATATTTTCACCAATTTGACCCTTTTGTTCGGGATCTTGGCTTGCAGGACTAGGGCATAGGACCATGGTACCCACGCCTTAGGCATCTCAAGACCAAGGCGTATACACCTTGGGACCTCCATTGGGCCCCAAATTGACCCCTCTTAATGGTCACTTCAGAGAGCGGGAAATTGGATCCCGTGTCGGCTTCGGTTATTAAATTTAATTCATTTTTTTACAAGAAAGTATAAAAGGAGGTCTACCCTCTCATTTTAAACCTAATAAATCACCTAATGAATTCAAGATCTCAATTATACTCTAGCAAATTTAAGTGAGAAAGCAATTAGTCTTCTATCAAGCATTAGAGTAGAGGTCAAATCAAGATTCAAGCATTGGAGATGAGATTCATGTTCTATGTTTTATGAAGACTATCTACATGAAACACTAATTCCTTTGTGGAGAAAAGAAAAACTTTGTTAAAGGTGTATCATTAGGTTTTCATTCATTTTTCAGCCTTTCCCTCAAAAGGAAAGTATTTTACTATAGTAATTTATTTACATTTTCAATTCAATTTTATGGTCAATTATTAAATTGGGGTTTGACCTAAAGCAAACCCCTAAACCAAAAATTTCCTCCTTCTTTCTATGTGTAGGAAATAGGTAAAGAGTTGCATTTAAGAGGATCAAAATGAGTTGCAGAGGTGAGCAAGTTCATCTTTCAACTACAAGAAATTTGGAAGACCATGATGAATTGATGAACCCTAGTCCTCAATAATTATTTTGAGCTTCAAGGAACATATCTAAATCATATTGATGAATGGATTATAGCTCATAGTTTTTATCATATTGTTTTAATAATTCACTAGCTTTGTCCTAATTATCAAACAAATTAATTAAATTCAATTCAATTTAGAGCTCGGAGAAGAGTTTGTATCCAAGGAGACCTCCAAGAATCTAATTTGCATCTTGGTCTATCAAGCCTAGATCAATTAGATTCCTCTCCTCTCCAATGTATGTTGATTAATTATGTGTGTTAGTGATTTAACCCTAACCCTAATTTTTCATCAATACAACTATATCATTTCCAACCTTCTTGAGCTTATCATCACATAGTCTGCTTCCTTCATCATTCAGTTTGGCAATTTCATCCTCTACAGCTTTGTCTCTACATTGCTTATTTTCTACAATATGATTGTTTAGCTTGATAATTATACTTTCAACCTTATTGATTTTTTTTTATTTTCTTCACTTTCATCTCTTTCACAATCTAGATCAACATGAATAAATTGGATTTTCCCTTCTAAATCTATCTTGCATTTAGCATGATCAATATCCCATCATACATGTTCCATTGCCTCTATATTTGCTTCCAAAAGAATCTTACTATTCATCATCACACGAAAAAAATTATGTTGAAGTGCAAGATCTACCTCAGTTATTAGACTATTGCCTTAGGAATCTTTCTCTAATACCAATTGTTGAACACACCCAAATGCTGGGGGGTGAACCAACACAAACTAAAACTTAAGCATTCATTAATTTATAAACTTATAAATAAAATTGACAAAAGAAAAGTATGAAACACAACATGCACCACACAACAATACCAATAAGTTTATGTGGAAAACCCAAGGAAGGAACAAGTATGGTGAGGATCCACTCAAAATGTATGAGACAAGTTTCTATAAAGTTCTTTTTAGGCTCACTACCAAGGAAGCTCACTGCTCCCTAGTTGGACTTGCAGGTTAAGGTGCAATTCCCTAGGGCAAGATACAATTGAATTTCAAGATGAATATCACTTCTTTAGGGAATGATTAAATGAGATTAAAAAATTAAGAACATAATATGAACTACTGTAGAAGAAGCCTCTGACAAAATGTTGATAGTGTAGTCCTCTTTGTAGCCCAAATACTGTGTCACATAGATTTATCATACTTCATAATCATTTGATAAATCACTCATTGATTTCAGACAACACAAAACTTCACATGAACTCTCACATCTTCACAAATGACTTATTCTTTCTTATATATCCTCTGCAATACCTCAAAATGTCTATTAGGTTGGCACAATTGGACTAAAAAAAAGAAATGTGTGACACAGCATAGGTCAGCCTAAATTTATTCACAATCATCACAAAATAGGTTTTTGATCAAGAAAAACTCAATGTAAACTTCAAATGTGTCATACCACATCCTCCAAAGCAAATGAAACTAGTTGGGATCAACCACAATTCAAGGAACATGCCTAGTCAGCGCAAATAATAACTCTTCATATCAAAACTCTCTAACTATTACACATAATACCATCGGGGAGGAGCCAAAACACCATGTGGAACACCATACAAGATATGTAAAACAATACAAAAATTTCTTAAATCATTACTAGAAGTAGCTAATCATCAAATGTTGAAGTAGAGAAAGTAATTCACTAAATTGGCAAGTACAGTGTAGACTGAATAAACTGTGTGACATCAACATGTTGAATATCATAGACAAAAGCACTAATAACCCTGAAAATCATTTAGCTAGTCTAATACACCATCCTCAACATATTTCCAAAAATGTATAGCCAAACCTAACACTATGATAGAATACAAACAAATCTAGTGAGTTGGTTGGAACAACTTATTCAGACAAACAATGATCTAGAGTTTAGATCCTTATAACTTTTTTTGTACAGAAGATATTATAACTTGAAAACTTGATAGAAGATACCTATCACAACACAAATCTTAAATCCTAAAATTCACAAATAAAGGATTTAAGTCAGTAAAATACAGAACAAGATACTAGTCCACAGACATAAGAGAAAGCATTGTTTCAACACTTGGACACTTTTATTCAAGAACCAAATATGAGACTGATATCAAACATAATTCCACTAGCTTTGCATCATGTAACCAACACATAAATTATAACTTAAACTAATATACTGCCATTTGATGAATCTCTGGACTGCCTTCTATGTCACTAATCATCTTGAAATTGTACAACTACTCTCAAATATGCATCATCTTACCCATCGACTCTAAATTTTGCTTTGGAAACAAACAGCCTTATGGGAAATTTAGTGTCAGGGGACCGTTTTGTGCAGGTTACACTGAATGACCTCCAGGATTGAGAGGTCAGCTCTTCCTTGGGTTTTGAGAAAAGGGAAAGAAACCAAACACCCTTAAAGTAGTAACACTAAACTACTGAGGCGATATGCCAGATCATTAAAAGACAATGAACATACAAAAATCAAGAAACATATGAATTCTATAAGCCCATTCAACAATCTACAAGTCTGGATCAAGAACATAATCAAAAGTTACAATCAAATTTATCTACAACATAAGGAAATATGCATCATGTATGTACTAGATAACAAGTGCGAGACATAGTTCAATCGAGAAAATCTTAGATGGATATATTCCCAAAGTTATTGAAATTTTAACGCAACAACACAAAAAATACCATCAAAAGCATACTGAAAGAGGCATTATAAAGGCTGTAGGCACAATTTGAATAACCTTCCTCAAGTAGAACCACAATAGTTTTTAAAGGCTGGAAATAAAGACTCCTACTTAGCAAACTTAATTGTCTTTCTTTTCCAGAATTATGAACCCCCTCGCAGAAGGGAAAAAATGATATTTAAAGAGCCCTCAACTTCTGAAAACAACTCCCCCAAAATTCCAAAATGGCATAACCCCCTTGAACAGAAAAAACATGTTGTGTCGCTACAGAGGTCGCACCTAGCAAAACAACCCCTGAAATTCCATTTTTCACCCGTAACAGTCTGCATACTACCATGAACTAAAAAGATTTTGCCAACCATGAATGGGCTGCTGAAAAAGACACAAATGCGAGAAACCGTGATGAATACTAAGAGAGGGGCTGAATTAGTATGCCAAAAATTGTTGTACTTAAACACTTTACTAGTCTAGCAGTAAACCGGTAAAATAGTTTAGCAAACAAACCAATTAGCACACATGCAAACCAAATAGAAAATAATGCATTCACCCACAAAAGCACAATCACCATAACACAAGAGATTTTGATGCAGAAACCCAAATGGGAAAAACCACTGTGAGATGAAACTCACAAGTAACTATTTGCAGAATAGGAACCAGACCGGTTAAGGTCATACAATGTTCTTTACCAGAATAGATCCTGTCAGGAATCTCAATCTCTGTTAGGAGATAAGTCCAATTAAAGACTACCTTTCTAGAGGATTTTAGATCCACAGATGTGAACCACCTTGTTATAGGATTTACAAAAGGATTTTTGGGCCTACTCAGTTAAGGGCTTCAAACTTGTCGAAGATGTGAGTAATCAACAGGTGAGTGATCTAGCAAATAGCATAGATTTCTTGGTTAGATCCTTGATAGCTCATTCCTAATGCATTCCAGCATTACTTTAGTCTTCAACACATTCACACTCTATCTTCTCTCACAAATATGAACTTCTCTTCTATAATCACACTTACAAAAACTCATCAACCACCTTAAACCCTAGCAAAAACCTAAAACCCTAGACATGATGTCCTTATAAAGGAATCTGATTTCATGTCGATCCAATAGGATTACAATACAATTTCCAAGGTTCAATGCATCTAGACATATTTGGTAACATGACACAAAAAGCACCGCCAAAGTGTCGGCACCACCAAACAATCAGTGGATGGTAGTTCATGACAAAATGTAAGTTGGTAACTCATCACAGAGTATTACCGGTTAAAACAAAATACCGATTGTCGATTTGACAAAATGAAGACTAGGAAATATGAGTTGTGTCGCTTCGTTCTTTCGTACCGCTTGAGATCCTCGAACCGCTTGGGGTCTTCATACCGCTTCAGATCGGTAAACACTTTCTGCAAAACACCGATAGTCTAAAGACTATAATACATCATACCGATTGAAACAAATACCGGTTGAGCTTTAACTCATACATACAAAAAGTGATCTCAAATCAAGTGTGTGTCCATAAATGACAATCACAACATCAATCGTCAAAAATGCCAACAATCTCCTCCTTTGGCATTGATGGCAACACTTAGGAAAATTTTGACATCTAAGTGTTTAACAATAAAAAATATGCCATAATCAAAATTACTCCCCCTAAGCATATACACTATCCCTTTTGCTAAAAATACAATGTGTACTACTTCTTAACAGAAATAACTTGAAAGTATACATAGTATGCATCAAAATTTATATACTTCTCCCCCTTTGCCAACAATGACAAAAATATTGCAGACAAACCCCTGTTTCGTTAGTATTAAAATAATAAGTGTTTATGACAGTAAAGAGTAAAACTTGTCAAAACCTAATTTAAAGTCCTGCAAATATTGCTTCATGGATACAGACCATGACTCAAGTGGGGATGAAGCCACCTCTTTCTATGTCTGCATCTGGGAGACCTATTCTCCCATAGCATCTATCGTGCTCATTTCTTGAGTGACCGTTAGGGTATCAAGATTTAGATAGCATTTCTGGAGAATTTGCAGTCATGGCAGTAGGATCAGTTGAAGTTCCTGCAAATTACATGTCTGGTTGCTTATCTCTGCCTCTATTCTTGTAGACTGGATTTGAAGCTGGTGAATAGTTGACCATATGTGGAGAAGGAGTCATAGGGCATCTTGAAGGTGCTAATAAATGACTGCATATTAGTTTGCAGTTTGTCCTTCTGAGTAAGCACATTGTCACAGAATAAATGTGGTTGAAAAATCTTGCTGAGTAGTAGATTGCCCTCATTCATTGCATCTCTAATGTCCTTTTGTGCCTTTTGGAGTTCAGACCGGGGCTCTATTAATTTTCTCACCAAGGCAGTGTCTAGAGCCTTTTGATGTTCCTTCTTGACATTTGGTTATGCAACTTCTTCCAGGCTTTGCACCTAGTCTTCTACAACTTTGCATAGGAGCTTCAATTATGCAAGTGAGGAATCGGTACGGGGAAGGTTCATATCGGGTATCAAACTGGTAAGAGTGTCCACTGCAGCTTGGATAACATCTTCCTCCTTTTTCCTTCTTATCACTTCTAGGCATTCTTGAGCAACCTTAATGCTCTGCAGCAACTCTAATTCATTTGCGGATTGGAGGTCAATGGGACTAGTAATGTTAGTCGGTTTATCCTAACTACTGGTTGCCATTGGGATCTCCACTTGTGTGCTCTTTGTCGCTGCTTCCTTATCCTTGGCCTTTTGCTTATCTTCTTGAGCCTTCCTCTACTCCTCTTCTTCTTTCTTTCTTTTCTCTTCTTCTTGTCTCTTCTCTTCATCTTTTCTCTTCTTCTCTTCTTCATCCTTCTTCTTCTCCTCTTCCTTCTTTCTCTTCTCCTCTTCCTATTTCTTCTCTTCCCTTTCCGCTTCTCCTCTTCTTTCTTTTCCTCTTCCTTCTTCTTCTTTTCCTCTTGTTTCTTATTTTCCTCTTCTCTTCTCTTCTTCTCCTCTTCTTTCTTTTCCTCTTCCTTCTTCTTCTTCTCTTCTTCTTTTCTATTATCCTCTTCATCTTTCTTCTTTTCCTCCTTTTGTTTCTTATCCTCTTCTTCTTTCCTCTTTTCCTCCTTTTGTCTCTTATCCTCTTCATCTGCCTGTTTCTTCTTTTCTTCTTCTTGTTGCTTCTTTTCTTCTTCTGTCTACTTCTCCTGTCCTGTTCCTTTTGATGGTGTACCGTAAGTAACTTTTTCACCATCTAAGGCATCAACGTCAATGGGGTCCATTTGTTCTATGACCGATTCTCCTTCACTATTATACACCTCATCCGGTTTGCTAGTTTCTGGTTCTTGTTCAGCTTTCCTATTGGCTTTAGCCACTTGATGCATCTTTAGAGCTTTTTGAGCATGAGTATGTGTATCTTTTATCACTTCACGAACCTTTCCTTCCAGTAACAAGAGTCTTCTTCTTCTCATGAAGAAGAGGCCTTTGTATTGATTCATAACTTCGAAAAGTTCTGAATTTGATACATTAGGAAAATATTGAGCAAATATTTCCTCCCTCATTTCTTGTTCCTTTTCTATGGCAATGTGCCATTTGTTGTGTAAATAATTATACAAATAATTCGGTGTCTTAGATCTAATTTATGAAGGCGACCGATCATTTACACACAAATACTTAATGATTTCCTATTCAACTTCTTCCTTTTTATTATCATTGAAGTCATCAAAAAAATGAATTAAATCATTCAGAAATTTTCTCCTAATATTCTTTATAGTTCTTTGACAATGTGTCAAAGGTTTGTAAGAAGAAATATCAATATTTACCGGTGCAGATGTTGTCAGTTCATTCTTTGTCTTTTTCTTCGTTTTCCTAGTCTTTTTATTAGGCGGTTCTTCTAACATAGTTTCTTCTGAGTCCAGTGTGCTGCTTTTTGTCTTCTGCTTCCTTTCAAAGACTTTTGCAGGTGCCACTACTAGTTTCTTCTTAGCTGGTGACCGCTTGGTCACTTTGGGACTGGCTACAGTAACCAGAGCCGATGTTGAAGGCACTGCCTTTCCTTTCTTTATAGAGGGTTCTATAACCAGTGTAACCCTTTCCAAATAGGTGCTAGTTCTCTTTGCCTTAGGATCAAGGGGTGAGGCAATTAGGGTAGAAGCATACCCGTCCAACATATCATACATTACCTCATAGCCTATAGGCTCCACTTCTTCCTGTTTGGGCTCAATGGCCTCCATTATGCATTCATCCACTTTGATGGTGAAACAGATGTCTTCCTCATACTTTTTGACTATATCACTAGATATTCTTATCCTTTGGCTCATCTTACGTCTGAACTCATCAAAGTATTTGTTCAACGCTTCTGGATAGCCGGTTCCAACCGCTTGTAGACTTTCCTTGATTTGCTTTGTCGGTTGGTTAGCAGACCACTGAATGTCACCTACTCCTAGAAAGTACCCTTGGAAGTAAAAGAACAACCCAACCAGTAGTTGTCCAAACTTAAATCTCAGTGCATTGTCCTGTTTGATCGAATTAAGATTCAACAGTAGTTCTCTTTGCATACAAGTGCACAGATCAAACAATGCATCTTCCTTGATCATCCTGTAAGCGGCATTTACTACTGCAGCAGAGATAAAATTAATTCTGCTAGCAGAGAACGTCGAGTAACCTATTACCATGTAGCATACTTGACCAAATCATCCTTGATTGAGTTGACGGTAATTCCACATGAGTTGCTCACTGAACCGATGAGCTTGGAAATTTCAGTCTTGTTGACCTTCCTTACGGATGGCACTTCCCCTGTGTTATAGAAACCGATGACGACATGAATCACTTTCGGTGTGATATCATGTGTCCACTCTAGGTACATCTTATCACCGTGTACCCTACTTAGAATAATGCGAATGTGATCATCCAAAAATTATTCAAGAAAGTAAACTGCATTTTGAAGTTTCTTCTTTTCTAGAATGATGAATTTTGGTTTAATCTTCTTATCCTTTCCACAGAATAAGCTCAGCTAGGAATGGATCACAAGAGACCCTAGGTATTTGATTTCGCAGTCTATGTAATCGGAAATGCCTTCTTCCACTATAACACCAATAGGTACTTGAGACAGGGCATTGTATTTTGACTTTCATTTAATGAAGTCCATAGAATCAATGGGTGCACTAGAGCTATCATGTGATGCGGAAGCCATGATAAATAGAGAATTTTGAAGAATATCTTTGTAGATTGAAATTTAGGGCTTCACAATTTGAACTATGCTTCACACTCCTTCAGTTACTGAAACACCACTTTGTGTTCTACACTCCTTCAGCAGATGTTAGCTTCAGATTCTTCTTCAAGTTTTTGATAGATTCCTTAAATCACCGTGTAAATCGCTTTTCTTCGCTCGAAAAATGATAAGTGAGAAATGATTTGAAAATTTCTTTTAAACAGGTTCTCCACCTACCATAATAAATGCTCCACTATTAGGGTGTAAACCCTAATTTGCCTTTTACCATTTCTGGTCTTCTGTCAACTGATAGGTATCTCATACCAGTTAAGGTCTTTTACTGATGTCAACCGAGGGTTTGAAGTATTTCACCATTTTCTCTCCCTAAACTTTTCTGATGCTTAGTTTGTCAGTTCTGTGATTTCCACACTAGGTGCAGAAACCGGTTCTTCTTGCAACACTCCTGGTTTCTTTTTCTAGGTTTTGTTCATATCCGCTTGAACATTTTCAATATCAATATTTCCTTTGGGAGTGACTGGTATGTCATCCGATATGTTCTTTCTTGTTCTGTAGAATCTGGCAATGTGACCCAGTTTGTTGCAATGATAGTAGACCATTCCAGGTGCTCTCCTTGGTCCATTATTCATGTTACCATTATTCCTCCTGCATGTTGCAACAATGTGATCATGACAATGACAAATCAAACAGTTTGCTCTCCATCTAGTTGCCGCTTGATAGCCACTTCTTCCTAACTGATGATTAAAGGTATTAAACTGATTGAGATTTCGGTTCACAAAAGGTTCCAGACCAACTCCTTGAGTCCTCTGAGGATATCTTACAGTGTTGTTCATAACAGACCTGCATTCAGATGCTCTATGCCCAAACTTGTTGCATGCATAACAATTACCATTGAACTTATTGGATCTAGGTACATTGTTTATAAAGTAAAGAAAATTATTGTAGGCTTTGCTCCTACACACGTTAGCAATATGTCCTTCTTTAAGATAGTTAAAGCAAACAGGTTTGAACTTTTGCTTACCTTTACCTTTGAGTGTCGGTTACTTCTTCGATGCTTCAACATTTGCACCAGAGGTCTCACCTTCCTTATGACCAAAGTAACCGAGTCCATCAATATTCTTGACAGATTTGGCCAATTCAAGATTTTTCTCTAGCTTAACAGTACTCTTGTTGAACTTAGCAAGTATTTCCTTTGACTCAGAGACTTCTTTGGAAATAGCAACATTTGTTTCCATTAAGTTTGCATTCTCAGAGATGGCTATGCTCAGTTCTCCTTGCAAGTCTTCCTTTTCCACTTTTCTCGCATGGAGTTGAGCGGTTAGGGCATTGATTTCTTGTTTTAACTTGGAGATCTCATGATCTTTGTCTTTTACAAGCTCTTCAATTTTCCTCCAGCTCTCAAGCTCTTGGCACATTCAAATAGTCAGTCCTTCCAACTCCTTTCTTAGGTTGGAATTGGATTCATTCACATTTTCTACTTCTTGAATTAGGGCTTCCATGTCCGCTTCATCAGAGGAATTGTTTTCAATTAGCTCCATCAATTTTTTAGCATGACAGGCCTTATATTTGACCATAAGATCATCATAGGCTTGCTCAGACTAAGTGTGCTGATGAGTAAGTTCCCTCACAATGTATTCCCCCATATCTCTTTCCAAGTGGTTAAACTTATAGAGAGGTTGGCTCTGATATGAATTGATGAATACTAAGAGGGGGGTGAATTAGTATGCCAAAAATTACTATACTTAAACACTTTAGTAGTCTAGTAGTAAACCGGTAAAACAGTTTAGCAAACAAACCGGTTAGCACACATGCAAACCAAATAGCAAATAACACATTCACCCATAGAAGCACAATCACCATGACACAAGAGATTTAGATGTGGAAACCCAAATGGGAAAAACCACAGTGAGATGAAACTCACAAGTAACTATCTGCAGAATAGGAATCAGACCAATTAAGGTTAGACCGGTTAAGGTCATACAATGTTCTTTACCAAAACAGATCCTATTAGGAATCTCAATCTCTGTTAGGAGATAAGTCCGATTAAAGACTACCTTGCTAGAGGATTTTAGATCCACAGATGTGAACCACCTTGTTAGAGGATTTACAAAAGGCTTTTTGGGACTACTCAGTTAAGGGCTTCAAACTTGTCGAAGATGTGAGTAATCAACAAGTGAGTGACCTAGAAAATAGCACAGATTGCTTGGTTAGATCCTTGATAGCTCATTCCTAATGCATTCCAACATTACTTCAGTCTTCAACACATTCACACTCTATCTTCTCTCACAGATATGAACTTCTCTTCTATAATCACACTTACAAAAACTCATCAACCACCTTAAACCCTAGCAACAACCTAAAACCCTAGACATGATGTCCTTATAAAGGAATCTAATTTCATGTCGGTCCAATAGGATTACAATACAATTTCCTAGGTTCAATGCATCTAGACATATTTGGTAACATGACACAAAAAGCACCTCCAAAGTGTCGGCACTGCCAAACAATCAGTGGATGGTAACTCATAACAAAATGTCTGTTGGTAACTCATCACAGAGTATTACCAGTTCAAACAAAATACCAGTTTAAGCAAAATACTGGTTGTCAGTTTGACAAAATGAAGACTGGGAAATATGAGTTGTGTCGCTTCATTCCTTCGTACTACTTGAGATCCTCAAACCGCTTGGGGTCTTCATACCGCTTCAGATCGGTAAACAATTTTTGCAAAACACCGATAGTCTAAAGACTATAATACATCATATTGGTTGAAACAAATACCCGTTGAGATTTAACTCATACATACAAAAAGTGATCTCAAATCAAGTCTGTGTCCATCAATGACAATCACAACATCAATCATAAAAAATGCCAACAAATCAATCGCATACTGCGCTAATGGGTGGGCCCACCGAAAATAGTCAGCACACATTTCCATTTGTCACCATTGCACTGCTTTAAAAATTGGATGCCAAAAATGAACCGAGGAAGCAACGTCATGCTGCCAAGTATCCTATGCACCCCGTGCTACTGGATAAAAGGTGAAAACAACCGGGCCCGCCAAAACCTTAGACTGGGGAAAAATAAAGTGAACATTTCCTAGTGGCTAATAGGGGAAATTCTGCCTGCGAAATAGGAGAACCCAAAATTACTAGTTTCACAGACCAAAACTTAGGCCACAATAGGACGGAACAGATCGAAACCTTGTTGGAAAGGCAACCATTTGTCCTCAGAGAGCATAGATTGCGCCTCTAAATCTTGAAAATATTGATCCAGACAAATTACTTCATCAAAGGGTAGAGGTACAGGCTCATCTTAGACCTATTTCAAGAGAGCAAAGAGCTAGGCTAGAGGATGCAAAAGACTCTCCACCTCATTCACCAAAATGGGATTCCCTAGCTAGGGCAGAAAAGCTCTATCCTATTGCAAATGTTCGACCTACTGCAATACTTGTTCAATCCCTAGCATAGAATCCTCCGCGGGGAAAGGAGAAGGTAAGCCCAATGAAATGAACTTCTCTAAACGTCATCTGATGTCTGGAACTTAAAATTGCAAAGGCGTCAGGGTAGCTGAAACTTGCATGATTGTCCTGTGCTGATTTATGAAAACATTAGTCTTTTTTATCAATTGTCGACGGTCCGCAATCCCTTTCTCCCTAAGTTCCTCATCTTAAATAGAATATAGTATTTGAATATGATTTTGGGCTACTGGGAACTTAGGACTGATGACAAGCATAGAACTATTAATAAGGGCACCGACTGCAGGCTGGGCAATACTTCTTTAGCTTTTCCCAATGAGAAACATACAAATCTGTCAACATGATAGAGAAATCTGGACCAATCTATTGTGGAGGTGGAAGGCTCAACAATTGAGATATTTCATTATCTTTCATAGTCATGTCTTGTTGGAGTTGATTGTGTTTGCTTTGTTCAATGGCCACTTGATTCTCCAAGGCCAAGATCTTTGCCTCCCCAGTCTTGACGGCCTGCTACAACTGTAATGTATGATCCTGCTCCTATCGTAGAAGAGTCTCCAATTCTGAAACATGCTCACTAGATTGTCTAAGGCTAGTCTCTCTCTCTTTTATCTTTGCCTCAAAATTTGTGTTTTCTTCCAATCACAATACCTGAGCTTCACTCAGTTGATGGGCATAATCCTCTTTGAGAAGGATTTCTTCAGGCACTTGCATCTGGACCTGGGCGACGTCCCTAGAGGAAGCCTTTAACCAGTCCCTAGAGGAAGCCTTTAACCATTGTATTTCTGTGTCTTTCTCTTGTAATTCCTTCAGAGCCACATTTCTTGTTGCTTCTTGACCTTTTAGCTAAGAACTTACATTGTTAAGAGCCGACTATAACTTCCCTTTCTTTGAATTAGCTTGAGTTAGCAGACCTTGCAGATGATTGATCTCTGAGCCCCGAGCCTTATCTTCCTTCCTTTGCTGGGTAAGGGAATCATGAAGACTAACATTCTCTGCTTAGAGATTTTCCAAACGATGACTTTTCTTAATAAAGTCTGTGGATACCACTTTAGAAGTCTCCTCCATCATTCCAACCTTGTCAGACACTGTGGTGCTTTGGAGACTAACGTCAATGGCTTGTAGCGTGTAGTCATCAGGTCTCATCTGAGATTTCGGCTTGTCAACCTTGGGAACTAGATTTGCAAAGTAGAGGCAATTCGTTTGCTCACTAAAATGTGTTTGTAAACAAGGACGGGTGCAACAAGCACCTTCCTTCTCCTTTTGCTTGCTGGTCTTACTCAAGCTGGTTGTTCTATCATAAACAACCTGCTACTGGAACTCATTTGGATGATCAATAGCTTGACCTACAGAAGCTGTACCGGGAGGGACTGCAAAGGGGAAATGCGAAAAAGAGGTAGTGAAAGCAGGTTGGATGGGATGGGTTACAACCAATGGAGAAAATAATGGGACAAAAAGGGAACCCACTAATGGGAAAGGGCTGGAAGATGTTGCGCCCATAGCCTAGGGAGATGACTCTTCAAAACCTAGCCTATACGATACAGGGACTACTTTTGATGCAGGCGATTGAAAAGCTGCGGATATGGAAGCCGCACCCAGGAATAGGACAGAAGCTTGTACGAGCACATCTTGGGGATAAACCAGCATACCCACCGGGGCTAAAGTGAGAGTGGTAGGGACTGAGGTTTGCATGATAGTCATGGGAATAGTCGAAAGAACATTCAGAGCCTGAGAAGAAGGGAAAAGAGGGTGTACCTGAGTAGCAGAAGGATACGATGGCTGAAGATCTGAAGATGTTTTCATCAATGTATTAGGTGGGATCCCTCTTAGTATGCTGAGATATGGCTTCTTCTTTGGAGGGCCCTCAAAGGACTGCTTCTCAGACCACCTCTTACTAGCCTACAAACGAGGCCTGCGAGTTGCGCTATCTAAAGGAGGAAGAGTTTGTGGCTCTGGCTCCTGCCCTTCAATATTTATAATCCCAAACTCCTGTTGGGTGGCTACCTTGGGAGACTAGTCTCCACATGAGGAACTGTCACCTATTTCATTATCAGATTTATTTACCTTACCCCATTCTTGTTCAAAACCCTCATCCAGGGATGCATTCTTGAGGCTAGCTCTAAGCTGATTTACCTCCTAACGATAAACCCAAAAATCTTCCCTTTTCTTTCTGGACCAAGATAAATTCTTCATGTTTTCCAACAATGCCCGATGAATAGGCTTTGCGGGGTTGAACCTTTGCACTGGAGAATAAAATTTTAACCATGGAGGGTGTTCCAGAATAGGAAAATCATCAGGGCCCACATATTTGCTTAGGTCATCAACCTGGGGATTTGTGCACTCAGTCCATAAGTTCTGAGGTTCATGCCTCATGGTATTTTTTCTTTTTCTTAAGTAGCCATCAGGGTCGCAACTCCAAGAGTCATCAATTACTACAAAATCCAACTACACTATTTTGTACGTCAGGGTTTCCTCAACTACTTTTCTTCTTACTAAAGTAATTGGGTCAATGGCCTTGTTGTCTTCAGTGATGGAGGTATCATGCTTTCCAACACCAATCACTTGCTCAATTTTTGCCAACTATCTTGCCATTTCCAAAGCTAGGATTCAATCAGTTACGTAAGTGGGTAGCCAGAAAGGTTCTTCAAAGAACCCATGCACATGGGTGAAAGAAAAATCAAGGCCCACAAACTAGTTGCAAGGAGTGTGTTCATTTTGCATCCAATTCATCTAAATTTGAGAGAAATGAGCTAAAAGTTTATTAGGAATCACTCCAAAGTCTTTGAGCATGGGATCCATGAAAAAATCTGAAAACAAGTAGGAATCATAAGAGGCTAGCAATAGAGGTGTCCAGCAAGACACCAACATTACATTTCCCGACTCATCATAAGTGGCCAAGCGCATGGACTGTGCGAAGAAAACTTCATTTTGATGCAAAACCAGGTGTACCAATACTGAAGAGAATATGAAGCGCCACAATTGCTAGAACTCAAATAATTGCTTAATGATGGCCTTAGTGATAGTCACAGAGAAGTCGAATTGGAAAGGCTCTCTTTGCTTTCTACATTTGAAAAGAAAACCCATCATGGAAGCTGTGATATCCCGATCGTTGTCATGACCACACAACCATGCCAAGGTGGATGAGATATCCTTGAGGTCATCTTGCTTTAGGTAACTGTAAGACAAAGGGAACTTTGGAAGTCCACCTGACAAGCTTCGATTGAGGGCACTTTGACAGAAAGACAAAGCATCTCTCCTGGTACTCCAAAACAACTCCATAGATTTTTCTGAGAAGACCTCTATATTTTCAAAGATTGGGAAGCATAGCATTCCCTAATAACTTCTAGAGATATGGTCAATTTCAGGTGAGAGCCACTAACAGAGCACAAAGTGAGATCAAAAGCCTCTATGCAAGCGGCCATGAGCTCAGGGTAGTATGGAACTGTGGGAACAAAAGATTGAGGAACACCACTTTTCCAAAAACGCACTGCTATGGAATGAGGATCATTTTTGTGATGCAACATCCTCGAGCAAGCAACCTCTCTATGTTTTTTTGGCTGCTTTCAGACCTCGGGCTCATAGATATTTTCTAAAGAATCTAGAACAACAGACATGTTCTGGGTTGTTGTTTTAGCATTGACCTTCATCTTTGGATACTCCTTCTTTGGAGAGATTGCATGTGAGGAATAAGATAGCTCTTCAAAAACATTAACCCAGAAACCTCTGGGAACAACACTTGTGGACGCAGCCTCAGAATCCATATAGGCAGACAACCCTCCTTTTCCTTTCGCTGGAAAAATAAAGATGGGAGATGGAACCCTACTCGTCTTCCTCTTGGTTCACTCTTCAAAGACAAAAAAAAATAGGCTAATGACAGAGAGAACTTTTGAGCTTTAAAGGCATAACATGCCTTGATTTTTGCAAAAACCAAGTGCTTAAAAGAAAGGGTCTGTTTACACGCACGC
This sequence comes from Cryptomeria japonica, assembly GCF_030272615.1. NCBI lineage: Eukaryota > Viridiplantae > Streptophyta > Pinopsida > Cupressales > Cupressaceae > Cryptomeria > Cryptomeria japonica. The sequence goes on along the minus strand of NC_081412.1, from coordinate 468,986,387 downwards.
CAACTCAAATTGCTACTATGATCAACCGTCGCGAATGAAGGGCACCGTCATTCTCGCTTTCCTAGAAAAACCTTTGGTTACCTTGACATTTCTCGGGAAACATTTCTCAAGCAAATCTTTCTCTGATCGAGGGGATCGGTCAGAAATAATGGTCGTGCGGGTCAAAACAAGCTGGTGGAAGTTAACATTTAAAATGTGACATACCTGAATGTATGCATGACTCCTTGCTTCCATCCATTTCTCTCCTCGAGGTAACTGAAAGGACACAGGTATCTTGAAAATAATCCCATTTGCATGACATGAATTAATGGAGACATGATAGAGACATTGGAATTAGGAATGCATAAGCTCTGGTTGTCAATCATCTATCTGTTAGGATTTTTTCTATAAATATGTATTTTTCAAACATTCTTTTACCACAATACGAGCTCTAACGGTGGAGCTTTTGAAGAAATGGATACTTTTGTTCGGCTCGTCGGCAAAAGGGCACAGGTCGCTTTCTTGGGAAACATATCAGACCGGAGGCTGTAAGGGATGACGCACAGGAAGAACCCTTTAATAATAGCCGCAATCAAATGGATACTTGGAGAGGATTTCATTGGCAACCTAGACCAATATTGGATAAATACGGACATTTGCTTGCGCTTCGTAGCCTCTTTGTTGGATTGTGGTCAGTCCGGGTTGCTAACAACACAGCTGACTCAGGTGCTTTTTCTCGTAGACTACCTGGGTGGGCTTGATAATGTAGTCACATACCACATACCCTTCTTAGAGCTCCCTATGGCATCTAACTTGGAGTGGTTCATCATGCAGAATGAGGAAGTGGCACGACATCCACTTATCGGTGGTTTGAAGACCATGACGTTGTCTTCCCATCGGTATCGGGTCGAGCTTGCTACAAAATTCCTTCTGCGTGTTCATATGATAGTCCCAATTTTGAAAGGCACGGATTGGTACACTAGGTTCAGAGATTACATTTTTCCGAGAATCTTAACGCCGGATCAACAGCCAGAACTAGTGGTCATCTTCATGCCCGGGGAGCTTGAGAGCTCTTCTGATTCAGAATGGTTGGGGGAAGAAGAAGACTCTAACATCGACGAGGGAGACACCGAAGAGATCCATTGAAAGGAGTGGTGAAAAAATGACTTGCACCTGAACTGCAAGATGTAAACAAAAAGAGAGGCCAAAGGCCCACATATTTTGTAACAAGAATATGAGAAACTCTTAATATAAACGATTTTACTTTTCTCTTCTATCTGACCTCTTTCTTTTTTTTACTTCTCCTTTTTATGCTTGCTTGGCTGAAAATAATTAAAATAAATAAGCACTATATACATCATGAACACAATATACATTATTTACTTGAAAAGGGAAGGGGACCCTTAATGAAAAGGTTTGAGGTGGAAACCATTAACCGGGATGGAGAAGGGATCTCCATTCATATCTTCTAACTTGAAAGCATTGAAACCTTTGTGACCTATGATGCGGAAAGGACCCTGCCATAGGCAGTCAAACTTGGCGTGTTGACCAGGTTTCATCATTCTCTCATTGTACCTCAAAACAAGGTCTTCGAGGGTGAAAATCACATCAGAACTCTTTTTACTGTCAAACCACCTTTTTACGACTTCCTGTCTGTCTTGGAGAGCTGTGAAAGTTGCCTCTCTCGCTTCCTCTAGCTCCATAATCTTCGCCAACCTTACGGCCACTGGACCAGTTTCGGCGATATCCATAGATTTTAGCAATTGCAACGTCGGGATTTCCAGTGACAAGGGAAAAAGTGCATCTTTCCCGTATACCAACTTGTACGAGGAGTTTTTTAGAATTTGTTTGGGCATTGTGCGGTCTACCCATAGTGCGCTTCTTAGGTGGTGGTGCCACTCCCTCTTATATTCGGAATCTATCATTTTGATAAGTCGGATCAGGTTCTTATTAGTAGATTCGGTAAGACCATTCCCTTGAGGGTAGTAGTTAGAAGAGGTCTTGAGATAAATACCTCTACTGAGAGAAAACTATGTGATTCATGAGCCTGTGAATGCGCACATGTTATCCGATATAATGGTTTTTGGGGGACCGTATCGACGAGTCAGATCTTCTAGGAAAGCCAACACTTTTCTTTCAGATGAATTTCGCAGAGGGATGACTTCAGACCATCTGGTGAAATAATCAGTGGTGGTCAGGATCCATTTATGTCCAGCTGAACTTGGAGGGTTGATCATCCCAAAAAAATCAAGGCCCCATTGAGCGAAAGGCTCTTTCACTAACACAAGCCTAAGTGGCATGGCCGCTTTCTTACCTCTTCCCATATAATATTAACACTATTTGCATTCTCTTACCAGAATGTGTACATCTTTGAACATGGATGGCCAAAAATATTCGGCTTGGGTAATTTTGATAGTGGTTGTGGGTGTGGAGAAGTGGCCTCCAGAGGAGCCATAGTGAAACTCATGTAGGATTTTACCACCCTGGCTCTGGTCCACACAGCGGAGCAGAACTCTGTTGAAATTCCTTTTGAAAAGAGTTCCATCTATTAAGCAGAAATCACTGTTTTGGAGTCGGTAGAACCTCCTCTTAGCTGGGGGAATATTTTCAGGAAAAATCCCAGTCTTCATGAAATGTTTCCTTTTGTCAATCCAACTGTCATTGGGGACATCGGGCATAAACATAACTATTTCCTCTACGGCAGCTCTATCACCCCGGGGTTCACTGTCCTACACTATATACTCGCATAGGCCTCTTCTACAGACCAGCTTTGTAGGCTTCATATCGACATCATATTTTAGAATCTTAGTGATCCAATTTTCTCTTTTTTCAATGATGTCACCCTCCATGATGTACTCCCTTACTGCAGGATGAGCTACATACACCATGATCTTATTACACGCAATGAAATGCCTGAATTTCTTTAGTCCTTTTACGGTGGCTAAGGCTTATTTCTCCACAAAGTTGTAGTGGAGCTCATAATCTTTAAGATTTTTTGAATGGAAAGCTATGGGGTGCTCTCCTCCCTTTTGTGTGTCCTTTTGAGTTAATACCATGGCGATACTATGCTGACCAGAATAGACATACATTATGAAATCCTTGGACATGTCTGGATTAGATAATACTGGGGCTGAATAGATGGTGTGTTTTATTTGGTCAAAAGCCCTTTTAGCTTTAGTAGTCCATCTAAAATGTATATCCTTTTTAAGCATGAGAGTGATGGGTCTTATTATTCCAGCAAAGTCAGAGATGAAGCGACTAACAAAATTGACCTTTCCTAGAAAGGATTGGACTCCCTTTTTGTTATCCGGAAGGGGGAGATCCTTAATGGCCTTGACCCGGTCTATATCAATAGAGACACCTTCCTTTGAAACTATATGCCCAAGCAGTTTACCCTGAGGTACCCCAAAGATACATTTCTTTGGGTTCAAGGAGATCCCAAATTCAAGACATTTTTGCAGGACTAACTCGAGATGATCAAAATGATCCTCCTGGTGTTTGGAAAACACAGGCAGGTCATCTAAATATATTAGGATAATCTTGTTAATTAGCTCTTTAGAAGCTAAATCTATGGCCCTTTGGAAAGTGGCCCTGACATTTGATAAACCGAAAGGCATCTTCTGGTATGCAAATGTTCCCCACTTGGTAGTGAAAGTCGTCTTGTGCTAGTCCTCTGCTTTCACACTTACTTGGTTATATCTCGAGAAACTGTCAAGCATTGAGAACATTTCTGATCCAGCTACGATGCTCAATAATTGTTCCATCGACAGGAAGGGATAATGATCCTTGAGCGATGCTCGATTCAAGTCTCAAAAATCCACATAGAGTTGGATATCTCCATTCTTCTTCCTAAAAGGGACCAAATTGGACACCCATGTACTGTACTTTATGGGGTAAATAATCCTTGATTCGATCAGCTTCTTCAACTCCTGAGCCATGAGGGATTCGATCTTGGGGTTGACTAGTCTTTGCTTCTGCCGGACCGGCTTAGCTCAATTTGCAATTTCAATGGTGTGCCGGATGATGTTAGGATCGTAACCCTTTAAATCATCATAAGACCAAGCCAGGACACCTTCATATTCATCATAGTATCGAGCCAACTTCTTTTTGTCTTCAGAGGAAACACCTTTTCCCACCTTGAGGATTCTTCCTCTTCCGACTAACATCTTAGCATAATCTCCTTTATTTGTTGTGAGCTTCCACTTATCCTTTTTAGCATCCTCATGGTCAAATAGGTTCTCTAAGGTAATTAAACCATTAGGGAGCTTGTTGGATTTTAACTGAATAACCTGGTTCCCATAAGCTTCTTTGATCTTAGGTTGCAGCTGGTCGGCAAACTCTCCCGAGCTTTGGATAAACAAAGCGATTTGCTCATCACTTTCAAACACTTGCCAATATGTATCATTATAAGGGATAGTCGGGCAAACCACTACACTGACTGCTGGGGAGCCGGTTAGGAAGTCTACAACAGGATCAAAATGAGCTCTTATGGTAGCCATGTGATCCGCTAAGGTATTTAGTTTCTGAGGAATGCTTATGATATTGAAAGCATCAAAACTTTCTATTAGATCCTAGACTCTGGAACGGTAAGACCTCATGCGAACATGCTTGGCACTGGATATCCCTCGAACTTGGTGCACTACTAGCTCGAAATCGCCAAGGACGTTCAATTTTATAATGCCCATCTTTTTTGCCATGTTCAAACCTTGAATTAGCCCTTCATAATCTGCTTCATTATTCGAACATGCAAACTGCAACCGAAAAGACTTTCGGATCTGATTGCCCGCAGGGGGGTGAGACAAACTCTAGCTCCGGAGCCCATTTTGCATTTGGCACCGTCGAAGTGTAAGGTCCATAGAGCTGAAGACAACTGATCTTCGGAGAATGGATCCCTGGTGAGTTTTGGGATCTTCTGATCCTCTTCAAATATGCAATAGGTACCTAGGTCAGTGGCATGGTAATTAGAGAAGGGGTCTAAATCTATGAACTCATTTAGGAAAGCTTCTTGTTTGGGCGGGATTTCCCTTGTTACTTCTTCATCTTCTAAAAGCTCTACCACCTTTCATTCATCATTGGATATAGAGGTGTAGGTAGGCTCAAAATTAATCAAGGCCAGGTCAGCTATGTGCTCGACGTGAAGGGGTTCTGAAAGGATCTTCATCTTAGCGCCATGTCAGGTATGGAGGATAAGGTGGGACCAATCTAGGGACATATAGCCTCCTATTTTAGCAATAAAGTCTCAAGATAGACAAAGCCCAAAGACGGGAGGAATATCGATGACCACTACTTCCTAAGATACTATTATACTTGGACATACAAATAACATCAAGGGAAGGCTTTTGATGAGACTTACTATTTGAACCCTATTACCATCGAGCTGCATTACTCCATTACTTAAAGGGTCATACTTAATGTTTAATACTTCGGCAATTTGCTTAGGCATGACTATGGTACTAGCCTCGGAATCTATCATGAAGTTATGCAAAATTTTATCTCCAACTATAAGGGTAAGGTAAAAAAGGATTCAACTTAGGCTTACCTTCTCCTTGGGCAGTGGAGGGTGAGCTCTCATTTGTCAATACGGTAGGGGAGCGCATTTTACTAACTACTGGGTGGAAACCCGCTCCATCAGTCTGAAAGGGCAGCGGAGCTACCGCACCTGCGTCCTTTTGATCATGAGACAATGCCTCTCTTAGCCTATTCTTCTACTCTGGGATACTAAGGAGGTCCCATAGAGAGACATGAGCTGGAGCTTTCTTCAACTGATCCACTGCATCTAGCACCAGAGGCGTGAGGACCTTTGGCTCTTTCGGTTTATAAGGGATGAACTCTTTCCTGGGATAGGAAGAACTGACGACTGGTGGCTTCGGAGGCTTGTTTAGGGGCACTGATCTCATATTGTTGGCATCCTCCCTAGTCAAACACCTTTTAGAGTGAAAATTGTAATTTGAATGCACAATAGGGGTTCCATCTTTTGGAGCACCTGCATCATTGGTCAATACTATGTCCTCATCCTCCATCCATGAAAATAGTGCATGATTAGGGGCAATCTCCGCTTCTTATTGTAATGACATTCCTTGCATCTGAGCAAAAAAATACACATTATCCATACCCAGAGATGTGTATGCAGATTCATCTGGCATTGTGCCTGAGCTCCTTTGTTCCGCGACCTTCTGTTGTAAATTCCCCCTTGGGCAATTCCTTAGAGTATGATAATTGTTGCATAGGAAACACCAAGAGTTGGTGTCGTCCACCAAATTATTTTGACCTACGGTCAATTCTCTACCAACGGTCGGGTGGATGGCTTGCAATGGATTGGGAACTGGGACTATTTGGCTATTTGACAAAAGAGATTTCTCAGCTTGATGATTAGGATGTTGGTATGGAGGTCGGTTTCCTTGGAAACTTTGCTGAAAAAGAGGCTTGGTGGGCGAGACCTAGGCCCTTTTTAGGTTGACAATTTCATTGGAGAAGGATCTCGAGAGATTTTTCATATCATTGACTTCAACAGCTAGAGAAGCGATTTGGGGAGTAGGGAATGAATACATAGACTATGGGTCAGAGGTGCTCGGAGCGGCTTCCTCCATGACTTGGGTAGATATTTCAGGGAATACTAGCATTGTAGGGCGAGGGGCTAGCTTTCTAGCGTCAATAAGGTTATTTTCAGCTTGAACCACCATATCAAATGCCTATGGAAGAGTGTTACCTCCTAAGGATTGAATCATCACTAATATGTCAAAATTAAAAGCTTTTAGATAGAATATGAAAGCCATATCTGCAGGAGGGTGGGCAAACAATGGTATCCTTTGCCAGGTTTGTTGAAATCTCAGATTAAAATCAGTTAATACCTCCATAGGAGCCCTCTTGACTATAATGAGCTGGTGCATTAGGGATGATCTGTCAGCTTTGTCTGAGAATCTCTGAAAGAAACGATCCCCCAACTAATCCCAATCCTCTATAGTACTGGGGCCTAAAGATCTAAACCAATCCAAAGCTTTTCCTTTGAAAGATGTTGCGAGAAACCTCAAAGCTACATTATGCTCGGTGATTCCATGGACAGTACAGACATTAGCCACATCTTGTAGATGCTCCCCAAGGGTTTTATGACATTCTTCTATGAACTTGGGAATGACCTTAAGTGTGGCTGCCAGAATGGCTCCCCAGACTATGGGTGGAACTGGGGGAATGAGGGGGCTACCATTGTCCCAAGTCATAAAGTTTCAGGGAGGAACTTGTGCCATCACAGCATGTATGATTATAGGGAGGCCATAAGAAGGTGAAACTATGGCTGAATGGATGGTCACCAATGGAGGAAAAAGAAGGTGAGGGTGTAAGGTCGTTTGACTCCTGGTGATAGGCCTATGACTCATAAATTGGCTGAGATGTATTTAAAACAATTTGGTCCCAGCGGGCATGCTAGAAAAAGAACTGTTGACTCTAAATTTTGCTTTGGAAACAAACAGCCTTATGGGAAATTCAGTGTTGGGGGACCGTTTTGCGCAGGTTACACTGAATGACCTCCAGGATTGAGAAGCCAACTCTTCCTTGGGTTTTGAGAAAAGGGAAAGAAAACAAACACCCTTAAAGTAGTAACACTAAACTACTAAGAGGATACACCAGATCATTAAAAGACAATGAACATACAGAAATCAAGAAACATATGAATTCTATAAGCCCATTCAACAATCTACAAGTCCGGATCAAGAACATAATCAAAAGTTACAATCAAATTTATCTGCAACATAAGTAAATATTCATCATGCATTTACTAGATAACAAGTGCGAGAAATAGTTCAATCGGCAAAATCTTAGATGGATATATTCCCAAAGTTATTGGAACTTTAACACAATAGCACAGAAAATACCATCAAAAGCATACTGAAAGAGGCATCATAAAGGCTGCAGGCACAATTTGAATAACCTTCCTCAAGTAGAACCACAATAGTTTTTAAAGGCTAGAAATAAAGACTCCTACTTAGCAAACTTAATTGTCTTTCTTTTCCAAAATTCTGGACCCCCTTGAAGAAGGGGAAAAATAGCATTTAAAGAGCCCTCAGCTCTTGAAAACAACTCCCCCAAAATGCCAAAATGGCATAACCTCCTTGAACAGAAAAAACATGTTGTGTTGCTATGGAGGTTGCACCCAGCAAAACGACCCCTGAAATTCCATTTTTTGCCTGCAACAGTCCGCATACTATCATGAACTAAAAAGATTCTGCCAACCGCGAACGAGCTGCTGAAAAAGACACAAATGTGAGAAACTGTTTGCATATTGCGCTAACGGGTGGGCCCACCAAATACAGTCAGCACGCATTGCCATTTGTCACCATTGCACTACTTTAAAAACTGGACACCAAAAATGAACCGAGGGAGCAACGTCGTGCTGCCAAGTGTCCTGTGTGCCCCGCGCTACTGGATAAAAGGTGAAAACAACTGGGCCCGTTGAAAACTTAGAACGGGGAAAAATAAAGTGAACATTACTACAACACATACTCCATTCACCCAAATTAATGACAACACATATTATCAAAAATTTGGTTGACATAAAGGACAACACATATTTCTAACAAACTATAGTCTAATATAAGATATCTAATTTAATATCACAAATTAAATCTATCTAGCTACTTCTAACCTACAATGCATTGACAAAATATCACCAAATTGGGCAATATTATAGATAATTATAATTTTTTTAATTCTAATATAACCTTTTTCAAAGAAAAATAATCAAATAAGTCAAATAATGAGTAATTTACAACCTCACATGTAGAGATGGGAAGTCAAGATGCTTGGTGTAGAAGTAGCATATGAATCCTTACATGCTCAACTTATATATTCTTTTATCTTCTCTCCAAAATATGGTTATCAATTTATCTAATGAATGACAAGAATATAAGAAACTAAGCTAAATTAAGTGGGAGAGATGTTCTAGAATAATGAAAATATTGAAGCTTAAATATTTCAAATATCTCTAGGGCTTACAAAGAGTGTGGATGCTATACAAGAAATTTGAAATGCGGCTTGGATTCATTGAATTAACTCACTATCCTACTAAAATAAATATGGAAGGAGGGACATCAAAATTGCAACTCTCATAGAGGGTTTCCAATTAAAAAGAAAAGAACCTTTGTAATATAAATGAGCAATGCTTGGATAGGCTATAAATCTCAACAAAAATCATTATTAGGGTGAACAAAGAGTTAATAGGCATAGGAAAATTTAAGACTCAACTAAGATTAAAATCAAAAGACAAAATTATGTATAAATAATTAAAATTAAAATCCCTCATGCATCAATTTAGAACATAGAGGTCAACCCTTTCACCAATGGGATCACTTCTTTTTATAGGTGCAAGTTTCCCAAGTGAACCTTAAAATTCTTGGGTGAACCTTAGGTCACCTAAGTGACCCCAATAATGCTTGGGTTACCCCATTACTTGAAGGTTGAGAAAATAATTTTTGAACAAGAAAAAGGTTATGTACACATAAAATAAAAATTTAGGAGGCCAAGACATATGCAAGGGAGGGTCCTAAGTGTTGAGCATGTGCTTTTGTTAGGTTAAAAAAGGTTGGAAATTTTTATTCATGTTACATGGGTAATGAGTTGAATCATAGGTGCAACATGCCTCAATAATTCAATTTTGATTTTTTAACTATATTTTTAATAATGCATTAAAATAAATGTAATAAAAATAAAATAAAATAAAATATTTTCATGAATAAGTAATGGATTTTGAATAAAATTTGAATTAATGTAATTTAAATAAAAAATTAAAACTTACCTCAAGATGACGTGAAGTCGATAAGATCAAGGGTGACAATGAGGGTTAGATACGAGCCTCAAAAATTAGATTTGTTTTGGTTATTTTATGTGAATAAAAATCTTGAGCTAATCAAATTTATATTTTTACATGTAAAAAATATTTGTTAGAACTAGAGATGCCCATTCCTAAAAAATATTTACTTTGGTTTGGTATGTTTCCAAACCAAAACTTTAATGGGAATTTGTGCCTTTAAAAATCTCAAAACTAGGTCACATGTTGGCTAAGTAAATGAGTTAGTTTTACATCATTACTACTATTTAGACCATCATGATGTCATGATCACCCTAATGCTTGTCACATGATGATATTTATGGTATTGCTACATTATTATTAAGATTACGCGATCCTATATTTTCACATTATTGATTACAGGCTTATTGATCTTACACAATCATATCTTTTTATATATTTTTTTCGTCCTCTAATTCTTTGTAACAAATTCACATGTAATAATTTGATGGGAATATAACCTTAAACACTCTTTTCATTATGTTGGTTTCTTTCTATCCCTACACGTTACTTTTTTTTATCTTGACGACTCTTTGCAACATTACATCACTCTATTTTCAACTTTATGATGACTCCCTTACAACCCTTCATCATTCTCTTTTGGCTATGATGGTTCCTTCACATTGCTATATCACTCTCTTTTGATTATAATGGCTCCTTTGCAAACCTACACTCCTCTCTTTTACATTAAAGTCACCCACTCATAAATTCAAACCTTTTTTGAATTATATTTACACAGGAATAGTTGACACTGTTAATTTGTTGTCCATGCCTATTTTATATTTTTATTCAATGACACTCATTTAATTTCACTCATTTAATTTTATTCTTTTTTTTTCAATAAAAGTGGGCAAGACACTAAACTATATTTTATTAATTTTGAATTTTGATACAACGGGTTCAAAGGGCACACTGGTAGGAAAGAACCTGCAAGAAAATCTCCAGTTGTGGCCCAAAAATGCAAAAAAGTAAAAACCCCATAATCCCAATTACATATCTGATTGTGATCACCCTCCCATTACATGGCCTTCAAAGATATACATATTATTAACCAAATGACCATCAAAAAAAATGAGAGAGGACCACCCAGGCCGTGAGATATGATCTGTAGAAGAGGTATGTAGCATCAAAGCTTCCCAGGCTCATCGAAAAATTCAAGCATATCAACAGTTCAAAGAACCGGCATCGAAAAGTTATCAACCCATAGATATTTGCAAAAAGTAGTTAAATTCGAAACCAAGAACTTGAGCTCTCAACAGGAGGCTCTCTATCCATTCTCAAAGGGGGGATAATTTGCAAGGGAAATTTGAGCCATGGAGGAGCTAAAGTCAAAAAGCCAAAAGAGAGCAGAGAATGTAAACCCATAAGCACAACCAATGCTTTATCCATAAACTATGAAGGAACCCAATCTAGAAAGATTTCAAATGATTTCAAAGTATCCCTCAATCTATCACATAATAAACCCATTCTCAACTCAAACAATAATTCCCCACACCTCGCATTATCCAACAAATCAGAACGAGGAAGAAAGCCCCCATAATAAAAAGAACCCAGCTCAAAATGATAATTATCCAATGCAGCACTAACAAGCTCCCAAGAGCAAATCGAGGGAGGAATAAATGCATTAACCAAGAGTTGGAGCAAACCCTTATCAAGCAAAATGTCATGGCAAACAATAAGGAATCAAGATAAAATCTCAGAGCCAGAAAAAGAAGAACCAGATTGCAACCAAAGAGTTCCCACCAACCTGCGAACCTCAAAATCTACCTGAGGAGTAAGCAAACGAAACACCTTTCCAAGCATTTCAAAATTATTACCCGAAACCTCATTATCCTCCTCAAGATGGCACTCAACAATGACCCTATATCTTGAAAGAGAAATAACACTCGGCATATGAAAAAAACCCAACAAGACCGATTTAAAGTTTACTATTGTATTGAGAAGTGATATCGGTTTTTAAAGACAACAACCACCAAAAATGTGAGCAGGACAAATCACACCACTTCATAATTATAAGTGAAGGCATTTAAGAAAGATTAAATCTCATGTGAGATACAACATAAATGAGGGACTTTGCATGATGGTGGCGGCTGAAAAAAGCAATAGTTCGTATCCCAACAAATGCCACATAACAAAGTGCTTACCCCATCATGATCACAACACAAAAAACCATGACCGAATACAACCAAAGCACATTCCCTACGTACCACACAAAACAATAACCTCTTTAAAGCACTTGTGCAAGATCAGAGTGAGTAAACAAGCCAAAACATAACTGCTAATAGGGCACCACCCTAAGACCATAAAAGGTACCCACCCTTGCTGCCTATACCAGATCATAACCATACTTTATAGCCAAAAAAATCTTACCTACAAAGCATCCTTACCACCTATGCATAAACAACAAACATACTTACCTCTCAAGGAAGAAGGGCAGTAAAATTTTTATGATGTCCATATTCAGGAAGAATCCAAAGACTTATTGTAGATATTTCAGAAGGGAATCTGGAATCTCTTCCATGCTTACATCATGCAAATTGGCATTACTATCTATAGCTAAATTTTCTAAAAAATCCACAATTCTATTAATTTCTCTGAAACAACAAGAGATCAAGAAAGAACAAAAAAATGTCAACTGTTGTAAAATTAAATCCAGAACATATTGTAATTCCCAACAGTTAGATTTCTTCTTCATAACACATTGAATGCTTACCATCGAATCCCCTTTAATTACAAGATCCTTAATTCCCAAGGATATAACCATATCCAAGCCCAAAGACATGGCATTAAACTCTGCAAAATTATTAGTCTTATGTCCAATAGCATGGCATCTAGCCTGGATGAAGTTAGCATGATGGTCAAAAATCACCATACCTACTCCTGCCAAACTAGGGTTTTTGCAAGAAGCACCATCAAAATTCAATTTATAATTCCCATAAGGAGGAGGCTTCCAAATAACTGCATTTCTCTTGGTTAAAGCATCATTCTTTTTCAAAATTGATCCATTAGGAAGGCAAGATAGATAACAACTTCCAGACCCTAGAAACCCTACTATCCTAGTGCGAGAAAGAAGAAAGATTTTCTAGGTTCTTGTAGATATAAGACAAGACAACTTCTGAAATAGAAGATTCAATTTTCATTAAGATCTCCTCGAGAGAAGAAATTGTTTTTTTAAAGATCCTGTTATTCCTTTCTAGCCAAACATTCCAGATTAAAATAGAAGGAGAAACAATCCAGAGACAAGCATAGAAAGATGAAGCAAACAAAAAAGGCCAGGCTCTGAAGTGAGATATAAGATCTTTCCCTATAACAAAAGTCAAATTCAATTTATCAAATAGCCACTACCAACATTGAAATGTAAAATCATAGTGAAGGAAAAGATGAGAGGAGGATTCCAAATTTTTATTGCATAACACACAAGGAAAAACACTAGTGATACCAAGTTTATCCAAGCGCATTCTTGTAAGTACCCTATCCTAAACTGCTAACCAAGCAAAAGCCCCAGCTTTCAGTAGACAGGCCGAATGCCCAAAAAGCTTATATGGCCAAGAGGATGAGTCTTTAATAGACATAAGAGAATTATATCCATCTTTAACCATATATTTGCCCAAGATATTCCTTGTCCAAACAAGTTCATCCTCAGACTCGGATAGGATAATCATTCTTTCTCCCAAAACCTTTGCATAATGCATTTTGAGGTCTTTCTCAACATCTAAGAACTTAATGGACTTCCACTTAGCCATCTTAAGATCTCCACTATGAATTACCTCAAAGTGATCTGCCACAAAGACCCCCCAAAGGGAAGAAAGGGTAGATATCAAAGGGGACCAATCCCTTATATTTTGTAAAGGAGTATGACCATTCCACACCTCATCCCAAAATCTAACCTCCTTCCCATTATGAACAATCCAAGAAAGATGTGGCAGAATGACATTCCTACATTTGCAAATAAAGTTCCACATTACTGAACCTAAAGGTAAGTTTGAAATTTGAAAAATGTACTCCCTAGGTCCATTAATTTAACTTTGCAAACATGATTTGTGCCCAAAAAGAATGAGAATGCTCATACAACTTCTAGACCAACTTAGCTCCCAAATCTAGATTCTGTTTTTCCAAGTTCCTAATACTTGTACCCCCCAAATCCTTACGTAAATAAACTTTATCCCAAGCTACTAGAGGTAGTTTCTTCCTCCCATCTTTATTACTACTCCAGAGAAATGACCTAAGAGTGTCTTGCAAGCTCACAATCACCAATTTAGGGGCTTTTAAAACTGACATAAGGTAAATAGGGAATGCATTCAACACAAATTTGATCAGGACAATTTTCCCTACAAGGCTTAACCAATTGTGGCTCCAAGATAAAATCCACTTTGAAATGATAGAAATAAGCTTATCCCAAAAGGCTAGTTTGTCTTATTTGAAGAAAAAAAGTATACCAACATACTTACAAGGAAGAATACTAAATTCAAAACCCCTAAAGGACTACAATCTTTGTTGAACTAACTGTGATGTATTAAGGAAGAATATTTTTGACTTCTCAATATTCACTTTTTGCCCGGAAAAAGCTGCATACTTTTGAATAATTCTCTTTATAGTATTTTCCCCCCTCAAGGAAGCTTGACCAAAAAGCAAAGTATCATAAACAATGTGAAATAGAGATGGGAACCCCAAGGATCGCAATCCCCTTCCATGGTCCTTTTAACTTTGCAAACTTAATTGCCTAGCTAAAGGACTCAGCTAAGAGTATAAACAGGAAAGGGGACAAAGGCTCCCCCTGTCTCAGTCCTCTAGAAGAAGAGAAAAAACCACAAGGAGAACCATTGATTAAAATCGAGAATCTTGCAAAAGAAATGCAAGCATTGATCCATTTGACCCAAGCCTTGGAGAAACCTAACTTGAGAAGAACAAGACCTAAATCCCCCCATTCAACCCTATCATAGGCCCTCATCATATCCAATTTGAGAATCATGGCCGGGAACCTCTGAATAGAGATAGAATACAACACTTCATGAGCCACAATAGCTCCCTTCGGAGTTTCCCTATAGGGCACAAAACCACCTTGCTCTAAGGAGATGATTTTGGGAAGAATTATAGCCAAACGAAGGGAAATTGCCTTAGTAAGGATTTTATACAGAGTGTTTCATAAAGAAATAGGACAGAAATCAGCAAAGGTCTTAGTGACATCTTTTTTAGGGATTGTTGGCAAATGCACACTTCAATGAGAAATTATAGGTGATTGAAGGTATTGTCATTGATGGAAACCTTACAATCATGTGATAGCAGTAGGCAGACATAGGCATCAACACCGACACCGACAGACTCTACACCGACACACAGAACACCAACACCGAAAAGAAGAATATCGGCGCCCTGGCCGACAATAATTTTGTATTAATATATTTTGTAAGTAATTATAAAATATTTTTTAAATCCAACATGGCGGATTGTAATATGACTCATATATGTATGAGATCATTGTAGATCATTTTGTAAGAGGTAGGATGCAAAATATGAATAGAAGGTAGTAGACCTAATATGTGAATTATTGGATAAGGGTTTATGTATGTAGCAGAGCTTAAACGAGTATTGAATTTGGCATAGAAAATGCTAATCTGAAGCAGTACAAGACATTGGATTAGTATAATCCATTTTTATAAGTCAGTGTGACTTCCTTTGTAATTGAGCAGTGAGCTCTAGGCACTTGGCCTTCCTGCATGTGCAGGCCCCTGTTGTAGCAGTAATATTCCCTTATTGGCTAGTAAGTGAATATTGTGGGTTACAAATCCCACCAAGGTTTCCTCGTTAAAATATTGTGTTATGGTGTGCTTTTCATGTTGTGCTTGTTATTCTTATTTGCTGCATTATTTCTGGTTTACCAGCACACAATTTTGATAAGCTTTTCATATTATAAGTTAAGAAAATATTATTACCAGTTAGATACTGATTCACTCCCCCCCCTCTCAGTATCTTTGGGAATCCTAACAATTGGTATCAAAGCCTGGTCCTCTATTTTCAAAATCCTTACAACTTGAGGAAGATCTTGACACCGGTAGAGGTGGAAAACTTGAGAAAGCAATTAGAAATGGCTCTTTCAGACTATGATGCAGAAAAGGTGAAGAATATCAAACTTGAAGATGATCTGAAGGCTGCTCAGAATATCATTCAAGCACTTCAAGATAATTTTCCTATTGCAAGAAACAAGAGGAGAGAACTTTGTGAAAAGATGTAAAATGAGGAAAATGAAAAGGAAACTCTTAATGAATTGGTAAACAAGCTAAGACAAGAAATCAGTACAACAAAGAATGAGATGCAAGACATGACTATGAGGTTTTGTAAAGAAATTGAAGATAGAAAGAAGAATGAAGAAGACTTGGTTAGAAGACTAAATGATGCTGGAAATGAAAACACAAGACTTAGTCATGAAAATGATATGTTGAAGACAGATCTGATGCATAAACAAAATGACAGAACTGAACTAGTCATAAGATAGAAAGGAATCTTGGAGAATGAACTGACTGCTACAAATCAACACAAGGAGAAATTCAAGAAAAGTTCAGAAGAACTTGGTGAC
Organism: Cryptomeria japonica; assembly: GCF_030272615.1. NCBI lineage: Eukaryota > Viridiplantae > Streptophyta > Pinopsida > Cupressales > Cupressaceae > Cryptomeria > Cryptomeria japonica. Next base: position 468,970,002 of record NC_081412.1, on the reverse strand, counting down.
ATGTTGAAGAATCAGAAACCTAATGGTGATACAAATGGCCTTGGCTTTGAAATTGGTGAAAGCTCCGGTACTGCAAACAATCATGATCATAGAAAACCAGTAAGACAACCTAATGCTTACAAATTTAATGGGAAATGCTTTAACTGTAACAAGTATGGTCATAGAGAAAATCAGTGTAGATCTAGAAATTATCAGAACATAAATACACCCACCAGTCAATGTTCTAAATGCAACAAAGTTGGTCATAATTTAGAAAATTGCAGAATGAATGTAAGATGTTATGTTTGTGGAAGATTTGGACACTTATCTAATCAATGTAGAACACATACCGGCATAGGATATGGGAAAGTTATTCAGAAAAACAATGTGACTTGTTATGCTTGTAACAAGATTGGACATATTGCAAAAGTCTATAGAAGCAAGTCCCCACCGGCAAATAACAAAGGTCCTAGTTTGAAAGGTAAAGAAAAAGTTGAAGAGGTAAAGCAAGAATTCTAAAAATAATGGATCAGAAAGTTAGATCAGAATGTTGATGGGAATACTCCTCCACCAGTAGAAAAAAGTAACACTCCACCAGCAGGAGACTCTTCATCTAACTAGAGGAAAAGCCTTGAGGGTTTAGCAACAAAATGAAATACATGCTATTATTCCCTCAGTTGATGGTGAGAAGTTGAAATTACTTCTATACCGGCAGATGAGTTAAGTTGTGACTTAACCAACGAGCATTAAATGTGGTAGTTAGAGAAAATAAGATTATAAAGCAAGTATTTTGGCTCCTTTTTTATTCACCAAGAATTCAAATCTTCGAGAGTGCAAAAATCCTGAGTGAAGGCATTCTTAGTGAAGAAGTGAAGCAGTTCATCAAAGCATCCATCCAAAAGGCAGATTGAGGTATTTATAGCTATGGCTTCTTCATCCACTCTTGAATTTATTGCAAACCCTACTATTGTTGAGGTTGTTAAGCGCCCTAGACCCGTATTCAAATTGGTTCCCGAAATAGCGAAGAAAGATGATAGCATAGGTGCATTTTCTCAAATTCCTAAGGGAGTTGTATATGCTGAAGACCCTAGGATGTATATACATTCTCATATAGAGGAATTAGGTGATGATGAGATCAAAAATATGTATAGGGCTGTGATGAGTCTAGAAATATCAAGCCAGAACATAAGATGGTAGAAACCCTAGGTTTTACTAAAATTCTTAGTGTCTCGGATTTTCCCAAGGATATTATAAGGATTGTGCTAAGCAGGGTTCATGGTGAATTCTTCTAGTTAGATTCAATTCATAAAATCACAAAGGAATTCATTAAGGCAGTAACAAGGTTACCTTCCACCGGTAGCAGACCTGACAAAACAAAGAGAGTCTCAAATGACACAGTGATGGATTTAACTGATGCAAAATTCGACAAAAGGTCTCTAAGGGTAAATGATGTAATTGACATCAATGTCAAATTTATCGGTATGATCTTAGGTTATAAAGCTACACATGCAAATAGGTTGAACTCAGTTTCTAGCCTATGTATTAAAAGTGCATATGACATGGTCAACAACAATGCTAGAATAGATGTATGTGAATGGCTCAAAGATGAATTGATAGACAATCTGGGAAAAATTAAAGGAGATAAGAAAGGAACATTCAGATTTGGAAATTTACTTGTTTGTCTAATGTTGTATATAACTAAACAAGTACCCAGTGTTGGTGCAAGAGATTTTGGCTTTGACATTCCGGTAGGAAAACAACTATTGGATCTATCAAGCAATATGGGAGAAAATCGAGAGAAAAACTTAAATGAATATTTCCAAGCACTGAAGGCTCAAATGAAAACTAGAGTAAGACTGACACAAGCTATTGTGGACAAATATTAGAAACAAATCTGTTTTGTAATTAAGAAATATGAAATCTGGATGGAGGCAGTTGTCCCCAGAACTATCTGGGTAATTGAAATGGGCTATGAGACAGATGGCAATATTATCAAGACTTATGCAAAAGCCCTCCTTGAAGCACCCAAGGAACCTACTGAGAAAGTTTTTTGAAATGTTGAAACAATAGAAAGTGGAATTCAATCTAGGAAAAGGGTTAAGAAAGTTGAAGCAACATTAAGGAAAGGAACCCGACAAGCTAAAGCAATTAAAGAAGATGTTTTGAAGCAAACTGGTATAAGTGAAAGTGAGTTGGAAACACTTCAACTTGAAACTCATCTTTCACCGGTTGGAACTTCTTCTGAGAGTGACATACCGACAGTATTTAAAAGGGTAGAAAGGAAAAGAAAATCTTCACCGGTACCCTCACCTGCACCAAAGAGAACCAGACAAAAACAACAGGCAATTAGGCCTCCGGTAAAGAAAATGATTCCAAAGAAAAAGAAGGTAAAATAGGATATTACTCCATTGGATAAACTTCTTAGTGAAATTACAGAGGATGGTAAGCTGAAGAACATCAGCAAAATATACAACACACTATCAGTAGATGACAAGGAAAGCATAGAGAACAGTGTAATTTTACACTTAGATTTTTACAAGAAATTTTGTATGGAAGTTGTTGATGAAATACCAAATGATCTATATAGGAGATTAGAAGCTAGAAGGTTAGCAATCGTTGAGCTAGACAAGAAAATTAAGATTGAAAAATTACTCGCACTACATCCAGTCAACTCAAATGATGAAATAGATAAACTTATCAATGAAGCAAACTGGATAGTATTCTCCACTGCTCACCGACATGTAGCACTATTGGCAGGAAGAGTAAAAGAAGTCTTTGAGGAAACAATAGATGCATGGGACATATTCTTTGTGGAAAAAGAAAAATAGGAAGAATTACTCAAACCAAAGACTATTAAAGTATATCAAAAGGATAGGGATAAGGGGAAAGGTAAGGTAGGTTGTCCTCCAAGCCTTAAAATAACTGATAATATACCCCCACCTCCTTTAGATACTCTACCAATAGATACTACTGATAGTCAACCGACCACAGAGAGTATGGAGACTCCATTAGAGGATACAAATCCTGAGTCTGAAGTTTTGGACACTGTGAATATAGATATTCAAGAAGTAAATGTTGTGGTTGACAGAGAAACCACTGAGGACAGATGTGACTACTAAGTTACCGGCTGCAGAAGTTGAGATAAGCATAGAAAAACCTACATAGACAGAGCAACTGACAGAGGATACCACTGATAAACTAGTAGATACAACTGAAAAACCATCAGAAGAACCGGCAAAGGAAAGTGCAGAGGTACAAATAGAGAAACCAACAGTTGAAAGCTCGGAGAAACCTTCTGAGACACAAATGGAGAAACCGAAATAGGTTGAGATAGAAACAATGCCACCAGCCAAAACTGAAAAGCCTAAACCTTTGTTTGTAGAAATGCAAACACAGACTGACCTACCAGAGGTCGAATCAAGGAAGGTGATCACTACAACTAGTAGTATGGATATTGTAAGAACAGTTGGGCAGACATCTGGTACTTCTTTAGAAGAATTCAGACCTAAAAATGTAACAGAGGTTTTATTGGATTCAATAAAGAAGATCATAGAATGTAATGCACAAGCCTATAAGGATATTGATGATACAATTCCCATTCTTAAATTGATAGCACCAAAGTGCATTGTTGATAATAAGGATTCTTTAGGACAACTAGACACATTGTCTAAGTTCATCACCAACAACATATTGACTGTTGATCAAATAAATGATGATACATTTAAGGAGAGAATGATCAAGGAAAAAGAGAAATTCTTTGAGGAAATTGTGAAGAAGAACAAAGAGAAAATAGATACCCTATTACCGATACTTGGAGAAATAATTTTTGACTTCAAGAAACTGTATAGAGATTCCTGTAAAACAAACATTATAACAGAGGATCTAGACAAGGAAATCAGCAAATCACAAGATGAGATAAACAATATTGCTGACAATCTGATAGGTACATCGGATTCACTTTTGGAGATAGAAAAGCAAATTGCTGAGCTAGAAGAGAAAATCAAGAAGTTAGAAAAGGACAAAGAAAAGATAAAGGATAAAGCAAAGGACTTGAAATGTAGACTTGGTCCCAAACTAGATTACCTCATTTCTTTGAGAAAAGAAATATCAGAGGCTCTGGTTCCCGGACTGAAGACACCAAAAGAGAAAATGCACATACTCACCGATACAATGTAGAGAACACAAGAGGCAATACAGGACAACAAAAGATTCATCGGCAGTATAAACTTGATTTTGACAGATATTTTTAAGATTGTAACCCACCGGTTACAAGAATCTAGACAGGACTCCACTGACAACGAATGACAACCTTTGTCATTAATGTCAAAGGGGGAGTAGTGTGATGATAAAAATGATCAAAAAGAAGTAGAGATTATCTGCTCAGGGGGAGCATACATTTTTGGACTTCAGTTTTTGGATACATTCTTGAATTTTTCTCATGAGTATTGCCATCAATGCCAAAGGGGGAGATTGTTGGTAAATGCACACTCCAATGAGAAATTATAGGTGATTGAAGGTATTGTCATTGATGGTAACCTTACAATCATGTGATACCGGCAGGCAGACACAGGCACCGACAGACTCTACACTAACACACAGAAAACTGACACCAAAAAGAAGAATACCAACACCTTGGCCAACAACAATTTTGTATTAATATATTTTGTAATTAATTGTAAAATCTTTTGTAAAGCTGATGTGGTAGATTGTAATATGACTCATATATGTATGAGATCATTGTAGATCATTTTGTAAGAGGTAGGATGCGAAATATGAATAGAAGGTAGCAGATCTAATATGCAAATTATTGGATAAGGGGTTATGTATGTAGCAAAGCTTAAATCGGTATTGTATCTAGCATAGCAGATGATAATCTGAAGTAGTACAAGACATTGGATTAGTATAATCCATTTTTGTAAGTCAGTGTGGCTTCCTTTGTAATTGATCAGTGAGCTCTAGGCACTTGGCCTTCTTGTATGTGCATGCCCCTATTGTAGTAGTAATATTCCCTTATTGGCCAGTAAGTGAATATTATGGGTCACAAATCTCACCGAGGTTTTTCCCTCACCGGGTTTCCTCATTAAAATATTGTGTTATGGTGCGTTTTTCATGTTGTACTTGTTATTCTTATTCGCTGCATTATTTATGGTTTATCGGCACATAGTTTTGATAAGCTTTTCATATTATAAGTTAAGAAAATATTATTACCAGTCAAATACTAATTCAACCCCCCCCCCCTCTCTCATTATCTTTGGGAATCCTAACAGGGATAATAGCAATCAATGTGGTATTAAGTTCTTTTAAAATTGACCTATTTCTCCTAGCCTCTTCAAGAGGCAAGAGGACGTCTTTGCCCACAAAGTCCCAACACTTTTGAAAGAATAAAGGGGTAAACCCATCCGGCCCTGGGGCCTTGTCGGGATTCACATCAAAAACCACACATTTGACTTCTTCTAGAGAGAAAGGAGACATCAACATCCTATTATCCTCAAGGGACACTAAGGAGGGAATATCAAAAATAAAATCATTCGAACAACAACCACCCTCTGATGATAGTAATGATTTAAAAAAGTTAACTGCCTCTAAGGAAATGTCCTCTGATTCAGTAAGCAACTTCCCATTGGGATCCTCTATACAAGATATCCTATTTTGGCTCCTTTTTAACTTGGTGGAAGAGTGGAAGAACTTTGTATTTCTATCCCCATCGGAAAGCCAAACCTCTCTAGATTTTTGCCTCCAATATGTTTCTTCTCTAGCTAAGACTTCTTCTAGTTCTGATTTTACAGATTTAAATTCATCATACACATGTGGAACCATACCATGAGCAAGTACATGCATGTTTAAGCATTCAATCATATCTTGAATTATTTGTTTCTCATGAAAAATATTCTTGAAATGCAAAGAATTCCACTCTCTAATCTTCATCTTCAAAAAGCTAAGTTTCTTGACAATCTGAAACATACGAGACCCTGGACAGAAAGGAGTAGAGTCCCACCATTTCTTAAGGAGGGGTAAGAAGGAGGAATCCCTGAACCACATGTGTTCAAATTTAAAAGAGGACTTAACACTAGGATTGACCTCCAAAATAGTTAATGAAATTGGAAAATGATCAGAACTCGTCAGACGTAAAATAGAGGAAAAAAACTCAAAACCTGATTGTAACCATGCTTCTGAAAGCAGGAAATGATCTAGCCTCTCTGCTATTTGAGAAAAATCACTTCTCATATTTGTCCAAGTAAAAACCCCATTTTGAGACTTACAATCAAAAAGATCCATTTCGAAAATAAAATTCCCAAAATCTGCCATAGTTTTTTTAGACAGTAAAATACCTCCACTTTTCTCACTTGAGTCTATGATTGCATTAAAGTCTCCCCCAAATATGATTAGGGACCCCTGTCTCAAGGGAGAAGCAATCCTTTTTAAATCACACCATAACTTGGATTTTGCTTGAATCTTAGAAGGAGCATAAACATTAAATAACCAAACCTTAACCTTAGAAATCTTACTAATAATCAAAAACAACATCTAGTTTGCAGCTGAAGTTACTAACTGCACATCTATATTAAAATTATTCCATAGTAATGCTAAGCCTCCAAAAGCTCCATTGGCTGAGTGAGAAACAAAATTCCACCTTTTCCAAGATGAAAAAAGCACATCAGCGAAAGCCTGTGATAATTTAGTCTCTTGCACCATAAAGATATCACACTTAATTAAATCCATCTAGGATTTAATCAAACATCTCTTGTTAGGGGCATTTAAGCCCCTAACATTCTAAGAGATAATCCTCATTGTCCTCAAGGCGAGGCCGTAGCTCCCCTCTTCTCAACATCTAGAGCTTTATTGCTATTACCAAAATTATTATTTTAAGGATCATGTGTGTATAATCATCCATATCCATATCCTCTATATATGTCTTTGTCATTTATTTTTATGTTAACAAATTGCTTACTTTAATATGCATAATTAATGGTAGTTTATTTATGCAAGTCAATCTAGTGGAAACATGTAAGGGTGAAAAGTGTCTTGGCTCTTTCCTTGGACATTTGTATTGGAGTCAACTTGGCCCTTCATCCCTACTATTATAGTCTTGCATCTAGATAGCATATTTTTAGGGAGGATTTGGCATTCAACCTATACCTTGATGAATTATAAGTCCTTGTTCCCTAGTGGTGTGGACTCAACTCATATCTATCATTTTTGTCCTCATTAAATATGTAACCTTGAACTTGGTTTAGGACCACAAATTTAAACCATTATTTTATAAAGTAAAGAGTGAGCTCATGTCAAATTAATTTTAATTAGTTGATCACTATTTTTGATTAAGGAAAAACAGGTTTTAAGGGACCCAAAACCCACTTACAAATCAAAAAGAAAAACATTAGAGAAGCAAGAGAGGACAGAACGAAGAAAGAAAGGTTGCAAAAGAATAGCACAAAAGACATGAGCCAAAGAAAAGAATAGCAAAAGACCAGTGAGAAACTGGCACACCTAAAACAAAACTAGAACATCTAGGTGAAAATCTTTATGGTCTCCTCAGCATCCCTGACAAGCATCATCATCGCATTTGCTACCTCTTTAAGGTCTTTTCTTTCCTCCACCTGTTGATTACCTTTAGTCTTCAGCTCCAACTCTTTAGCATTTTGCCTAGTTCTGCGTCTAGAAGAATGCTGAATAGAGCTAGAACCCAACTCATCATCAACAATCACAGTGTCTTTGTCCTGCTTATCGTTCTCCAGGCAAGCAACCAACGTATTCATATTTTGGGAAGACACCTTCAACACAGCCAATCTATGCTCCATGAATTTCCTCAGAGCACTCTTAGTTTTTTGAATCCTATTGTTTATCAGTTCATAATCAAACTCACCCTTTTCTTTGAGAGTCCTCATCACATCCTCCAGGTGCTTCAAATATCCCTTTATGATCTCACCTTCTGACCAATCAGGAATTTCTTTTTCATCCTCTGCTTCACTATTATCCTTAGAATTTTCCTCTTTTCCTTTATCATTAATATCCTTAACCACATTATCAATTTTGAGCTCCAGCTCTCTCTGTTTTTCCTGAATGTTGGTAATATTATCAACCACCCACTTTTGGAAATTAAACATTTCCAGAGAGATGTTTCTAGCAGCATTCAGAATAGTATCTACATCCTCCATGTCCTGGGTAGAATCCTCAGACCTAGGGTTTCCCTCCATATTATTCTGAACCTCATCCCTGTTGTCTGTATCATAGGGACTCTCCTTCTCCTCTGACTCATAAAAATCCTCTTTACCCTACTCATTATCCTTGTCTCCTTTCTCACCCTCCACCTCCTTCTCCTGCTCCTGCTTAGGATCAATCATCTCTTCAACATCTTCTTTAGCTTTCTAACTAACCCTCGATTTATTTTTAGGGGGAGGATTGGTAGAATCCTCATCAGACTTAGAACTGTCATAATCCTCAGAGATATGGGCATTCTCCACAAAGGGATCATCCTTATTAGCCTTAACTTTATCCTTAAGATACTCATAAATTAATAGAATAAGACCTTGGTGGGCCATGGGGTAGGAATACGGATTCTTAGCATGATCAGCTAGACTATCATTAAGGGAGGAGACCAGATAGAAGGGCAGAGATATCTTAGAGCCATGGTGAAAGTGATTAAGGATAACAAAGTGATAATTATAGACTTTCGTAAACCTACCATGAATAGTAAGATACTCCATTAACACTTTCAACATTTTCTGCCAAAAGGAGTTTACCTGGTTAGGGAGATAATAGGAAATATTATCCTTTTTGGCAAGGCAAGCCCTTTCTTCTTTGTTCTTGGGGAAATCTTGTATGGCTTCCACTGATAACTTACAATCTCTATAAAACTTGATGTCGTCCTTCTGTAAACCAGTCACCTCAGCCACCAAATCTTCATCCACTCTCAACGTCTAACCAAACAGAGTAACTATGTTATTTTTCCAACCCTTGGCAAAACCACAGGAAATGAACTTCTTCCTCCCATACAATTTCTCCATATAATCAGTGAAGCTGTTTTTATGCAGCCTTCTGCAAATTTTCCTTTCACCCTTCCAACTATCACAGTTGGTGGGCTCATTACAGTTCAAATTTCCACCCATAATGTAGAAGTTGTTCAAATTGAAACCCTTAGGGGAGCACAAACTGACCAGATGTTGAAGAACAGAGAAGTTGGAATCGAAAACCAAGGTAATTTTCTTGTTTTTCAAGTAGCTCTTTATAACATTCAAATTAACCCAGTAATTAATATAATAAGGCCCTTCACACCTATACTCATTAGCATGACGCCTGAGAAAGGTCATCATCTAACAATCCACCTCACTCCAAACTCTATCATTGAAGTCCAAACCAAAAAAGGTAATAATGAGATTAATATGTACCATTGATCATGTCATAAAATAATTGCTCTCGGACTTCGTTCTTACATGATGACTCTCTGATATAATTAGCATCTTCCGCTAAAATGAACCCCTCATTGGCTAACAAATTGGCTACCCTATTACCTTCCCTAAAGGTATGGGTAATAAACACACTATCACAAGATTGCCTTATCGATGATATTTTGGATATTCCAAGAAGGAGAACTAATACCTTTAATAGCCTGAATTATATTAAGGGAATCCCCCTCCAGCCAATTTTTTTTAAATTGAAACCCTGAGCAAGTTGAAGACATTTTAACATTGCCAAAGCTTCTGCAACATGGTTGTTTTGAATTCCAAAGGGGGAAGCAATCGCAACAACAAAAAAGCCATAAGAGTTTCTGATAACACCTCCCCCACTAGCATTACCCAGATTTCCTTTAGCTACACCATCAAAGTTCACCTTCACCCAATCATGAGGAGGGAACCTCCAAACCATATTATGTCTTCTACTCTCCAGACCAGACTTCCAAACCTTATTCATTAATTTCCATTCTGTTAGAATCCTTTTCTCATTATCATTCATATCAATATAACTACACTGCTTGTTGCTTTTGTGAATGGTGTTGATGTTTTCTTTAATATCCCTACAAATCTTTTCATAGACCACCTGAGAAGAACACTTAGTCTCCCTAAAAATTATATTGTTTCTCTCCTTCCAAATATGCCAATAGGTCATAAGAAGAAGAAAGGACCAAAGGGTCTTGATGATGGGAAGCTTGGTAGGGAAAATCCAATGCCAAAGGACTTCCTTACAACTATTCTGCATAACCCAATCAACTTTCCATTGCGTCCATACTTTACCCCAGATTTCCTAGGTAAAAGAACAATGAATGAACAAATGATCCATAGACTCAACCTCTTTCTAACATAACTCACACCTATTAGGGATCATAAATCCTCTTCGAACCAAGTTATCAATAGCAAGAATCTTGTTATGAATTACAGTCCAGAAAAACATATTAACTTTAGGAATGAGGAATCTATTCCAAACTTTAGTCCATATAGGGTTGCAAGCCCAAGTTGATATATTTTTGTAAGCAGAAGTAATAGTAAAAGTACCCCTAGGATTACTCTTCCATAAGAAGACATCATCTGATTCTTTGCTGACAAAAAATGACAGCAAATCATGCTAGAGCGAAGAAAATCCAACATAAACAACATCAAGTCTAACCCATTTATTCTCCTCCCAATAATTACAGACCATAGAACCAAACCTCCTTTTATAATAATCAATGATATGGCTGCAATCCTGGTTAAATTTTATTTATATGCAATCCTGGTTAGTCCTTGTTGACTCAAATATAAAATTTTATTTATATGCATGTTAAAATGATGTGTATAATAACCAAAACTTAGTTTGATATTCTACACTCATCATCTAACATCACACATTCACATATCACTTTAGCATTAAATATAGTGAATTTTAGTAGACAGGAGAGTGCAAAGTGTCGTGGGATAAGAAACAAGGAAGAATTAAAGCAAATGCTTATCCCGTGAGGTAAGGTCAAGGCCCTCACGAGCCCTGTAGAATAAGAATTTAGGGGCCATTTATTGGTCAAACACAGTAAAGATACGTAGACCCTGTTAGGATTCCCAAAGATACTGAGAGGTGGGGGGTGAATCAATATCTGACCAGTATATAAATTTACTTGAATTATAACATGAAAAGCACTTCAAAACTATGTACGGGTAAACCAAAAATAATGCAGTAAATAAGAATAACAACCACAACATAAGAGACACACCATAAGACAATATTTTAACGAGGGAACCCAGTGTGGGAAAAACCTCAATGGGATTTGTGACCCACAATATTCGCTTACTGGCTAATAAGGGAATATTACTATTTACAATAGGGGCCTGCACATGTAGGAAGGCCAAGTGCCTAAAGCTCACTGCTCAGTTACAAAAGAAGTCACATTGACTTACAAAATTGGATTATACAAATCCAATGTCTTGTACTACTTCAAATCAGCATCTACTATGCCAGATTCAGTACCGGTTTAAGCTTTGCAACATACATAAACCTTTATCCAATAATTCGCACATTAGGTCTGCTATCCTCTTTTTTATTTGTCACTTCTCCTAAATGATCTACAATGATCTCATACTTATATGAGTCATATTACTAATCTGCCAAGTCGGCTTACAAAATTTTTTAGAATTAAATACAAAATACATTTATACAAAAATTTTGTCGACCAGGGTGCCAGTAATCTTTCTTTTTAGTGTCGGTGATATGTATGCCAGTGTAGAGTCTGTCGGTGTCGGTGCCTGCTACTATCCTATGATTGCAAGGTTTCCATCAATGAAAATAACTTCAATCACCTACAATTTCTCATTGGAGTGCATTTTCCAACAATCTCCCCCTTTGACATTGATGGCAACACTCATGAGAAAAATCCAAAAGTGTCCAAAAATGTTGTTCAAAAAGAATCTGCCAAAATATCTTACCAAAATTGTGCTATCAAAAATGTATGCTCCCCCTGAGCTGATGATGTCTTTGTTCTGATTATTTTTCTCATTTACACTACTCCCCCTTTGATATCAATGACAAAGGTTGTCATTCGTTGTCAGTGGAGTGTGGTCCCTGCCTAGATCCTTGTAACCAGTGGGTTACAATCTGGAAAAGATCTTCCAATACCAAATTTTGACTGTTGTTGAACCTTTTACTATCTGTTAATGTCGCTTCTGTTCTCTGAATTGTATCAATGAGTATGTGCATTTTCTCTTCTGATGTCTTAAGTCCGGGAACTAGAGAAATGTTGTTGATTTCATCTTGCGCTTTGTTGATTTATGAATCTATGTCCACTGTCAAAATATTAGTTTTACAAGTATCTCTGCATAGTTTCTTGAAATCCAAAATTGTTTTTCCTAGTGCTGATAATAAGGTTTCTATTTTCTCCTTATTCTTCTTCACTATTTCCTCAAAGAATTTTTCTTTCTCTTTATTCATTCTCTCTTTGAATGTGCCTTCATTTATCTAATCAACTGTCAAAATGGTACCGGCAATGTATTTAGACAATGTGTATGGTTGACCTAAATAATCTTTATTGTCCAAAATGCACTTGGGTGCTATAAATTTAAGAATAGGAATTGTGTCATCAATAGCCTTGTAGGCTTGTGCATTACACTTAGTGATTTTCTTAATAGAATCTAATAATACTTCTGTTACTTTTGTTGGTCTGAACTCTGTTATTGAAGTACCAGATGTCTGCCCAACTATTTTCTCAATTTCCATGCTGTCGGTTGTAGTAACAACTTTGCTTGTTTTAACCTCTGGTAGGTCAGTTTGTGTTTGCATTTCTATTAGAAAAGGTTTAGGCTTTTTAGCTATTGTCGGTGGCACTGTCTCTGCATGAACCTATACCTCAACCTGTTTATGTTCATGTTTCTCAACCTATGTCTCAGAGGGTTTCTTTGTGCTCTCAACTACCAATTTTTCTTATGTAATCTCAATATGTACTGTCAGTTTCTCTGTATTCACTTCTGCACCGTCCATTGTCGGTTTTTCTTATTGTCTCTCAGTTTTATCTACCGGTGCTTCTGATGGTTTCCCAATGGTGTCCCGAGTAGGTTTTTCTATGCTTATATTTACAGTATTACTAACCCCAACCTTAACATTTGTAGTTGGTGACTCAATAGCCACATCTTTCTTCTTATCCTCAGTGGTCTCTTTCTCCACCACAATGTTTACCTCTTGGGTCTCTATATTCATAGTGTACAAAATTTCAGACTCAGGATTTGTATCTTCTTGAGGAGTCTCCATACTCTCGGTAGTCGGTTGAGTGTCAATAGTTTCTACTGGTGGAGTATTAGAAGGAAATGGGGGTAAGTTATTAGTTATCTCTAGGTTTGCAGGTCCACCTACCTTACCTTTCCCCTTATCCTTGTCCTTTTTATAAACTCTGACAATCTTAGGTCTTTTAAGTTCTTCTTGTTTTTCCTTTTCAACAAAGAATATGTCCCATTATCCATAGTTTCTTCAGAAATTTCATTCATTCTTCCTGCCATAAGTGCTACATGTCGGTGACAAGTTGAAAATACTATCTGGTTGGCTTCATTGATTAGTTGATCAATCTCTTCAGGTGATTTCATTGGGTGAATTGCATGTAATTTCTCAATTTTTATCTTCTTATCTAGCTCAACAATAGATACCCTTCTAGCTTCAAGTCTTCTCTATAGATCAGTGGGTATTTCATCAACAATTTCCATCAAAAATTTCTTGTATATGTCCAAGTGTAATATTACACTATTTTCTATGCTTTCTCTATCATCAATGGAAATTGTGTTATACATTTTGATAATGTTTTTCAACTTTCCATCTTCTGTTATTTCACTTAGAAGTTTATCCAATGGAGAAATATCTTGTTTTACCTTCTTCTTCTTCAGAGTCAAATTCTTAACTGGAGGCCTCACTGCCTGTTGCTTTTGTCTTGTTCTCCTAGGTGTGGGTGAGGGTACCAATGAGGGTTTTTGTTTCCTTTCTACCCTTTTGAATACCATCGGTACATCACTTTCAGAAGAAGTTGCAATTGGTGAAAGATGAGCTTCCGGTTGAAGTCCTTCCAGCTTACTTTCCTTGATACCAGTTTGCTTCAATACATCTTCCTTAATTGCTTTAGCTTGTCTGGTTCCCTTCCTCATTGTTTGTTCAAATTTTCTTAACTCTTTTCTTAGACTGAATACCACTTTCAATTGTTTCTGTATTGCCAAAGACTTTCTCAAATGGTTCCTTTGGTGCTTGAAGGAGGGCTTTTGCATAAGTTTCAATGATGTTATCATCTGTTTCATATCCCATTTCAGTTACCCAGATAGTCCTAGGGACAACCGCCTCCATCCAGATTTCATCTTTCTTAATTAAAAAACATATTTCCTTTTGATATTTATCTACAATTGCCTAAGACATCCTTTTTTTTGTCTTCATTCGAGCTTTTAGTGCTTGAAAATGTTCATTTATATTTTTCTCTCTATTTTCTCCAATGTTGTTTAATGTGTCCAATAGTTGCTTTCCTACTGGTATATCAAAGCCAAAGTCTTTTCTACCAATACTGGGTACTTCCTTTGTAATGTACAACATCAAACATACAAGCAAATTTCTAATTCTGAAAGTTCCTGTCTTATCTCCTTTGATCTTCTTCAGATTGTCTATCAATTCATCTTTAAGCCATTCATAGATGTCAATCTTAGCATTGTTGTTCACAAAGTCATATGCACTTTTAATACATAAGCTAGAGACTGAGTTTAATCTATCAGCATGTGTGGCTTTATAGCCAAGGATCATACTGACATATATTATATTTATGTCATTTACATCATTGACTCTAAGTGATCTCTTGTCAAAATTTGTGCTGGTTAGGTCCATTACTGTGTCATTAGAGACCTTTTTAGTTTTGTCAGGCCTGCTACCGGTGGAAGGTAACCCTGTTGCTGCCCTAACTACTTCTTTGGTGATCTTATGGATGGAATCCAGCCAAAAGAATTCACCATGCACTCCGCTTAGCACAATCCTTATAACCTCCTTGGGAAAATCCGGGATACTAAGGATTTCAGTAAAACTTAGGGTTTCCACTATCTTATGTTCCGGTTTGATATTGCCATTTACACCACAAATCACAGTCCTATACATGTTCTTAATTTCTTCATCTCCTAATTCCTCTATATGACAATGTATGTATATCCTAGGATCTTCAACATATACTACTCCTTTAAGAATTTGAGAGAATGCACCTAAGGTATCATCTTTCTTCACTATTTCGGGAACAAGTTTGAATATGGGTCTAGGGTGCTTGATAACCTCAATCATAGTAGGGTTTGCTATAAATTCAGGAACAGAGGAGGATGCCATTATTATAAATACCTCAATTTTCCTTAAGGATGAGTGCTTGAATGACTTGCTTCCTTCTCGCTATGGATGCCCTTGCTCATAATTTTTGCACTCTTGGAGATTTGAATGCTCGGTGAATAAAAAGGAGCCAAAACACTTGCTTTATAATATTATTTTCTCCAACTACTGCATTTAATGCTTGCCGGTTAAGTCACAACTTAACTCATCTATTGGTAAAGAAGTAATTCAACTTCTCACCATCAACCGAGGGTATATTAGCATATTTTTCAATTTGTTGCTAAACCCCCAAAGGATTTTCCTTTAGTTAGATGAAGAGTCTCCTGTCGGTGGAGTGTTACTCTGTTCTACTAGTGGAGGAGTATTCCCATCAACATTCTGATCTGACTTTCTGATCCATTACTTTGCAAATTCTTTCTTTACCTCTTCAACTTTTTCTTTACCTTTCAAGCTGGGTCCTTTGTTATTCGTCGGTGATGCCTTACTTCAACAAAATTTAGCAATATGTCCAATCTTGTTACAAGCATAACAAGTCACATTGTTTTTCTAAATAGCTTTCCCATAACCTATGCCGGTTTGTGTTCTGCATTGATTAGATAAGTGTCCAAGTCTTTCACAAACATAACATCTTACATTCATTCTGCAATTTTCTGAATTATGACCAACTTTGTTGCATTTAGAACATTGACCGGTGGGTGTATTAGTGTTCTGATAGTTTCTAGATCTACACTGATTTTCTCTACGACCATACTTGTTATAGTTAAAGCATTTCCCATTAAATTTGTAAGCATTAAGTTGTCTTACTGGTTTACTGTGATCATGATTGTTTGCAATACTGGAGCTTTCACCAACTTCAAAGCCAAGGCCATTTGTATCACCATTAGGTTTCTGATTCTTCAGCATGTCCACAAGTTTTTCTGAACTTTTCTTGAATTTCTCCTTGTGTTGATTTGCAGTAGCCAATTCACTCTCCAAGATTCCTTTATGTCTCATGAGTTCATTTGTGTCATTTTGTGTATGCATCAGGTCCGTCTTCAACATATCATTTTCATGACTAAGTCTTGTGTTTTCATTTCCAGCATCATTCAGTCTTCTAACCAAGTCCTCTTCATTCTTCTTTCTATCTTCAATTTCTTTACAAAATCTCATAGTCATATCCTGCATCTCATTCTTCATTGTATTGTTTTCTTGTCTTAGCTTGTTTACCAGATCATTAAGAGTTTTTTTCCCATCTTCATCATTCTGTATCTTTTCACAAAGTTATATTCTCTTATTCCTTGCTATAGTGAAATTTTCTTGAAGTCCTCAAATGATATCTTGTGTAGCCTTCAGATCATCTTCAAGTTAAATATTCTTTACTTTTTCTACATCATAGTCTGAAAGAGTTGTTTCCAATTGCTTTCTCAAGTTTTCCATCTCTACGAGTGTCAAGATCTTCCTCAAGTTGTTAGGCTTTTGAAAATAGAGGACCAAGCTCTGATATCGATTGTTAGGATTCCCAAAGATATTGAGAGGGGGGGGTGAATCGGTATCTGACCGGTATATAAATTTACTTGAATTATGAAATGAAAAGCACTTCAAAACTATGTACCGGTAAACCAAAAATAATGCAGTAAATAAGAATAACAACCACAACATAAGAGACACACCATAACACAATATTTTAATGAGGAAACCCGGTGTGGGAAAAACCTCGGTGGGATTTGTGACCCACAATATTCGCTTACTGACCAATAAGGGAATATTACTGTTTACAATAGGGCCTTGCACATGCAGGAAGGCCAAATGCCTAGAGCTCACTGCTTAGGTACAAAAGAAGTCACACTGACTTACAAAATTGGATTATACAAATCCAATGTCTTGTACTGGTTCTGATCAACATCTACTATGCCAGATTCAATACAGGTTTAAGCTTTGCAACATACATAAACCCTTATCCCAATAATTCGTACATTAGGTCTGTTATCCTTTTTTTTAATTTTTCACTTCTCCTAAATGATCTACAATGATCTCATACTTATATGAGTCATATTACAATCCGCCAAGTCAGCTTACAAAAGTTTTTACAATTAAATACAAAATTCCTGTCGGCCAGGGTGTTGGTAATCTTCCTTTTTGGTGCCGGTGACCCGTATGCCGATGTAGAGTCTGTCGGTACCGGTGCCTGCCGGTATCCTATGATTGCAAGGTTGTCATCAATGACAATACCTTCAATCACCTACAGTTTCTCATTGGAGTGCATTTGCCAACAAACCCGGGGTGCCATGTCGACCAATTGTGACCGTCGGATCTTCATAAAGGCCCGATCTGATGACCATGTTTTAATCATTGATTGGGCCCACTAGAGGCCTAGATGGAGAGATCTCGCATGTCCATCTTCGCATGAATCTCTCAGATCAACGATCAACATTTGAATTCATGGAGGTCATTGGCATTCAAACTTTTCCAGGCGGGTTGTTCTCGACTCGACTGTTGAGACGTTCTTCTTGCTTAGTCGACGCCTCATATCTGATCCGATTACCCTCCAACCACCATATTTTCTCGTCATTACTTCAGACGCGACCCTGCAGGCCATTTTCAAATGCCACCATGCCCTCTTCAATGTAGAGACTTTTCATCCCTACAAGTGTGCTCGACCATGCTTGTTGGCAGGGATTACTTCACCTAGGGTTGTTTTCGCACTTCCAGAGATAGAGGACCAGCTTGCAGAGTTGACACAACATGCCATCAAATTTATCGATCTGATTTCTTCCCCTCCTCTCTGATCTTTTGTAACCTAACCCAGGTAGGGTTAGGGTTTTCTCAATGTAACCATCTGAGTTATGCCTGAACTATAAAGACAATTTTGTACATTTTTCTCAGGATCTTCTCCCTTCTTTTCTCGTGCAGAATTCTTATGTCCCTTTGTATCTATTGTAGCATCCTAAAATTGCGACACTTGTAATTTCGACTGCATTTGGGTCTTCATGATGGCGGTGCAACGTTGAACCTGAATGGAGACCCCGAAACCTATTTACAACACCAAAAACTGCATCTTTTTGCACCTTGGCCTGATCCCTCCTTGCACCTTGCTGTCCTGGGAGGTGGGACCATGGTGCCCAGTGCCCTAGTCCCTCAGGACCATGGCGCCTAGCGCCTTGGTCCCTGGCCCTATTTTGGGTCCGGTCTCTTTTGGGCATCGGTTCTTTAAGTTTGCAATTCGGGAAATAATGTTTCCTGGTCGGCCTAAGGTCGGAAAAATCAGTCTATCAACCCTAATTGACAAGTATATAAACTACTTTTCCTCTCCTAGAAAGAAAAGGAGAAAAGAGGCAAAGGAATAAGAGGAAAATATATGCAAGCAAGAGGCGGAAGCCATATTCAAATATTCAAACATTCAAACATTCAAGCATTCAAGCATTCCTTCAAGCAATTGAGCATTCTAAGTCTCCATTCAAGGCTAAGTGTTGCATTCAAGACAAGGATTCAACCATTGAAGAGGAGATCACTTACAACATACAACATACAACATACATTACACCTTCGCATGTAAGAATACAAACATTCTTACAACAAGGTATCAGTACTTGTTTACATTACAAACATTTACATTTACAACATTCTCATTTCTTGGTTAATTTCAAAACTGGGGTTTGACCTAAAGGCAAACCCCTAATCCCTAACCCCCCAATCGTCCTCTCTTTTCTGTGTGTAGGTTGCAGGTACGCGGCTGTAATTAAAGATCTGGAATCCTTGTGCAGAGACAAACAGGTCCCCCTTCGTTTCACGGATTTTTCGGAGGACCATGTGCACGCCGGGTGCCATCGTCCTGTCAACTTTCGCTCAAACTTGCAGAACAGCACCGTCTCGACATTTTATAGCTAATTCCAGGTCCGCAGCTTCATCCCATATCCCTATCTCTGTTTACAAGCGAATCTTTCTTGCTTCTACATACATTCCTAGTTCAATCATTCTATCTATATTCTTTACAAAAGAGGGTATCCTTGATGTCTTAACCCTTGAAACTCATTTAGAATCCAATCCTGCATTGTGTGGGATTGGATATTGTGGGTTTCAACCCCTCTTTTGAAAGTAAAGTCTATCCTAAGTGAAAACCATCAACCCTAGTGACCTCCTCTCTCCTTGGGGAGGGAGAACAACTAGGGTTCGATTTTTTCGCTTTACATTTTGGTGAACCCGACGTGAACATCCTAATTCTGATTATTCATGGTTAGATCTGAAAAATTTGCTTCCTTAATTACATTTCCATGTTTGATCTTTTGCAAATTTTAGAGGTTGATTGCATAAAAACCCTAAAATTTTCTTTTTAGTAATTGAGCTTGTGAAATGTTTAATTGTTAATGCTTGTTTCAGATCTACCCTTCTATTGTAAATTGTCAATTCATATTTGTGCTTTAATTTTGAAAATTAAGTGGTTAAGTGCTAAAACCCTAATTTTTAAAACCTTCTTGATTCAACCTTTGACTAATAATTTCACTGATCAAAACACCTCCAAATCGGCTATAACTTTGGATTCCGCAATAAAATCACAATATCTCTCATCCCTGAAAATTTGGAAAAAAGTTGCGACGACCGTGTGCACCTCGAGCGCCATCGTCCCCGACATTTTTTCTAAAATTTCGGGAGCTAGATCTTACTGTATTTTTCTGCTAAAATCCAGAATTTTGGCTGATTTTATCAATTTTAACACTTTCAAAATTAAAGTCAAAGTTGGTCTAGTGATTGCTCGGATAAAGGCTTATAATCATTCAAAAATTGTTGAAATTGAAATTTGTGTTAAAATTGTGTTTCTTACAGTCCTAAATCTAAAAAGTGTGTTGGCATTCATTCGAAATTTCAGTGCTTTATTCAAATTTTTGCAGTTTGTGACTTTTGAAATTAAGTGTTTAATTGCAACAACCTTGATTTCCACTTTCAAAATTGAATTTTGCGTGAAATTGAGTCAATTTTTAAAATTTCAAAACTTGCATTGCTTTTAGTATTCCCTCTAAAATCATAAAATTCAAAATTTCAGTTTCCCCCTCTTTTTTAAAATTCAAATTTTACATTTTTCAACAATCTTGGTAGGGTTCAATTTTGAGATTGCAACTTTAATTTGGCCTATCTACAGATCGTAAAATCACTCAATTTTTTCAGATTAGCTTTAAAATCATCATAACTTTCATCCTTGAAAATTTTGAAAAAAGTTGCGAGGACCGTGTGCACTCCGTTCGCCACGGTCCCGAACATTTTTTCCGAAATTTTGGGAGATTGTCCTGATTGCATTTAACAGCTTAAATCTAGGAGATTGGCTAATTTTATTGAAATTTACTACCTCTAAAAATTCAAAATCTTCTATCTCTCTTTAGTGCATGAGTTTTACAACAATAAGCCCTACTTACACTATTCCCATTAGACGAAGCCTTAGAATTAAGTCTTTCCAAGGTTTAATTACTGAGGAGATGGAACCTAATTTGAATGGCCTTTTTAACGAGGACATGGGTAATTCCTCTAATCCTCTTAATGATGAAGAAGCTCTCCATGAGGTTTCTGTAGAACAACTTTAGAAATTGGATAACCAATTTGATGATTTTCGACAATGGATGTCTCAAGAATACCCTGATAGTGAAGCTCTTTCATTAATTGAGGGTCTAAAACGTATGGTTCAAAGTGATAAGAATGGAATTGATATTTTGCGTAGTATTGCACACATTGTGGATTCGAATGTGATGCCTATGAAGAGTTGTGCCGAAATTTTAGGTTATACACAACCTCCTACTCAAGTTAATCATTCTATTCCTTTAACAACTCCTATTGCTAGTATACCTACTTTTACATCAAACATAATGACTACTTCAATACAAGACATTCCACCTATGATCACCAGTCATGGGGGCAATCCCTCTTCTTCAATCAACCCTCTTCCTTCATTCAATCCAACTTCTTCATTAATTCCTTCAATGAGTGTCCCTATTACATCTCCACAAATGAACATGACACAAGGGGGCAATTCGTTTAATCATTCCATTCCTCCTTGTAGTGTTCCTCCTTTCCAATCATCTCCTATGACTAACTATCATAGTGTCCCACCACCTTACTCTCAATCAATACCTTCTTTCAATAACATAATACCTCCATCACAATCTAACACGTCTAATATGAATTCTTCGACTAAAGCGACCATTAACAATCTTGCACAAACTGTCTCTTCTTTGCAGCAACAAATTGCCTCTATGAATCAATCTAAGTTTAGTGTGCCCACATTTGATGTTGCGAGCCCACTTTCTCTTGACATTGTTCGAGCTATCCCCCCTAAACATGTTGAAATTCCGCATTTGGAGCTTTATAATGGTAAGGGTGATCCTCTAACACATGTTAAGACCTTTCAAACAATATGTACCGATTTTGCTCATGACCAAAGGTTGCTTGCAAAACTGTTTACTAGAACATTAAGAGATAAAGCTCTACAATGGTATTGCTCATTGCCTTCTTATTCTTTTACTTCTTTCGAACAACTTGCAAATGCTTTTATTCAACAATTTCAAAACAATATAAGTCCTAAAGTTACTTTGATTGATTTAATGCATTGTAAACAAGGTGTTAAAGAAAAAGTGACGGATTTCATCGGTAGATATAAACATTTGTATGCTCAAATTTCTTTTCCAGTACTTGACAATGATATTCAAAGAATCTTTATTTCTAATTTACAAAAAGATATTAGAGAAAAACTTGTGTTTTCTGAGTTTACTTCTTTTCAACAGTTGTGCGCAACTCTTCACAATTATCAACTGACTGTGAGTCAAATGGAACAAGCAAATCCTATGGCTCCGAGTGATAAGGGTGATAGTAGTCAACAACCATTTGGGAAGTTTAAACCGAACCGAGAGTCCATTAAATTTAATGAAAACATCATCAATAACAATGTGAATGCAGCATCAGGTGTGCCTCCTATTTCTAAGTTTTTCAAGAATGAAAGAAAGTTTACTCCTTTGATTGAATCATTGCATAGTATTATGAATAAGTTATTGGAACAAAATGTGCTTACTCTCCCTCCTATAAAGAAAATAGATCCTACAAAGATTAATTCACCCTATTTTGATAACAAATATTTTTGTCAATTTCATCGTCAACCTGGGCATGATACTGAAAAATGTTTTGCTTTAAAGGGTAAAATTCAAGATTTGATTGATAATAATACTATCTCTATTTCTGGTGTGAATGATAAAGGCAACACATCTGTAGCTCCTCCTAACCAAAATCTTAAGATTTTTACTGATCCATTGCCTTCTCATACCTCTAATGCGATTGATACTAATGATTCCTCTGTCTCACCTGATGATCTTGTGTCTATGACTCCGAATGTGATTAACTTTGTAGAGCAGTAGAAGATCCCTAAAGAACTTTCCATCACATTTGATTCCAGTGAAACTATCAGGGCACCTGATGGTCCTTTATATATAGTTGCAAAAGTCAAGAATACACCTTGCCGTGGAGTGCTTATTGATCCTTCTTGTATGGTTAATATCATTACTGAAGAATTTCTTTTTACTTTGCAATTGAATCAAGTGATCTATGACGAAACAAATGTGGTTGTGAAATTATTTGATGCATTTTCTTCTCCTGCAATTGGTTCTATTACATTACCTATTGAGGTCCATAACAAATCCCTTGATGTGAGCTTTGCTATTATTCCATCATCCGAACAATTTCATGTGAAGCTAGGCTATCCTTGGCTATCTTCCATGAAAGCTATTGCTTCTCCTATTCACAAGTGTTTGAAATTTCCCCATAATGGTGAAGTTGTTACTGTCAATCATAGCCTCTTTAAACCAGCTAAAAGAACTTCTAGCATTCATATTGATTACTTTTGGCCTAAACAATTCCAATCTCTTCCTCCGCGAAGTGATCATCTTTTCAAATCTTATCAAAGGTGGAAAAAAGATATGATCCTATCTCTAAGTGAACCTAGAACACCCAAACTTGATATTCCTATTGTTCTTGAGAAGGAAGTTCTTCCTTTGACAGATAAAACCAATGTCTTTCCTCAAGAAAATTCCCAACCCATCCCTATGAATGTGACTATGCCTATATCTAATAAACTTTCTAAAAGTAGACCTATACCTCCTCGTCATGATGGGCTTGGTCTCCTTCCTAAACCAAATATTCCTCCCTTATATGGAGCAGTTCCTCCTCCTTCCTCTTATAGAGAGAAGAGACCTTCCTCTTCTCCTATTACCCAACCTAAGAGACCACAACCTAAACACCCAAGTGATAAGGATGAGAACATTCCTCCTCCTCAATCTTCTCAACTTCCTACTAAGACTAGATGAAATTGTTCTGCACGTGAATGCCGACGAAAGCGTCATCTTAGAGCTCAGGCAGCTACTTCTCAAACTTTGCAATCCCCAAAAACACCTTCAGCCAGTATTATTCCATTTTCTCCTCAGTCGAAGATTGAGCCAAAATCTCCTAAACATAAGATGCATGATGGTCTTGATCCTGTGCGAGTTAAAGATCCTATTTTTATAAATCTTGATGATGATATAGATGAAAATGTTATTCATGATGAAAATGTTACTTCTGTTCATTCTGATAGTGAATATGAATATGTTGATGTTGATAACCATTTATCTAACGAATTTTCTAAAGCACTTATCCTAGCTCCTAGACAAGAACAACGTGGCTCGGAACATGAACATAGCCCTTGTTTGGATCTTGTGATAGCTCCATCTGCTGTGTTGGATGTTTCTCCTCTAGCGTGTTTCCTACCTTCCCGAAATATTGATCAGCAAGATCGGGGGGTAGATGACGTGCTAGACTAGTTCATTAGCATAGCAGAATCTCTCCTCCTCTCTTGATCTCTTTTGTTACTTCTTCTATGTGTTATTCTCATTCTTCTATTTGTTGTCCTTAGTGTTGTCTACTTGAGGACGATGCAAAGCATTGAGATCTCTTTTGGTCTCTCTCATGTTGACTCAAAAGACACATGTGTTCCCTTCTTCTAGGTGACCTTCCTTGATTGGGGAATGAAGAACAATTATGCATACATACATATGATATACATGAATTATCATACAACATACTGACCTCGAGGAAAGCGAAGTCACCTCGTGCTTTGTGTTTTGTGTCTATTATCCTTGGGCTTATCTCATACTTGGGGGCTAAATCCTTGTGATAACGTGCTCCTTTCTCATTTCTTATATGTATCACTACCTTAAAGCAATCACCCCCGATGAGGCGTGTGCAATCGCTTTAACGTAGGGGGGCATACATCCCGTTCATATCTTTTCAAGATACTTGAAAATTTCTTGACAAATTTAGCTTTGCCTTGAAAATTTTTGATATCTTTCTTGCATGACTCATAGTGAGGGAACCTTACTACTGACAGTCATGGTTCTCCCTCGTGATCTTCCCTTTTACTTTGTCAATCGAAGTCGTAAGATCCCTAGTCCACTCGGGGCTTGGTGTATCTTGCCTCCTTGACGTGGTGAAAGTCTCTCAATGTTGTTCCCTTGTACTTTACCGAAAGTATGGGCATACGCTTATACTCCCGCTAAAGTGGGGGCTAAATGTAGCATCCTAAAATTGCGACACTTGCAATTTCAACTGCATTTGGGTCTTCACGATGGCGGCGCAACGTTGAACCTGAATGGAGACCCCGAAACCTGTTTACAACACCAAAAACTGCATCTTTTTGCACCTTGGCCTGATCCCTCCTTGCACCTTGCTGTCTTGGGAGGTGGGACCATGGCGCCTAGCGCCCTAGTCCCTCAGGACCATGGCGCCCAGCGCCCTGGTCCCTGGCCCTATTTTGGGCCCGGTCTCTTTTGGGCATCGGGTCTTTAAGTTTGCAATTCGGGAAATAATGTTTCCTGGTCGGCCTAACGTCGGAAAAATCAGTCTATCAGCCCTAATTGACAGGTATATAAACTACTTTTCCTCTCCTAGAAAGAAAAGGAGAAAAGAGGCAAAGGAATAAGAGGAAAATATATGCAAGCAAGAGGCGGAAGCCATATCAAATATTCAAACATTCAAACATTCAAGCATTCAAGCATTCCTTCAAGCAATTGAGCATTCTAAGTCTCCATTCAAGGCTAAGTGTTGCATTCAAGACAAGGATTCAACCATTGAAGAGGAGATCACTTACAACATACATTACACCTTCGCATGTAAGAATACAAACATTCTTACAACAAGGTATCAGTACTTGTTTACATTACAAACATTTACATTTACAACATTCTCATTTCTTGGTTAATTCCAAAACCGGGGTTCAACCTAAAGGCAAACCCCTAATCCCTAACCCCCCAATCATCCTCTCTTTTCTGTGTGTAGGTTGCAGGTATGCGGCTGTAATTGAAGATCTGGAATCCTTGTGCAGAGACGAACAGGTCCCCCTTCGTTTCGCGGATTTTTCGGAGGACCGTGTGCACGTCGAGCGCCATCGTCCCGTCAACTTTCGCTCAAACTTGCAGAACAGCACCGTCTCGACATTTTACAGCTAATTCCAGGTCCGTAGCTTCATCCCATATCCCTATCTCTGTTTACAAGCGAATCTTTCTTGCTTCTACATACATTCCTAGTTCAATCATTCTATCTATATTCTTTACAAAAGAGGGTATCCTTGATGTCTTAACCCTTGAAACTCATTTAGAATCCTTGATGTCTTAACCCTTGAAACTCATTTTGAATGTAAAGTCTCTCCTAAGTGAAAACCATCAACCCTAGTGACCTCCTCTCTCCTTGGGGAGGGAGAACAACTAGGGTTCGATTTTTCCGCTTTACATCTATAAATTTTCCTTGCCCTTTCATCAATAAAATTATCTTTCTTGCCTTTATTTGATTCTTGCAAACTGTGTAAGTGTTTACCTCTTTGTTTGAATGTTTTTTCTTTTGGTTTTTTACACTGTAAGTGACTGTGTTGATTCCCAACCTTCACTCACACTTAGATGGCTAAGTAGAATAGAATTTTGTGCATCCTTGGGTAGTTTTCATTACTATTTTGTACAACTATAGGCAGGGATGGATCATTATTTCAGTCTGGGTGCAAACCTTTTTCCCTTCTTTCCTGCAACCCTTCTCTTTCTCCCTTTTCCCTATCAAATCATAGGTTAGTTTTATCAGTGTTGGGTTGGTCCAACACTTGTTCTCAGATTGAAGAGGAAGTCGACCTTCTCCAGAGATTCAGCCTCACAATAGCGCAAGGTCCCACACTTGAGAAGTTGATTCAATGTTTCACAAGGTTGATGAGCTCAAAGGTTCATCAAGGGTGCAACATTTTGTAATAACATTAATTTCTTAAAAAATTAATCAATCTAAATAAATTTTTTTAAAAAGTCTTTTTCTTTGTCATACATTAACTATAAAAAAAATATTAAAAACCCAATAATTAAAAGGGGATAATAATTTTGATAATATTTAGAAATTAGAATACTATTTCTTATTTGACACCATTATTTAGGGCAAGAATGATTGATTTAATGTTATAATAATACCATTTAGGAATACAAATTAGTGAGTAACTTTAATTATTTAGATGCATCAATAAAATACATATAAAATGACTGACATAAATTATTTTTAATTACGTTCATGAAATCAAAAAATCAATCACACCATCAATTACGCATAATGTGAGCAATTAGAACCAAGCTTTATTTTTAACTAAGATCCAATAAAATAAGACAACCATTTTATAGTTTAAAAAAATAATACCATTAACTTTGTTTCATTTATATCATATCAAACAATATGTAGGACCACCTATTACACCTAATATGAACAACTAGAATCAAAACCAAACATTGAATAGGATAAAGCAAACCTTTCACTTTGGTACGAAAGGTGATGGATTTGGCCTTTACGATTGATAAATGAGATAAAGGCATATCCACCGTTGATTATAACCACTACAACTCCTCATCCTACGGTTCATATCTAAAGCTTTAATAAAGGAATAGGCTTGAACATCAACATCTCAAAATCAACTTAATTTCCAAGACCCAAGTCTGAAACTTAAAACCCTAAAAAAGAGGTGGGTAGAAAAATTCCAAAAGTTGGAACACGCCAACACAGAAGCGTCCGGAGGTGAACAGAAAATTAGAAAGCTGTAACG
This sequence comes from Cryptomeria japonica, assembly GCF_030272615.1. Classification (NCBI taxonomy): domain Eukaryota; kingdom Viridiplantae; phylum Streptophyta; class Pinopsida; order Cupressales; family Cupressaceae; genus Cryptomeria; species Cryptomeria japonica. The sequence continues at coordinate 468,942,653 of NC_081412.1, read as the reverse complement.
CGTCTTTCTATTGGTCCATGTCAGCAAAATCCACGTGCGTAGGGTTTGAATCACGTGGGCTATTGCTGAAATCCATCCGTGCCATTACTCAGCTGACCTGGCCCTAAACTTTGTCCCAAGTGCACCCACTCTTGCTTTTAATAGCTGGAAAGTTTTTGAGAACATCATTAGGTTTTTTAGTTGCAGGTTTGAAGCTTGGAACAGATATGATAATGGTGGAGGAAGATATATGCTGCAACGCCAACTGTTTGCATCTGCACCTGCACCGATCATATGCTTTTCTTCGATGCGGATGCAGATACAAACAGATAGCGCCGTGGCCTTGTGTTGTTTAATCTTGCTCTGGCTATATCACCTGGCTTAAAGCCTGTACAAACCTGTGACGTTTACTTGGCTTATAAGTATGGGAAATTATTAGGCAAAGTAGTATGAAGATGGTTTTCTAAAATAAAGTCATGAAATTTTTTTAAGCTGTGGGTTTTGATTGTGTAGATTTTTTAAGCTGTGGGTTTTGATTGTGCAGATACAAGCAGATAGCGCTGTGGCCTTGTGTTGTTTAATCTTGTTCTGGCTGCATCACCTGGCTTAAAGCCTGTACAAACCTGTGACGTTTACTTGGCTTATAAGTATGGGAAATTATTAGGCAAAGTAGTATGAAGATGGTTTTCTAAATTAAAGTCATGAATTTTTTTTTAAGCTGTGGGTTTTGATTGTGTAGATTTTTTTCATCGGAATGTAGAAAACTAGAAATAGAATTTTTAGTGTCTAATGGGTGTGCTGCAGAGGTTTGGAAGGTTAAATAGGAGAAACTAAGTCTATTTTTTTGCATACATGTGTGGTACATGAGATCAATTAGTAGGCCCTATAGCAGATGTTGTTGTTGGTACAATAAAGGTATCAATGGAGAAGTAATAGCTACAAATCAACTATGCATCCACTCATAGGGATCCAAACATGAGTAAAAAGATAACTAGGCTCGATTACCAACGGGTTCATGTTATGTTTGCAATTTGGGAGAGAGGGAGAAATAGAGTTGGGAAGAGTAAGAGATAGAAGGACATAAGAAAATAGAGATTGAGATTTAGGAGAGACATAGCAAGGATAGGGAGAGATAAGGAGAGAGGAGAGAAGGATAGATAAAAATGAAAGAGATAAATATAAGTAGAGAGAGAGAGAGAGAGAGAGAGAGAGAGAGAGAGAGAGAGATATGGTTGGATGGATGGATGGAGAGAGGGAAACATGTCTAGAGATAGAGGGGGAGAAAGGAGATAAAGTTAAAGATTAAGATATAGAGATAGAGGAAGAGGGAGACAACTATATGGAGATATAGAGAGGTATACAGAGAGATGAAGATGGAGAGATATAGAGGAAGCAAGACATAGAGAGATAGGGAGGTAGAGTGATATAGACGATGAGATAGAGGGAGAGAGAAAGGTAGAGGGAGGGGGGGAGAGAAGGGGAGATAGCTCAATATATAGAGAGGGAGAGGGAGAGAGAGATATAGATAAAGGGAAATATAGGGAGATGGGGAGATAGAGACAAGGAAATATATAAATAGAAAGAGATAGAGAGAGGAGTGAGAGGGATATAGAGAGAGAAATAGAGAAATAGAGAAGTAGAGGGAAAGATATAGAGTAGGAGAGATGGAATGAATGAGAGAGAGGGAGGAAGTGATGTAGATAAGTGATGTAGATAGAGTGAGATATAGAGAGATCAAGACAAATAGGGAGAGAGAAAGAGAGATATGGATAGAAAGACATAGAGAGTAGTGAGAGGGAGATAGGGAGAGATAGAGATATAGAGATAAGATAGAGTAGGAGAGATGGACAAATAGATTGAGTGAATGAGATAGAGGGAGAGGGAGTGATATAGGTAGAGGGAGATATAGAGAGAGAGGTATATAGAACTAAAGAGAAATGGATAGAAAGAGATAGAGAGGAGCAAGGGAGATAAAGAGGGAGATATATAGAGTAGGATAGATGGAGTTAATAAGAGAGAGAGAGAGGTAGAGATAATGAGATATAAATAGAGAGGGAGAGGTGGAGATAGAGAGGCCATGAGTGTGAGAGAGAGAGAAATAGAGAAAGATATATAAATAGATAGATAGAGAGAGGGAGAGATAAATAAAGAGATATTGAATGAGCGAGTGATAGCGAGAGAGGGGGAGATAAGAATAGAAAGGAGAGATAGAGAAATAGTTTACATATAATATTATATTATATTATGCTCATATTTATTATATATATTATGTATTATAAATTATTAAATGTAATTTAAAAATTAGTTGAAATTATATATTTAGTTTAGCGCAAATACATTTATTAAATTATATATTACATATATATGATATAATGTAAATATAAAATTTTAAATTGGGTTTATAGTACATCATAATTAGAGCATTGAATTGAGAAATGAAATTTCAACTGATGTCAATGAAAAATTAAATCACTTAAATTAATTAAATATAATTAGTCATGTAATTTCCACACTCCATCATGTTAGATTCTTTTCTTTTGGATTAAATTGTGTATGGAACCTTTTCATCACCAATGTTTCAGATCATACTACATGATCCATCATCACGATGAAAGAATTAGATAGAGAATAGAAATAAACTTTTAACTATATTGAATTTAATTATAACCATAATTGTAATTTAATAAAAGATATATAATTATTATAATTTAATCTTCATAATTATAATAATAACTTAATGTTAAACTAATTTTTTTTTTTGAAAAAGGTGGCAGTGCCACTTAATATATTTTATTTGTTTATATATTTCTTTTAGAAAAACTGATTCAAAGAGCTCCCGGAGAAAAGAACCAGTAAGAAAAACTTTGATCCTTGCTCTACAATACATAGAAAGGTTGTGAAACTTAAATCTCTAGTATGCTAGAAAGTACAATATATCTTATAATGTCTAGAATATCGTGTGCCACAAATCATCCACAAGTATCGAATGCTTTCTAGAATATGTTGAACAAGGTGAAGTGCGAACCAAAACATCACGAGAGTTGTATACATTTACATAGCAGTCCACAATCTATCTCACTTATGCATTTATTCAACTTGCAATCCAACACGCTTCTTAGATGCTCAAATCAACATCCATTCACATCATATAGATACATTAGAACCACGGGACCCTGCACTTATAATACCACACATACCAATTTTTACCATTATGAAAAAAACCACTGCATAGCCATGTGTAATATTATCCTGTACCCATATCCTCCAAAAAAATTTCCTTGAGAATTGGATAAGAATCAAGATCACAATTCGAACCCATCATATTAAGTTCCACCTTGGAACTTCCCATATTTGCTAAATGATTTGCAACCCGGTTTGCTTCTCTATACACATGTGAAATAGTAAAGTTTACAAATGTATCAATAAGTGTCGATGCTTGTTCAAGTAAATATCTTATCTGCCAATTTTCAATATCTCTTTATGCAAGCATTGATAATAATAGTTGAATCACCTTCAATGTCAATATAAGAGATGTTCAGGATTTTTACTAATAGAATGCCTTCAAGTAAAGCATATGCCTCTGCAAAGTTGTTAGTACTTGGTGGAATAGAAGCAGATTTAAAAGAAAAAAATACACCCTGTGTGATCCCTTATGCATACTCCTATCCCTGCATCACCCGGGTTCCCTTTAGAGGATCCATCAAATTTCAATTTGAAATGCATTGAATCCGGAGGACACCATTTCACTTTATTTCTATCAATTTTACTAGTTCTCACTCTCGGAAGACAAGGTGATACAGGAATAGAAATGCCCTTCCAACAATTAATAACTTGACCATCCCAAGAAGTAAATTCCCTATTTGAATTGAACTAATGTGAAATATGAGCATTAACCAGTTCTGATACTGATTTTTCAATATAATTAAAAACATCAGAAAGAGGAGATGTTTGCTTTCTAAAAATACGCTTATTTATTTCCCACCAAAGTGACCATGCTATTGTGGATGGGATCACTTTCCAAATGCATGCAAAAAGAGAGGATGAGTATAATACTAGCCATGACTGGAACAAATCCCATACATTATTTGGAAGAAGGATGCTAAAGGAAAACTTATCAAGAATAAACATCCAACAATAATGAGCAAAATCACATTGGAGGAGGAGATGATCTAACATTTCACTGTGCTCACCACAAAGTATACAAGCAAATGGATGTGAAATATTCAATTTATCAAGTCTCTCACTGGTGAGTATTCTCTTATGTAGAACAAGCCAAGCAAACATCCCTACCTTGGGAAGAACATTGTTGTTCCAACAGAAATTATAAGCTCTTTGTGAATAGGACTGAACAGTCATCTGATGAATTGTCTTATACCCTTCCTTGATAGAGTACTTTCCATTCTTTGCAGGGCACCATATCAATTTGTCCAAACCATTAGAGATAAAAAAATTGTGGTTCTTGAGAATCAAAGAAAAAATTACCTTTTGACCCAAGCAGATTGGGAGTAGAGATGGCTTCTTCCAAATGAAATGATTTGAAGGCTTCTCAAGATCATCTATGTAATCATAAAGGTGAGAACCCCATTGATCAATAAATATAGGGATCGCATCTACTAGGGATTCCTCAAGATTAAGAGGGGGGAGACTAGTCCATGAATCATGCCAAAAATTGATATCTTTGCCATTATGTACTTGCCATGATAAATATCTAGTAATCACATTCCTAGAATCCATCGTGAAGTTCCAAACTGCAGACCCTGATGGAGGATCAAGGATAGTAAATATACGTGATGGGGTAGGAGTATCTAAATACTTTTCTTGCATAATTTGACACCATAGAGCATGTGGTTTTTCATAAATATTCCAAACCAACTTTCCCCCAAAGGCCTTATTCCTTTTTGAAATATCGTGCAGACCAACCTCACCCATAGATTTGCTTGGAGTCATTTTGTTTAGAGACACAAGCGGGTTCTTTTTATTTTCTGAAAGATTACCTTTCCAAATAAAATTTTGAATAATTTTCTCGATATGAGGAACAATAGATTTCGGGGCTTGAATGACTGAAATGTAATAGTTTGGAATTGTAGCCAAAACAATTTTGACAAGAAGGATTCTACCTGATAGAGATAACCATCTAGCTCGAACCACACATAAATTCTTCTTTTTAATCTATCAATCACAAAATTCCAAAAAGAAGGTTTCCCTACTCTCATAAAGAAAGGGATACCCAAGTACGATGATGGAAGAGAATCCACTGGAAAGCCCAATATCTGGATAATGTTGTTAGACACCATTTCCAAAGTATTGAATATGAATAATTTAGATTTATGAGCACTGATTTTCTGCCTAGATCCGGAAGTATATATGTCCAACATTTTCTTAATATGCATTGCTTCTTGAACATTGGAACAACCAAATAAAAGTGTATCATCTGCAAATAAAGTGTGAGTGATAGAAATTGAGGTATTAGGGATGCATACCTCCTTCCAAAGACCCAGACTCAACTGTTTATTGACCAATCTACTAAAAGCTTCTGCCATGATAATGAAGAGAAAAGGTGGTAGTGGGTCACCTTGTCGAACTCCTTGAGTGGCTCGAAAAAAACCAGAAGGATTACCATTAACAATAACTGAAAAATGTGCCCTAGAGAGGCAATTTTTGATCCATTTGCACCACTTATCCAAAAAGACAAACTTTTTAAGCCCTCTCAAAAGAAAGGACCAACATACTTTATCATATGATTTCAACATGTCTAATTTAGCTATGAAAGCAAGGGACTGTGAAGAGTTAATTGAGTGCAAAACTTCATGGGCCACAAGCGCACCTTCCAATGTTTCCCTACCAGGAACAAAACCTCCTTGTTGAAGAGATATTACTTTAGGTATCAAGGATTTTAACCAAAGATAGATAGCTTTTGTGAAAATCTTGTATACTGTATTACACAAGGAGATTGGCCTAAAATCTACAAAATATTGAGGGTTATTGGATTTGGGGATAAGAGCAAGATGGGTTAAATTGAAGTTCTTGAGAATAAAAGCTTTTTGTCTTGACTCCTCCAAAGCCATTAAAAGATCAAAGCTTAAAACGTCCCAACACTTTTGAAAGAATAGTATGGTGAAACCGTTACGGCCTGAAGACTTGTCAGGAGCCATCGAAACTACCACCTCTTGTAATTCAGCAAGAGAGAAAGGTTGCATCAGATAATTATTATCATGTTGTGAAATCAGACAAGGGATGGAATCTAGCAATATCTCGACACTGGGCTTCTCAAGGGAGGGAGCAAGAATATTTTTATAGAAGACTTCACCCTCTTCCCTAATTTCTTGTTCATTAGTTAATTTTACCCCCGAAGAAGAGGCATTTATAGAAAAGATAGTAGATGTAGCTTGCTTAATCTTTACAGATGCCTGGAAGAACTTAGTATTTTTGTCCCCTTCTTTTAGCCATAGCTCCCTTGATTTTTGTCTCCAATACTCATCCTCTCTAGAGCACAATTCTTCCCAGTAACTTTGTAAATGCTTTTGCTTTGAAAAGGTTTATGGATTAATCCCAGTAGAAAAGATAAGTTCATTGACGTCCTTTAATTCCTTCTCTACATTTGATTTCTTTGCAAAGATATTTTTGAATACTTCCTTATTCCGGACTTTGATATTTTCTTTTAAAAACTGCATTTTCATATAAAGTTTAAACATTTTGTTCCCCCTGCAGAAGGGAGCACTTACTCACCATTGATGAAGCATAGCATGAAAGTGTAGGTGTCGAAACCATATTCTTTCAAACTTAAAAGAAGGTCTATGATGAGAAGCTTCATGTCTATCCAAGCATAATGAGATAGGAAAATGGTCAGATCTAGAGAACAATAGAATTTTAGAGCTGAAAGTATATTTCTGAAGGATCCATTCATATGAAGTGAAAAATATGTCCAATCTACTTGCAATGTGAAGGGAAGTTCTCTAGTTTGTCCATGTAAATTGACCATTAGAAGGTGAAATGTCAGAAAGGGCGTTGTTAGATGCAAAATATATAAAGTCTTCAATCACCTTAGATGCAGTAGGATTGCCTCCCTATTTCTCATCCTGAGACAAGATGGCATTAAAATCACCACCTAAGATGATTTTCTGAACTCCCTATTGTTGGATCTGACAAGATAGAGTATTCCAAAGAGCATGTTTATCTTGAGGAGCTGTTGGACCATAGATATTAAAGAGAACAAAGGATAAATCAAAATTTTCAATAAGTATAAGATGCCAATTTGCCCCTTGGTTCAATTTTTTTTCTTTGATTGTCCTGGAATTCCACAAGGTCAGACTACCACCGGAAGCCCCTACTGCAGGAATATGTATGAAATCCCATAAAGTCCATTTTTTTAAAATCTTTTGAGAGGCTTCATCTGAAAGCTTTGTTTCTTGTAATAAAATGATGTCTGCTTGGGAGGAATCCAACTGCTGCTTGATCTGTCCCCTCTTGTCAGAGGCATTCAAACCTCTAACATTCCAAGATACGATCCTCATTGCATCTGAGAAATGATTTAATAATCTATAGATAAATTTTACCCAAATGGGTAGGTGAGTTGGATTGGGCGGCACAAGGTTTCTCCCCATCGGTCTCAAGTTCGACTCCCTTCTCAGATTTAAAAGGGGGGACTACTTGCGGGTTGTGGATCCTACCCCAGGGACTAGTCTAGCCTCAACTCACCTTGTTTGCTAGGCTAGTTTGTGAGGATACCCTCAATATCAAAAAAAAAAAATTATAGATAAATTTTAACTATTTTCACCCTTACTTTTAATTAATTATCTTCAATTTTAATCTTCATTAATTTTGATTTGAAATACAATTAATATTTTAAACATAATAAAAATAAATAAAATAAAATAAAAATCAAGCACTATGTTAAAACCCCCCAAAAATAAACTCATTGAAATTATATCCTTCATTTTTATGCCATTTGTTTATCATTCATTTTTATGCCATTTGTTTTGTCACATTTTCTATATGTTCACCTTTCATGCCATGTGTAATTTAGAAGGATATTTTTGGAAATCCAATTTCTTGTTTTAAAAGAAATTCAACTTTAATAAACTAAGGCTAACATTATTTTCATATCGATGGTAACTGTCTACTCAAGTTCTTGATATATATTGACTGATGTACTAGAATTATCTTAACGTTTCACTCAAAGGACAACCTTATCTCTTTTGTGAATTCCTTTTGTCTGTTAATATTAGATATTTTATGAACAGTGGGCAAGTGGTGCTGGCATACCACATACAACAAGTGCTAAGAATTATATATAATTTTGACATTAAACCTCTGACAAAAATTGTACTGGCATTCTAAGAAATTTGCATAAAGAGAGTTGTCCTATCAACAACCTAGAGAGGGAACCGAGTTTGCAGGAAATGAAATAATGTTTTAAAAAATAAAAAATTGATTAAATGATCTGACAAACTGCAAACATTTGAATCATCTTGCATATGTCTTGACAAACATGAACCGTTGATTTTGAATATGAGGTCATCTATTTCATATAAAGAATGTCTTCAACATAATTATATTTTATGAATTGGGTTGAGGGCCCTGCTTAAAGTACCTGGCCTTCAATCGATTCTAGGACTTTCGGGTCCATTTTAAACCAACACTAGAAGCAATGAGAAAAAAATGAGAGTTAAAATAACATAAGACAAAACTTATTTTATAGTTTCTATCAAGGAAACATTTTTAGTCCATGGACTTTATGTTGGGATCCAAGAACACTAAGAAGGGTGGGGGGGGGGGGTGAATCAGTATCTAACTAGTAGAATAATTTTCTTGACTTATAACATGAAAAGCATATCAAAATTGTGTACCGATAAACCAAAAATAATGCAGTAAATAAGAATAGCAACCACAACATAAGAGACATACCATAACACAATATTTTAACGAGGAAACCTAGTGTGGGAAAAACCTCGGTGGGATTTGTGACCCACAATATTCGCTTACTGGACAATAAGAGAATATTACTATTTACAATAGGGGCCTACACATGCAAGAAGGCCAAGTGCCTAGAGCTCACTACTCAGTTACAAAGAAGTCACACTGACTTACAAAATTAGATTATTCAAATCCAATGTCTTGTACTGCTTCAGATCAACATCTACTATGCCAGATTTAGTAACGGTTTAAGCTCTGCAATATACATAAACCCTTATCCAATATCTGCCTTACAATTCGCATATTAGGTCTGCATTAATTTTTCCATCTATCTATATCCTAAATGATCTACAATGATCTCATACTTATATGAGTCATGTTACAATCCGCCAAGACAGCTTACAAAATATTTTACAATTAATTACAAAATATATATGCACAAAATTCTTGTCGGCCAGGGTGTCGGTTATCTTCCTTTTGGTGCCAGTGATCTATATGCCAGTGTAGAGTCTGTCGGTGCCGGTGCCTATGTCTGCTTGCCGGTGTCATATCATTGTAAGGTTGCCATCAATGACAATACCTTAAATCACCTACAATTTCTCATTGGAGTGTGTATTTGCCAACAATCTCCCCCTTTGGCATTGATGGCAACACTCATGAGAAAAATAAAAAAGTGTCCAAAAAATGATGTCCAAAAAAGAATCTCCCAAAATATCTTACCAAAACTATGTTGTCAAAAATGTATGCTCCCCCTAAGCTGATGATGTCTTGTTCTGATCATTTTTATCATCTCACTACTCCCCATTTGACATCAATGACAAAGGTTGTCATTCGCTGTCAATGGAGATTGTTTCCTACTTGGATCCTTGTATCTGGTGGGTTACAATCTAAAAGAGTTCAGCGATTACCAAATTTAGACTCTCAGTGAACTATTCACTATCTTTTAGTGCAACCTCTGTCCTTTGAATAGTACCAGTGAGGTGATGCATTTGTTCCTTCGATGTCTTCAGTCCTTGAACAAGTGCCTCAGAGATCTCTTTTCTCAAAGAGATGAGAGATCTCTTTTCTCAAAGAGATGAGGTAGTCCAATTTGGGGCTGAGTTTGCATTTAAGGTCTTTTGCCTTCCCTTTTATTTTATCTTTCTCTTTTTCAAATTTCTCAAGTTTTTCCTCAAGACTGTATATCTTCTACTCTATAACCAATAATGGTTCAGATGAACCAATGAGGTTATTAGCTATATTGTCGATCTCCTTTTGTACCTTACTTATTTCCTTGTCTATGTCTGTTGTCAGAATATTTGTCTTGCATGTATCTTTGTAGAGTTCCTTAAACTCCATTATTGTTTTGTTTAGTGCCGATAAAGGGTGTCGATGTGTCCCATGCACTTCTTTATTGTTTCATCAAAGAATTTCTCTTTCTCTTTACTCATTTTCTCCTTAAATGTGTCCTCATTTATTTGATCAACTGTTAAAATGTTGTCTGTGATGTATTTAGACAATGTGTCTAGTTGACCTAAAGAATCTTTATTATCCACAATGCACTTGGGTGCTATCAATTTAAAAATGGGAATTGTATCATCAATAGCCTTATAGGCTTGTGCATTACACTTTGTGATTTTCTTTATTGAGTCTAGTAAGACCTCTGTCACATTTGTAGGCCGAAATTCTACTATAGAAGTACCAGATGTCTGTCCAACTGTTTTTACAATTTCCATGCTGTTGTTTTTAGTAATAACCTTGCTTTCCTCTCTCCCAGGAGGATCTGTTTGGGTATGTATTTCTATTAGCAAAGGTTTTGGTTTTTTAGTTCTTTCCGGTGGCACTGTCTCAGTTTGAACCTGTACATCAACCTATTTCTATTCCGGTGCCTCAAAGGAGTTCTCTGAGCTCTCAATTGTCAGTTTCTTAGATGTAGTCTCTAAATGTACTTCTAGTTTCTATTTATTTTCCTTTGCACTGTCCATTGTCGGTTTCTCTGATTGTTTCTCAGTAGAGTCTTTTGTCGGTTTCTCTGTCTCTATGCTAACATCGATTTCCACATCTGTAGCTGGTGGCTCAGTAGCCACATCTTTCTTCTTATCCTCAATGGTTTCTTTATCTACCACAATATTCACCTCTTGTGTATCAATATTCATGGTATACAAAATTTCAGACTCAAGATTTATATCCTCTAGAGGAGTCTCCATACTCTCAGTAGTAGGTTGAGTGTCAAGTGATTGTACCAGTGTAGTATCAGAAGGAGGTGGGGGTAAGTTATCTGTTATTTTTTAGGTTAGGAGGTCCACCTTCCTTACCTTTCCCTTTGTCCTTGTCCTTTTGATATACTTTTATTGTCTTGGGTCTTTTGAGTTCTTCTTGTTTTTCTTTTTCAACAAAGAATATGTCCCATTGGTCCACAGTCTCTTCTAAAATTTCATTCATTCTTCCTGCCATTAGTGCTACATGTCGGTGACCAGTTGAGAATACAGTCTAGTTGGCCTCACTGATTAATTGATCAATTTCTTCAAGTGAGTTCACTGGGTGAACTGCAAGTAATTTCTCAATTTTTATTTTCTTATCCAGCTCAACAATAGCTACCCTTCTAGCTTCAAGTCTTCTGTAGAGATCAGTGGGTATCTCATCAACAATTTCCATCAAAAATTTCTTGTAAATATCCAAGTGTAAAATTACACTATTTTCTATGCTCTCTTTGTCATCCGCGAAAAGTGTATAATATAGTTTGCTAATGTTTTTGAACTTTCCATCCTCTGTTATTTCACTAAGGAGCTTATCCAATGGAGCAATGTCTTGTTTTACCTTTTTCTTCTTAGGAGTCAACTTCTTTACTAGAGGCCTCACTGCCTGTTGCTTTTGTCTTGTTCTCCTGGGTGTAGGTGAGGGTGTTGGTGAGGGTTTTCTTTTCCTTTCTACCCTTTTGAATATCATCGATATATCACTCTCAGAAGAATTTCTAACTGGTGAAAGATGAGCTTCTGGTTGAAGTCCTTCCAGCTCACTTTCCTTGATACCAATTTGATTTAAAACATCTTCCTTACTTGCCTTTGCCTGTCTGGTTCCCTTCTTCACTATTTGTTTAACTTTCTTAACCCCTTTTCTTGACTGAATTCCACTTTCAATTGTTTCTGCATTTCCAAAGACTTTCTCAGTGGGTTCCTTTGGTGCTTCAAGGAGGGCTTTTGCATAAGTTTCTATGATGTTATGATTTGTTTCATAGCCTATTTCAGTTACCCAGATAGTCTTAGGGACAACTGCCTCCATCCAGATTTCATCCTTCTTAATTACAAAACATATTTCCTTTTGATATTAATCCACAATTGCCTGTGATAATCTTGTTCTAGTCTTCATTCGAGCTTTTAGTGCCTGAAAGTGTTCGTTTATGTTTTTCTCCCTGTTATCTCCCATGTTGTTTAATGTGTCCAAAAGTTGCTTTCCTACCAGTATGTCAAGACCAAAATATCTCCTACCAATATCGGGTACTTGTTTAGTAATGTACAACATTAAACATACAAGCAAATTTCCAAATCTAAAGGTTCCTTTCTTATCTCCCTTTATCTTCTTCACATTATCAATCAATTCATCTTTGAGCCATTCACACACATCTATTCTAACATTGTTGTTAACCATATCATATGTACTTTTGATACATAGGCTTGATACTGAGTTTAACCTATTTGCATGTGTAGCTTTGTAGCCTAAAATCATACTGACAAATCTGACATTGATATCCTTCACATCATTCACCTTAGAGACCTTTTGTCAAACGTTGCACTGGTTAGGTCCATTACTATGTCATTAGAGACCTTTTTAGTTCTATCAGGCCTGCTACTACTGGAAGGTAACCCTATTACTGCCTTTACTGCTTCTTTGGTGATCTTATAGATTGAATCCAACCAAAAGAATTCCCCATGAAATCTGCTTAGCACAATCCTTATAATATCCTTGGGAAAATCCGGGACACTAAGGATTTTGGTAAAACCTAGGGTTTCCACTATCTTATGTTCCAGTTTGATATTTCCAGATTCATCATAAGTCACAGTTTGATACACATTCTTGATTTTATCATCTCCCAATTCCTCTATATATAAATGTATGTATATCCTAGGGTCTTCAACATATACTACTCCCTTAGGAATTTGAGAAAATGCACCTATCATATCGTCTTTCTTCGCTATTTCAAGAATACGGGTCTAGGACGCTTGATTACTTCAATCACAGTAGGGTTTGCAATAAATTCAGGAGTGGATGAGGAATCCATAGTTATAAATACCTCAATCTACCTTAAGGATGAGTGCTTGGATGAACTGCTTCACTTCTTCGCTAAGGATGCCTTCGCTCGGGAATTTCTGTGCTCTCGAAGATTTGAATACTTGGTGAATGAAAAAGGAGCCAAAACACTTGCTTTATAATGTTATTTTCTCCAAATGCCACATTTAATGCTTGCCGGTTAAGTCATAACTTAACTCATCTACCGGTAAAGAAGTAATTTCAACTTCTCACCATCAACTGAGGGTATAATAGCATATTTTTCAATTTGTTGCTAAACCCCCAAAGGATTTTCCTTCAATTAGATGAAGAGTCTCCTGTCGGTGGAGTGATACTTTGTTCTACCGGTGGAGGAGTATTCCCATCAATATTCTGATCTGACTTTCTGATCCATTGTTTTGAGAATTCTTTCTTTACCTCTTCAACTTTTTCTTTACCTTTCAAATTAGGACCTTTGTTATTTGCCAGTGAAGTATTGCTTCTACAAAATTTTGCAATATGTCCAATTTTGTTGCAAGCATAACAAGTTACATTATTTTTCTGAATAGCTTTCCATATCCTATGTCAGTATGTGTTCTGTATTGATTAGATAAGTGTCCAAATCTTCCACAAACATAACATCTTACATTCATCCTGCATTTTTCTAAATTGTGACCAATTTTGTTGCATTTAGCACATTGACCGGTGGGTGTATTACTGTCCTGATAATTTCTAGATCTACACTTATTTTCTCTATGACCATACTTGTTACAGTTAAAGTATTTCCCATTTAATTTGTAAGCATTAGGTTGTCTTACTGGTTTACTATGATCATGATTGTTTGCAGTACCAGAGATTTCACCAATTTCAAAGCCAAGGCCATTTGTATCACCATTAGGTTTTTGATTCTTCAGCATATCAACAAGTTCTTCTGAACTTTTCTTGAATTTCTCCTTGTGTTGATTTGCAACAATCGGTTCATTTTCCAAGATTTCTTTCTATCTCATGAGTTCAGTTATGTCATTTTGTGTATGCATCAAATCTGTCTTCAACATATCATTTTCATGACAGAATCTTGTGTTTTCATTTCCAGCATCATTTAGTCTTCTAGCCAAATCATCTTCATTCTTCTTTCTATCTTCAATTTCTTTACAAAATCTCATAGTCATATCTTGCATCTCATTCTTGATTGTATAGTTATCTTGTCTCAATTGGTTTACTAGATCATTAAGAGTTTCCTTTTCATCTTTAGCATTCTCCATCTTTTCACAAAGTTCTCTTCTTTTATTTCTTGCTATAGTGAAATTTACTTGAAGTCCTCGAATAATATCTTGTGCAACCTTCAGATCATCCTCAAGTTTGATATTCTTTACTTTTTGTGCCTCATAGTCTAAAAGAGTTGTTTCCAATTGCTTTCTTAAGTTTTCAATCAATACTGGTGTCAAGATCTTCCTCAAGTTGTTAGGCTTTTGAAAATAGAGGACCAAGCTCTGATACCAATTGTTAGGATTCCTAAAGATACTGAGAGGGGGTGGGGGTGAATCAGTATCTGACCAATAGAATAATTTTCTTGACTTATAACATGAAAAGCATATCAAAACTGTGTACTAATAAACCAAAAATAATGCAATAAATAAGAATAGCAACCACAACATAAGAGACATACCATAACACAATATTTTAACGAGGAAACACGGTGTGGGAAAAACCTCGGTGGGATTTGTGACCCACAATATTCGCTTACTGGTCAATAAGGGAATATTACTGTTTACAATAGGGGCCTACACATGCAGGAAGGCCAAGTGCCTAGAGCTCACTGCTCAGTTACAAAGAAGTCACACTGACTTACAAAATTGGATTATTCAAATACAATGTCTTGTACAACTTTAGATCAACATCTACTATGCCAGAATTAGTACCGGTTTAAGCTCTGTAATATACATAAACCCTTATCCAATATCCACCTTACAATTCAAATATTAGGTCTACATTAATTATTCCATCTAGCTATATCCTAAATGATCTAAAATGATCTCATACTTATATGAGTTGTGTTACAATCCACCAAGTCGTCTTACAAAATATTTTACAATTAATTACAAAATATATATACACAAAATTCTTGTCGGCCAGGGTGTCGGTTAGCTTCCTTTTGGTGTCGGTGATCTGTATGCCGGTGTAGAGTTTGTCGGTGCTAGTGCCTATGTCTTCCTATCAGTGTCATATGATTGTAAGGTTTCCATCAATGACAATACCTTAAATCACCTATAATTTCTCATTGGAGTGTGTATTTGCCAAAAGGGGGGGTGAATCAGTGTTTTGTCGGAATGATTAAATTGTACCTTATTAACATAACAACTTAGCAACTGGTATACATAAAAGAAGATAACAATAAGTAACAATGCAACTACATAGATGAACACCATAACACCATATATTTATACATGGAAAACCTCAATGAGGAGAAACCACGGTGGGATTGGAGACCCACAATATCTATCCATTGATCAGATGAATAAATATTACAATAAGGGGCCTACACATACAGGAAGGCCAACAACCTAGAGCACATTGCTCATTACAAAAGCAGTCTCACTGAGTACAAAAAACATTAGACTACAATCGAGAATGAAGATTGTGTTAATCCTATGAGGATCTGGTTAATACTGAGAGGGGGTGAATCAATTAGCACAATTTCTAACTTTAAATCAAAATACCATTCACAATAGATCTGAAATCATTTAATACATGAATCTATCCCTTTAGTAGATCTCATAAACTTGTTACCCACTTATGAAATCTTATTAATCTGAATATTCACCATCTAGATATTTGATCAACACATACTCATATTGACTTATTATCATATCAGAATACTTTATCTATAAATTCATTAATATTACCGGTAACCATTTATAGATCTCTGATAAACAACAATAAACTTGTCATAACTGGTAATAAAAAATAATGCATGAAACAATAAACAATATGAAAATACATTCCACAAATGAACACCAAGATTTTTGACGTGGAAACCCAAATGGGAAAAACCACGGTGGTGGCTGGTACCCACAATAATTTGTACTCTTTTGAAGTACGCCTTGTTAGGAGCTTACAATACACCCGGTTAAGGGATTTACCTATCATTCCAACTAGGAGCTTAATGATCTACTAGGATCAACTTGGTTAGATGATTTAAACACTCTTTTGTGAGTTGCCATGTTAGGGGACTTAGATGGCAAAGGCTTTTTAGGACCTACCCTGTTAAGGGATTTTAGTTGTTGTGATTGTTAGAGAAAAATAGTGAAAATGACCTGTTACTTTGCACTTTTAGCTTGCTAGATCAGATCCAGTTTTTTTTCACAATCTGCAACACTCAAGGAGATCTCTATCTTCTCTGGGAAAACTTAACTCATTATCCTAATGCCACCGACACATGAAACATCAGTTGTGTCACCCTATATTGCAATAACAACTAAGTCGGCCATAAAACCTAGTTACATCATAAATTTAAATTAGATCACAAGAGATCATCATAGATTGCTATCTAGATCATTACAACAAATTACACTACAATATCAATTGTTGGCTGATCATAACCCATCACGGAAATCTGATCTGTATCCTCAAAACACTCTTCTAAGTGTTTCGCTGATTCCAAAGAAAATCTTCCTTGAATCGCACCAAAACAACAATTAAATCAATCACGCGGGTCATGTGTGTTACCAAATTCATGTAGACTCACCACCAATCATCACCATATCAAAAATCATTACCGGTTGAGTGATTTCATCACCGGTCCTAAAACCCTACTAAAACCTTAGCACAACCTCATCAGAAATTCAAAACATGCCTTCTGGTAATCAACATAGGATGCAATTTTGGTCACATACACAAATCCATCATAAAATATTATGTCTCAAACCACAAGTCTCCAATCATCACCGATTTACCGATTCCATCAAAATCTTTTCTTTTACCGGTTGAAGTCCTAATTCTCAGTCCTGTCTGTAAACCCTGTTAGACTTACAAATTCTAAATCCAGTAGACCAAATTACTTAACCAACAAGTCAAACATCAAAGTTCATATGTAACCATCATCAAACATTAATTTACATAGGTTGCCATCAATGACAACACAAATAATTAATCATATCATTATCATTCTTCTACTGATACAATCATCAACTCATCTACATCAGTTATGCCAATCATGCCAACAATATCCCCCTTTGGCATTGATGAAAACACCAATATGGAAACACCAATTAGCTATACAATTAGTATACAATCATATATGCCAATCATCTGCATCTTATCACATTAACTACCAGTCTTTGCATCTGTCGTTCTTCATTGTCTTTTCTTCTCCTCAAGCCTAATCATCAGATTTCTTTTTCTTCTCCATAAATGATTAACTGATTTATTTTTCTTCTTCCCCTTTGACAACAATTCCAAAGTTAAAAAAAATGCATCACTTGACTTCAATCTGACCAGAACTGCAAATCATATCATACTGCATTAGAGTGCTCCCCCTATGGAGTAGCTCACATCTATATCAATCCTTAGTGAAGAATAAACATGAAATCCATAGGATTGATGCAACTCCAACATCTTAGTTCTTCTGGTGTAGGGGTCTAACCCCTAATTTACTTTTGATAAACTCAAAAGTAGTTTTTGGCAATGGTTTAGTAAAGATATCAGCTAACTTATCTTTACTCTTCACATACTCCATCTTTACCTGCTTCTCCTGAACTCTTTCCCTTAAGAAATGATACTTCAACTCTATATTCTTGGTTCTTGCATGAAGTACAAGATCCTTGGAAATATTTATTGCACTTGTATTGTCATGATAGGTAGCCAATGGTTCTGACATATCTATCTTGAATCCTTCTAGCACATGTCTCATCCATATGGCATGTGTGCAATTCATGGATGCGACAACATACTCAGCTTCAACTATAGATTGAGAAACATAAGTTTGTTTTTTGCTTGTCCATGCTACAAGTCTTCCTCCAAGTAGAAAATCTCCACCAATTGTGCTTTTACTATCATCCACATTGTCCCCCCAATCTGCATTAGTAAAAACATCTAAAGTGAAATTTTCTTTACAAGGATACCATAATCCATAATCTAATGTTCCTTAAAGATATCGAAAAATCCTCTTAACAACAACCATGTGACTTTATTTGGGATCTTTTTGGAATATTTCAACTAATTCAACAACATGAGCAATGTTCGGTCTGCTATGCACAACATAATGTAGTTTACAAATCATAAACCTGTATTCTTTTTCACTAACATCAGGTGAATCATCTTGCTTTATCAACTTACAACCTATTACCATCGATGTACCTATGGGTTTATAGTCTTCCATGCCTAAAGTCTTCAACACCTCTTTAATATACTTTCTTTGACACATAAAAATACCACCATCCAGTTGTTGGATCTGTAATCCAATAAAGAACTTTATTTCACCAATTAGAGACATCTCGAACTCATTTTTCATCTCATCAGCAAAGTCCATACTCATATTATCATTTCCACCAAAAATTATGTCATCTACAAATACTTCAACTATTAGCATCTTGTCTCCATCAGTTTTTAGATAAATATTATTGTCCTCACTGATACGCTGGAATCCAATCTTGATCAAATGTGCATGTAATCTCTTATACCATGCTCTCGGTGCCCTCTTTAGACCATACAAAGATTTATGCAATTTACATACCATGTCCTTATCATCGGTCAAGGAAAAACCATCCAGTTGTTCAATGTATACTTCCTCTTCAAGAATTCCATTGAAAAAGGCTGACTTGACATCCATTTGGTAGATTTTGAATCCCTTATATGAAGCAAATACTAGCAACATCCTTACTCTTTCCAATCTTGCAATTGGTGCAAAAGTTTCACCATAGTCTTCACCTTCTTCCTATGCATATCCTTTTCAAATTAACCTTGCCTTATTTCTTACCACTTTTCCATCTTCATTTAACTTAATCCTAAAGACCCATTTAGTTTCAATCACATTCTTGTCCTTCAGTCTAGGAACAAGTGACCATGTTTGATTTTTCTTTATTTGATCTAATTCCTCATTCATTGCTTTCACCCAATCATCATCTTTGAGTGCTTCCTTAACTGTCTTGGGTTCCATTATAGAGATCAAACAAGAATTTTCTCTAATCTTCCTCCTAGTCTGCACACTTGTATTCTTATCACCAATTATCTGGTCCTGAGAGTGATTTAATCTCACATATCTATGTATAGTTTGTGTTGGTTCTTCATCTTCCTCATTTGATTCATTAGTCAATTCACTACTTTCTTCTTCACTATCTTGTTGGCCATTTGGTGGAATTGATTATGTGTTGCATTGATGTTTTATCATTGATGCCAATACTAGTTGTTTGGATGCTTTATCATCACCCTTCTGGTCCCGGTAGATTGAGTGTCTTCTATTTAACTTGGATCTGACATGATTCGGCAGGCTTCGATATAGTCTGGTGATGGAATTGGCTTGTTCATAATATTCATGCTTATATTTGATTAGTTGGTTTTGGTCTAGAGATTGGATGCTATCCTTCCTACTTAGAAGATTGGTTTCTAGTTTCAGCGAGGGTTTGATTGACAGAGCTTTTGGTGGAGATCTTTAATAAATTGCATAAGTGGTGTTGGTGCAGCTTCTGGTGGAGTTTTAGGATATTGTTGGTGATCATGTTTGAGACTTGGCGGATGGAGATCATTGTTGAAGCATGTGGACCTATACTGGGTCTCAGTTGATCTAGGTTATGGACCAACTTTAATGTAACTTGTGGATAAGACCTATTAATGTATTTCCAAGATGTCTTATGTGTTGATATCATTTTTTTGGTCTAAGGCCAACATGGTTTGTAATTATGTAATTGGTTTATTGTCAGGTGGCTGACCTAATTGTTTATGGTCGAGGGTTTGTATATATGGATGTAAGATCTCATTGTAGATCATCATGGTTATTGTTAGAGGTCATGATCAAGTAATGTAATGTGCAAATAATGTAATATCATTCAGGAAGAGGAGTTGGTTGATCATTGGAGATCAAATTGGGTTTATGTAAGAGGATTTAGTCCTCCGGTATTGAGCTTAACCGAAACTATACTCAGGCATAGGAGATGTTGTCTTTTGTAGTTCAACACTTCTCTGAATTATAGTCTAGATTTATATGTAGTTAGTGGGGCTCCTTTTGTGATGAGCAATGTGCTCTAGGCTGTTGGCCTTCCTCCAAGTTCAGGCCTCTCAATTATAATTCACATACTTACTGCAGAAGTATTATCTGATTGTGGGTAGGTTTCCCATCGTGATTTTTCCCTTTATCGGGTTTTCCACATACAAATCTTGGTGTCATGTGGATGGTATTTATTATGTGATTATTGTCTATGCTTAATTGGTTTATCTGCTATTCCAGTATTAATGTTCTGGGTTTTGGTATTAAAGTTTAAATTGCTAATGGTTTCGGTAATCTATGACAACTGATTCACCCCCCCTCTCAGTTGTCTTCTGGTTATTTGAACTATCTAACAATTGGTATCAGAGCTTTGGTCCTCTCTACAGAAATCTTAACCACTTGAGGAAGATCCTATGATGACTAACAGTTCAAGTTCATCCAGTTCTTCTGGAGATATCTTTCAAAGGGATATTCTAAGGCTTGATAAAAAAAATTACACAGTATGGAAGATTCAAATGGAGGCTCATCTGAGATGTCTTGGAAAGGAAATTTGTGAGATCACATAAATTTGTGTCACACCCTATAATCCGAGATCTGGCAATCCTCCTCTGGAAAACCTAGACAAGGAGCTTGAGAATGATTGTAGAGCAAGAGAAGTTGTCTTGTGTGCACTTTCTAATCAACAAATAATGGGATTAACCGACAAATCATCTGGAAAGGCTATATGGGATAAGTTGGAGACTCTTAATGAAGGTGACCCTACAATGAAAATTGCTAAACTTGATGGTTACCGGGTGAGATATGAAAATCTGAAGATGGAAGAAGATGAAAGGATTACTACATTCATGGAAAGGGTAAATGAGATTGTTATGGGAATTCAATGTTGTGGTGAAACTCTGAGCGAAGGTGAAATTGTTTCTAAAGTCTCGAGAGCCCTACCACCGGCTTACAAAATGAAGGCTACTGCTATTAATGAGTTGAGAACAATGGCTAATACATCTATCAAAAGAGATACTTTGGTTGGGAAACTATTTGCTTTTGAGTTTGAAGAATTTGGACCTTCTAGAGCTATGAAGTTTGAACCTCCTTTTCATGCATCTACATCTACAATCGGTAAACAAGACTAGAAAGCTTTGTATGAAAAGGAATTGGAAGATATGAAGAGAGAAGATGATGAGTTTGGGCAACTTGAAGCACTATTTTCTAGAAGAGTGCCTAAAGGACCGGTAGGAAGTAAGTATGAAGGAAAAACACCTTTTAAATGTTTTGCATGCAATACGATTGGTCATTTTGCATCTAGATGTCCTAAAAGGAATTCAAGATTTGAAGAAAGAGTTAGAAGATCATTTAAGTCTAACCCTGGATATTAGAAGAAGTATAAATACAATAAAAATAGAGATAAAACATGCTACATAGCCGATGAAGAAGGCATTACTGATTTAGATGATGAACCGACAAAAAACTCTACTAGTGGATCTGGCAATGGGAAGGAATGGGTATTTTTGGCTATCAAGGAAGATGATCTGGCACTATAAGAGAATGTACCTGAAGAGAAGGCACTTGTTGCTAAAATTGAAGACAAGAATGAATGGGTAATTAACATCAGTTGTTCACATCATATGACTGGAGATAAAGGGAAGTTTTTGTCTTTGCAAGATTTTGATATTCTAGTTAGATTTGGAGATGACAAGGCATGTATTATCAAAGGAAAAGGGACTATATCATTAGATGGTAATAACAATACTAACAATGTTTATTATGTTGAAGGTTTGAGGCATAATCTTTTGAGTGTTGGACAATTGGTAGACAAGGGATTTCAATTACAGTTCAAGGATGGGAAATGCAAAATCATTAATAGATCTAGCTTGGAGATTGCAACTGGTACACATACAAAAGGTAATATATTTCATTTGAACTTCGGTGAGAAGACATGTTTGATTACACAGATTGATGAGAGTTAGGTAAGGAATTAAAGGTTGTGTCATGTGAATTTTGATTGCATTGTGAAGATTAGTTCAACTAAGGCAGTTAGGGATATACCTAAGATTAAATGTTTGAGATTAGATCACAGTGGATAATTCACATCGGGTGAGTTTAACAAATTTTGTGACAACCATGGTATAAGAAGACTATTTTATGCTCCCCAAACACCTCAACAAAATGGAGTTGTGGAAAGGAAGAATATAACTATCTTGTATGATGCTAGAACAATGATGATGGAAGCTATTCTACCTCATATCTACTAGAGAGAAGCAGTGAGCACAATGTTTTATACATTCAACAGAGTATATATCAAAGGAGAAACCGGTAAGACACCTTATGAATTATGGTTTGGCAATACACCTATAGTTAAGTATTTTAGAATTTTTGGTAGTAAATGTTATATCAGGAGAGATGATATTATTGGAAAATTTGATCCTAGATATGATGAAGGCATATTTCTTGGTTATTCTATTGAAAGAAAAGAATATAGATGTTATAACAAGAGATTGCAGAGAATTGTGGAGAGTGCTAATGTCAAAGTAGATGAGCTGAACATAAGTCAAATCAGAGTTTACGAGAAGGAAACGACAGTGGAAATAATTATATATCTGAACCAGTAGCACCTTTACTGGAACAGAGAGTTGAACCAATTACTCTGGCAGAGAATTCTATAGTAACAAAAGAACAGAGAAGAGGAACAGAAAGACATAAGACTCCTAGGTATGTGAGATTGAATCATTCACAAGAACAAATTATTGGGGATAAGAGAAATGGAGCGATGACAAGAAGAAGACTGGAAACTAATGAAGTATATTTAGTTTCACAAGTTGAACCAGTATCAGTAATTGAGGCATGTAAAGATGAATATTGGTTGAAAGCTATAGAAGAAGAATTAGATCAGATTGAGAAAAATAACACATGGACCTTGGTTCCTCAGCCTAAAAATAAAAAAATGTTATTGGAACTAAATGGGTTTTTAGGAATAAATTGAATGAGGATGGTCAATTTATAAGGAATAAGGATAGATTGGTTTGTAAAGGATATTCTCAGAAGGAAGGAATTGATTATGGAGAGACTTTTGCACCTCTAGCTAGGATTGAAGCTGTAAGATTATTTCTTGCCTATGCTTCTTATAAAAACTACAAGGTTTATCAGATGGATATTAAATGTGCATTTTTTAATGAGGAATTTTGTATTGAGAAACCTAATGGTTTTTCACTATCAGATGATACACATATGGTTTGAAGGTTAAGGAAAGCTTTATATGGATTGAAACAAGCACCTAGAGCTTGGTATGCAAGGTTGGGTAAATATCTTTTAAAGCTTGGTTTTACTAAGGGTAGTGCTAACAGTAATTTATATTATAAGATCATTGATGATGATATACTGATTATTGAAGTATTTGTTGATGACATTATTTTTGGAGGTGAAGATAAGTTATGCATAGAATTTTCTAAAAATATGGAGAAAGAATTTGAGATGTCTGTGATTGGTGAGATGAAAATTTTTAGGTTTGCAAATTACTCAGACTGACAAAGGTATTTTCATATATCAAACTAAATATACTAAGGAATTGTTGAAGAAATTTGGTATGGGATATTTTAAACCGGTAAGTACTCATATGGTTTCAAGTGAGAAATTGACAAGAAAAGATGTTTCTGCACTTGTAAATCCTACAAGATACAAATCTATTATTGAAGGTCTGCTTTATTTGACTTGGACTAGGCTTGACATTATGAATGTTGTTTGTATTGTTTCAAGATTTCATATTGACCCTAGAGAAAATCACAAGATGGATACTTGCAAGGTATATCAGAATATGGCTTGTGGTACCCTAAGGATGATAACTTTACTTTATGTGCATATACAGATGCTGATTGGGATGGAGATGTTGATGATTGAAAAAGTACTTCCGGTGGAGCTTTCTTTCTTGAAAAGAAGTTGGTTTCATGGATCAGCAAGAAATAGTCATGTACTTCTTTATCTACTGTTGAAGCTGAGTATGTTACTGTTGCTACTAATTGTACACAAGTTTTATGGATGAAACAAATGTTGAAGGATATAAAGGTGGATTGTGATGCACCGGTAGTTATTCCCTGTGATAACTCTGGTGCTATTGATATATTAAAGAATCTGGTATTTCACTCTAAAACAAAGCACATATCTATCAAGTATAACTTTTTGAAGGAGAAGGTGGAAGCAAATGAAGTTAGACTAGTTTATGTGAACACTAAAGAGCATATTGCAGATATTTTCACTAAACCTTTGTCCAATGAATCATTTGAGTACCTAAGAGACAGATTGGGAGTTTCTACCCCTCTAGTAGAGACTTGATTGATGCGGTTTGGTATCAATCTGACATGCATTATCAGAGATACTATTCATTCTGACATTGATGTGGGATGTTACTGCTCAGGGGGAGTAGTCAGCTTTGTGATTCAAAGGCTTATGTTTTTGCTTAGATATTTCTATCAGATTTTTGGCATTGATGTCAAAAGGGGAGTGATATTGATGTGAAAAAGAAAAAGAGAAAGAAAGAGAAATTCAAAGAAATTCAGATCTTTACAGAGATATTATTCACAGGGGGAGTTGAGCTATATGTAGGAGATTGTTGGATGTCTTCCATTGGGTGTGACTTGTTTGGCATTTCTTGGTACTTAGATGTTTTTCATATCTAGTGTTGCCATGAATTCCAAAGGGGAGATTGTTGACCATTTGGTGGAATTGATTATGTGTTGCATTGGTGTTTTGTCATTGATGCCAATACTAATTATTTGGATGCTTTACCGACCCCCTTCTGGTCTCGGTATATTGAGTGTTTTCTGGTTAACTTGGATCTGACATGATCCAGTAGGCTCTAGTATAGTCTGGTGATAGAATTGACTTGTTCATAATTCTCATGCCCATATTTGGTTAGTTGGTTTTGGTCTCAAGATCGAATGCTATCCTGCTTATTTAGAAGATTGGTTTCTGGTTCCGGTGAGGGTTTCATCGGAAGAGCTTTTGGTGGAGATCTTTGATGAATTGCAAAAGTGGTGTTGGTGTAGTTTCTGGTGGAGTTTCAGGATGTTGTTGGTGATCATGTTCAATACTTGGTGGATGGAGATCATTTCTAAAGTGTGTGGACCTATACTGGGTCCCAGTTGATCTAGGTTATGGATAGACTTTAGTGTAACGTATGGATAGGACCTATTAATGTATTTCTGGGATGTCTTATGTGTTGATATCATTTGTTGGGTCTAAGGTCGATATGGTTTGTAATTATGTAATTGGTTT
The DNA here is from genome assembly GCF_030272615.1 of Cryptomeria japonica. NCBI lineage: Eukaryota > Viridiplantae > Streptophyta > Pinopsida > Cupressales > Cupressaceae > Cryptomeria > Cryptomeria japonica. Next base: position 468,917,062 of record NC_081412.1, on the reverse strand, counting down.
ATTGTTTGGTGGGTGACCTGATTGTTTATGGTCGAGGATTTGTATATATGGATGTAAGATCTCATTGTAGATCGTCATGGTTATTGTTAGAGGTCATGGTCAAGGAATGTAATGTACAAATAATGTAATATCATTCAAGCAAAGGAGTCGATCGATCATTGGAGATTGAATTGGGTTTATGCAAGAGGATTTAGTCCTCCAGTAATGAGCTTAATCGGAACTGTACTCAGGCATAGGAGATGCTATCTTTTGCAGTTCAACACTTCTCTGGATTGTAGTCTAGATTTATATGTACACAGTGAGGCTCCTTTTGTGATGAGTAGTGTGCTCTAGGTTGTTGGCCTTCCTGCAAGTGGAGGCCCCTCAATTGTAATTCACATACTTACTACAGAAGTATTATCTGACTATGGGTAGGCTTCCCACCATGGTTTTTCCCTTTACTGGGTTTTCCACTTACAAATCTTGGTGTCATTGGATGGTATTTATTCTATGATTATTGTTTATGCTTAATTGATTTATTTGCTATTCTAGTATTAATGTTTTGGGTTCCGGTATTAAAGTTTAAATTGTTAATAGTTCTGGTAATTTGTGACGACTGATTCACCCCCTCCTCTCAGTTGTCTTCCAGTTATTTAAATTGTTTAACATGTCCTCGCTTACTGGTTGAGCACCTAAAACTCCATTTGCCAGTTGATCATTATTTTATGCTTCAGGTTCAAATATTACTAGTCTTTCTTCATTATCATCTTTTTCAGGTTCAAACCTACTTGATCCTTCATATTTATTTGACAAATCATGCACCTTCACATTAACACTTTCAACTATTTTCTTAGTTCCCTTATTATAGCATTTTAATGATTTTCTTTTAGAAGAATAACCAAGAAATATTCCTTCATCAGATTTTGCATCAAACTTTCCAGTGTAGTTATCCTTTTTAATAAAACATTGACTTCCAAAGATTTTGAAATAACTAGCACAAGGAGTTTTACCATACCATAGCTCATAAGGTGTCTTATTGTTGTCTTTCTTTACAAGTATCTAGTTTAATGTGTAGACAACAGTACTTACCACTTCTCTCCACAACATCTTAGGCATATTACCTTGTAATAACATTATTCTAGCAACATCAACAATTGTTCTGTTCATCCTTTCTGCTACACCATTTTGTTGTGGTGTCCTTGGAGAAGAAATTTGTCTTTTGATACCCTGTTCATCACAATACTTGACAAACTCATTAGATGTGAATTCTCAGCATCGATAAGATATTAAGAATTTCAAGTTTTCACGGGTCTTTTTCTCAACTAGAGCTTTAAATACTTTAAATTTACTAAAGGCTTCAGATTTCTCCTTTAGGAATGTAACCCACATCATCTTAGAATAGTCATTTGTAAAAAGCATGAAATATCTATCACCAAAATAACTTTTGTTCTCATAGGACCATAGAGATCAGTATGAACCAAATCCAAAACATTTTTCAGATGTACACTTCTTTCTCTTATCTTACCAATTTGGCAGTCTTTACATATCACATTATCCAGTTTAACAATTTGTGGTAATCCTCTCACAACACTAGACTTAATTACCTTCACCAAGTTATTAAAATTCATATGACAACATCTCTTGTACCACAACTAGATATCTTCCATCTTTACAACTAGACAACTATTGACATTAGTATTTAAATGAAATAAGTTACCACTGTCTATAATCCATTCATTACTATTTTCTACATGAGAAACCAGTGCCTTCTCATCTGACAAGTCCTCCTTTAAAGACACAAACACAATCTCTTCATTGTCATCTTCATCTTCAGATTCTTCATCGGCCACGCCTTCATATAGTTCAACATAACAATGTTTTATGCTTTTCCCTCTAAATTTATTGAACTTATCTTTCTTATCAGTGTTAGGGAAGTTAGAAACAATATGACCAATCTTACTACAAGAGAAACACTTTAAAGGTAGATTTCCTTTATACTTATCGGTGCCTCTTAGAAATCTCTTGGATAGCAATACTTCAAGTTCCATTACTTGATCTTCATTGTATTCACTTTCCCGGTTACCTCCATGACTAGATCTGTACTCATGACTTTGACATACATTCTTTCCTTTTCTAGTAGATGAACCAATAACAAAAGCTTTAAAGTAGATTTAGTAGATTTACCCACACTATTGTCAAAACTATTTAACTCAAAGGTTGTAAGCTTAATAATCAAAGAGTCAACAATTACCTTATCCTTTGAAATGGATCTCAATTCTTGGATTGTTGATACTCTAATAACATAATAAGATTGAAGACTTCTAAGAATTTTATTTACCACAATATCATCATCAATTTTACCACCAACACCTTTTATATACTACCAACAACTTTTTTAATTCTTTTACCATACTATGCAATGTTTTCTCCTTCTTGCATTTTCATATCATCAAATTTTCCTCTCAAGTTTTCCTCGTTTTCTCTTTGTACATGCTCATCTTCTTCATAAATTTTCTAATTTTTCCCAAACCCGATGTGTTGTTTCCAATCTTTGAACATCAATATATTCAAAATTAGATAAAGTAACTTACACTAGCTTCAAGGGATTTCATGTTCTCCTGTTTATCTTTAAGTTCATCTGGTGTCAAGGGAGTAGTAATAGGAACCACATATGTTGTTTCAATATGTTTCTAGTATTGAGTACCAAGACCTTTGAGATATATCTTCATTTTGTCTTTCCATATCTTATAGTTATCCTTGTTGAATTTTGGACCCTCTTTCTTCATCATCTTGTCTTCCTCAGAATCTTTACCACAAGCAGTTAAGCTTTTTTGTTTTGGAAATTCACACTCAATTGGTTGGTCTCACTGTATTGTGTTTCGACTTCATGTTTTGGTTCTATTGTGTATCGGCAGGCACTTCATAGATACTTCATCAACACCAGCACGACAGAAGGATTTCTTTGGTCACTGACAATGCAAGCCGACATGGTTTAGTAAATGTTATTGGTATTGGAGGCCGACATATCTTGGATCTGACATCGGCAATTGATTTTAATGTTTATGCATTTATGTTAGCTATTCGACATACAATTTGATATTGTAAATATCTTTGTAAGTTGACATAAGGCATGCAAAGTTGTATAGGGTATATAGGATAGTTTGATAGATCATTTTTGATATAGAGATAGTAGAGATGTATGATAGGATATTATGGATATGTGAATGCAATATGATGCAAAATATATCAGAGAGATCATGTATGTGAGGAAATTCATGTAAGGGCACTAATACATTTGGCCTAAAATTTTGATAGAGGTTTCTGATGGAGAAGGTATATTGTGATCAAATTTCATTTGTTTTTGAAAAAATACCTAATTTCGTCAGAATTCTAACAATAATGCAACATTTGGTTTCGACGGAGAAGGAATTGGCAATGACATTTGGGTTTTTTTAGAAAAAGTGCTCGCGTTCGTCAAAATTCTGACGACCGCATGCATTACTTAAAAAAGAAAGAAAAGACCAAGTCATTTCATAAATCCTGCCCCTCATTCTCGCCTCTACAATGAACCTGTGGGTTTAATCATGGCGGGGAAGATCATTGGTGTGAAACCAGTCGGTTCTATAGCTCAGGCTGGAAGTAGAGGGAGTATCGGTTATGTGATTTGGTTCTGCAGCTCAGGCTAGAAGTGGCAAGGGAGTACGACTTAGTGGAAGTGGAGGTGAACACTCACTATCGAATCTCCATCCATCTTCGCTGGCTTCAACCCCAACTATTTGCGTAAGCGTCCCTTCTCGGTCGAGCGAATGAGTGCCTACCTAAAGGCCCTCCCAAGGTATCTTAGTTCATGCTGTCTCAGGGCATATTAGGGGATCACAATGGGGATCACAATAGGGAACATGTAGGTAGGGGCCATCCCCCAATGAACACAAAGGAGGGAGGCGGACATAATTCCCTGTGGGTTTAATCACTGCAGGATGTAGGAATGGTTTAATCGTTGTAGGAAAAAGGTAGGGTATAATCAGCAAATTCATTGTTATACATATTCATATATTAGAGAGATGACCAGCAAATTCATTGTTATACATATTCAAATATTAGAGAGATGACCAACAAATTCATTGTTATAATCAGCGAATTCATTTTTTTATAATCAGCAAATTCATTGTTATACATATTCAAATATTAGAGAGATACAATATAGTTAGCCTGAAACATATTAACACTACTTTCCATATTTAAAATATATCCTAATTAAGGGGAGGGATGACCTAAACCTGCATGATTGAGTGCCATTATGTAAAATATATCCTAATTATGGATGCTAGTATATATGGTAGTGATAAAAAATCCCTATTGCAGAACCGTGAGAGCAATGTGTAGTGATCGAGTGCTATTTTTTGTTAGTGTTTTGGAGGGGAGCATAAGTGTACCATTAGGAAGGTTGTATAAAATGGAAGCTAAGAGGTATAAGGTTATGAGGTGTGGGTTAGGATAAGATAGGGAGGTAAGTGATGAAGGATGTAATGGTGAAAGAGTAAGTTAGGATATGTTAGGGGTTTGGAAGGTAGAAAAGCGAATGGGGGGAGATAAAAGGATGTGAAAGATGGAATGGGGTTAGGTAGGTGAAGTAAAAGTAAGTGTGTATGAGGTTAAGGTGTAGGATAGGATGTAGGAAAGTGGAGGAGGTTAAGATAGGGGATATGAAAGGTAGATGGAAGGTAATAATGATAGGAAGTGAGGTAAAGGTTATGAGGTGTGGGTTAGAAAATAGGGTGTAGGAAATGGAAGGAAGGGTCATATCACTTTGAGAGTTTTCACCAAGATGAGTAGCCTGAGTATGGACCTCAAATCTTACAAGCCATGAGGATCCACTTGTAGTAGAGGAGCATATACTTGCATCTTGGGAGCTTATTAGGAGTTCACCTTAAATTTGGGAAATACATATGGAGGAGATATAATATTGATCAATACACATTACCTAGCCTCATCATGCATAAATACAAGAGGTATAGACTATAGCAAGCACATATCATGAACCAAAGGATCATATTCAAGAGTTGCTTCATCTCCAATCCTCTACATTTTTAAGATCCACAAATGGGGTTGAGGATAAGTAATGTTTACTAATTAGCTTGGACTTATGCTTTGGGTTGCATCTATATGTGAGCAACCTAAAGGCATAACTTTTAATGCAATTTTTGAGAGGACTTGCTTCCACCTTGTGGTACTGGGAGGATAAAATGCACCAACTCACATTGGAAACCCTCTCCAGATACCATTTTGGAGTGCTTCAAAGTGTGTTCTATTTCAAAATATTTTTGATAGAGATGCATAGATGAGTTTCACAATTTACATAATAAGGTTTCGTAGTGGCTCAACATGAGAGATAGTTTTTGGAGCTCTTGTAGTTTGTAGATTACATTCAATACAAGTTTCTTTTCAATTATTTTATTAGGGGTGGAAAGCCCAAAATTTTAGTTTTCCTATACATGGCCAATCCAAATGACTTTAGGGTTGCTATGGAAAAGTCTCTTATGGAAAAGGAGGTACATGGGAGGACACAAGAGGCATGAGAGAAGTTTGTAACCTTGATGAAGGGACTAAAGTGTCCATAGGCCTCCCCATCCTTCAAAGGATAATTTAGACTTACTATATGATTTACAAAGAAAAACCCAATAGTATCAATATTAGGGACAAAGGTCTACTAGAGCATAGTAGGGGCCATAGGGTAGTCACATTTGACCATCATCTACACAAGGATATTTTAGGTATGAGAGACTATAGGGCTATCAGGCTAGGCCTTCTATGACTCAAAAACCTTTTAGGGGAGAATCTAGTTTTTTTAGTAATTAGGATCTTCTAATTATGGTGGGGCCTAGCCAACATAGGGTTATATGAGAGGCACATGTTATTTATATGTTAGTATCAGACATAGAGAGCCCATAAGGTTTTAGAGTAGGTGGACACCATCCTAGGATGTCAAAGTAGATAGTTGATATGTGGGTCTTTACCCTCCCAACCACTCAACATATACCACCATGGGTCGTTACCCTCCCAAACACACAAAGGTCAAAGGAAGATTCACTGCTGCAACACTCACTTTTTGTGATAGTCTCAAGCACTTAGGATAGTCACTCCTTTCGTGGCCATTCTTCTTCACACAACACTATCTAACATTATTTATGATGATAGTGTACCTCCTTAAACCTTCCACCAACACCTAACTCAATACCAAACTCTTTCCCAATCTCGCTAATGGACTAATTAACTCAACTCACTGTGAAATTGTGACGCTCAATGCAAGGTTTAGGACAATAGTAATTAGGATCTTCTAATTATTGTGGGGCCTAGCCAACATAGGGTTATATGAGACAGGGGTAAGTTCAATAGTGATTTCTCCTCTACAACCTTTGCTAGTCTGTGCGAAAATGAGAGATTGACAACATTATAGCTAAATTTTTCAAGAATTTTATCTCTAGATTTAATATTTCTTTTCTTGCATGAATCTATTAATTTTGAGATAACAGATCTTGCCTTCATGAATTGATCCTAGTTTATCCCTTTAACCCTGATTAATTTATTTAGAGTGTTTAGTTCCATTTTAATCATTTCTTTTACAATTAAATATTATTAAAAAATTGTATTATTGTTCCAAATTTTGTGGATATTTAGGAGACACAAATAAAATATAAATGTAATCATTCCATATTTTTGTAGGAGATATTGGAATGAGACTAATAGGAAGAGTAGTAAACATGAGTCACAATGAGCACTTTAGAGTGAATCTAAACATTATAAGGAAGAGTAGCTTGGAAAAATAGAAGCATAACTTATTTTCCAATATGCAAGATTATTACTTGGGAAAGAGTCTTGAAAGAGGATTGAAAAGATTCCTTGAGCTAACATTGTCTCACTTGTCCAAAATTATGAGGAAGGATTCATTAATGAAATGGTCATTAACAATATGGAGAGAATAATAATTAGGAAGAGATAGATTTCACATGCTACTAGGTGACTAGATTGGAGAGAAACTAGAGTCAAATCATTTAGCTTGGCCATGACATAGAGTCTTGGAATAGATGTCAACCTTGGTGAATGGAATGAAAATCACAAGCAATTAATGAATGGTGAGACAAGTAGAGGCATCTATAAATTTTGTTTTGAATAAAATAAAGAAAAAATGGGACTAAAACCAAGGGAAATGCACATGGAAAGGATATGATGAAAATCAAAATAAATAGTTTGAAGATAATATTAGTTACCTAAAGGATATTCCACTTGATTATTTGGTATATCATAAATATTTTGACAAATTTTGAAACCATTGGAGGTACCTTTTGCTTCTGTAGATGAGGCATTCATTCACGTTGAAGTTGTGATAGCTTATTTGCATCTTTATAGACAAAAAATTTTCCATACAAATTATCATATATACTTGTAACCTTCATCCCAAACCACCTATTTCACTCTTCTTCCTTTGTGTACCTATTTTATTCTTCCATTACCTCTTTTCTTACCTAAATTCAATCCAAAACATAGTGTATATGGCATCAAAAAAATTCCATATTTGATTAATATTATCCACAACATATCGAAAAGACAAATACCACACTTACTGTGTCATCAACCAAAAATAATTTACTTACACATTCAAAGAGTTCAAAAATGGAGAAACATCCATGTGGTGCTCTACACATATCCTCTAAGGTTCAATAAATACTTATCCTCTATTGGTCCAAACTTTAAATCACTTTCCATGCATGAAAATAATTGCAACCATACACAATTTCCCACCCAATAGATTCTCTCAAACTAGTTTAATATCTTAACATAGGGTCAAGGAAAAGCGGGCCAAAATAGGAATCCAAGTGTTTTAAAAGCCTTCAAGACCATAGTGGTGAAAGATTTAATTTCTTTCTTTAGTGGTATCTTTCTCTAGATTAATTAGTTGGGGATTCTATTAGGACCTTTTCCTAATTAAAAAAAAAATATAAAGATTACATCCCTAAATATTGTATTCATAATAGAATAAATTTCTACAATATTGAGACCAAATTCATAATAGATTTATAGTGATGATTAAAGAAATATTTAAGATTCTAAAAAATTTGATGTTTTCTTTCTCCCAACCGTCATTGGATATTGGGTGATCTTTGAGGCAATATGTCAAATAGTTCATGTGCCTTATCTAAGCTTACACATTTTGCATGCATGTGTACCTAGGCGGTTGCACTACAACATCTATACTCACTAATCACATTTAGTTGGAAGTTTCTAAATCCATTTCAAACACATTTTGTGCATATCCTACAATCATAACATTCCATTAGATCACGTTTCTTTGACCCATCTCACCAAACGGTTCATGCACTTTCATGTCTATACTTCCACATTTTCCAAACGCGTCAAATAGAGCATTTCCAACCGTAGGCATATGATATTAATTGCCCTTACCTTCTGCTTTGATGGAAGCCCATACTCTGTTCCAAAGCTCCCATTTTGGCACATGTAGAGAGTACGTTGGCAAATAAAACTGATCAAAATGGAAATCTATTTGTTGCATTGACTGCATTATGAGGATGCTTATGTATTTCATTGATAGCATAAAGTAGGAAAGGACATGAGAATATCTCCTCAGGGAGGTATTCTATGACAGCTGCGAGGTAGATGAGAGTTTATTATGCCATTTGCTTTGTTCTATGCAATCAAACATAGGAACACTGTTTGAATTCAAATGGTAACGGTGATTGTGTTTTTAACGGAAACAGACAGGAAGGGACGTCAAGGGAAGGAATGGGCCCACAACACACCTAAGCAGTCAAAAGTTAGTGTGTGTTGTTTAAGGCTTCCCCCTTAAGACATCATAATTGATTGGCTCTTCACTCCTAAGACCTTCAAAAGTCTTTAATGGCTTCATTGAGTCCTTTGGTCTTCCAAATGCACCTGCACCAACTTGAATTCTCCTTCAATGCTTGATTGCCTATTCACTTGGAATTGAATTGATTTTATAATTAAGAGATCACTTGAATTGTAGGTAGACCCCTTCAAATGACAAGGTAGACTTCCTTTTATACCTAATATATGTCTTGAAATCATTTTATCCTGATGGCTTTAAATTAAAGTACTTTCTCTTCTATCTGGTATTGGTGGAGAAGAGGTTGCATTGCATCATCCTAGGATACATATTTCCGCAGATACAACATAAGTTAAATGTATCCCACGTTGATGCAAAGAAACCTCTGCTCCAGAGATCACCAAAAAATAGAGAAAGAACTTTAATTTAATGCCATCATGATAAAATTCTTTAATCAAGATAGATAAATGGTATGCAACTGGATCTATTTGAAATGCATTACCCAAACACCGCAATCGATCAGTCACCTTTGAAAAGAAAGTGGTATGATGAAATATTTAGGCATAAAATAGATGAAATGCACTCCATACTACTGTTGCACAATATTTTGATCAATGATATTTTTAAAATAGTAAAGGAAGGTGTATGGAACAACCAAATTCTTATCATTATAAACAATGAATATTTTAAGATCCTTATATGATATGTAAGTTGAGAATATTTTATGAAAGGTCCCTAAGTGAATACACTTTAAACTGATTTTAATATACCTTGAAGTGTGCAATATGGAAGGTTTGTATTCTTAATCTCCTGGCCATTTCTTAATTTAAAAGATGATATCTTTATTAAATATCTCCTCTATTAAATATCTTTATTAACTTGGTTTCTCCTTCAATTCTTGATGAATGCTTGATTTCCTGTTCACTTGGAATTGAATTGATTTTATAATTAAGAGATCACTTGAATTGTAGGTAAACCCCTTCAAATGACAGGGTAGGCTTCCTTTTATACCTAATATATGGCTTGAAAGAATTTTATCCTGATGGCTTTAAATTAAAGTACTTTCTCTTCTATCTAGTATTGGTGGAGCAGAGGTTGCATTGCATCATCCTAGGATACATATTTCCACAGATACAACACAAGTTAAATGTATCCCAAGTCGATGCAAAACAACCTCTACTCCATAGATCATCAGAAAATAGAGAAATAAATTTAATTTAATGCCATCAGGATAAAAGTCTTTAATTAAGACAGACAAAATTTGAGTTTGATTGTCATCATTTACTTTGCCAAATTCTTCACACGTAACTCCTAAATCAATTTCCTACTCACAAGAATTTTATTATGTCTCAAATATAGGGAAACAAAAGGCTTCAAATAGAAAACTTGTACATGCAACTAAATCCATTGACTAATCAGAAGAACAAAATTAAGAATCGGTTTGATCATCTGAGAGATGTTGTAGACTTGAAACTAACCAACTACTTAGTTTTTGCGGGTAAGAATTTTTTTGTTTTGATTATGGTTGTGGTGTTTATTGGGAGACATTTACAAATTTATATCTATTTTCACTATTTAATGGTTTATGGGTTTGTAATGGTAATTTAATGTTCTTCCATATTTTTGTATATATTCTTTATAATAGCCTATTATATTGATTTGTTCTATTATGCATAATGGTGTGGGTCAGACGACTTTGTCGTCGATGCATGAAAGCATTGAACAAGTTCTACTTTTAAAAATTACATGAAACATTTTTAATTTATTTGATTCAGTGTTATTTGCAAAAAATGATTATCAATGATGTTTCCTTTCTCCAAGAATTGTCTAGGATATTTCCATCAGATAATATGTAACATTGAATGACTAAATCTTTTCTTTACAAATGCTTATTTTATTTAATTATTATCTGAGCATGAATTAAGATTTATATCTGTACGGAAGCAGAACATACAAGCTGAAGAGTCATGTGCAAGAAAATTTCCTAAAAGAAAGCAAGCAGGCATTATCTTGAATGACATGGAAACAAGCTCATCAGCTGCCTAGAAGAGAGCGATTGGAGAATGGCAGAGGAAAGTATTTAAGGGTGATAAATAGATAGAGAGTATGCAATACAAACAAACAATGTCTGGAGTGTCTAATGTGACATCTCTAATTTATGTCCAGAGGGACTAACTAGTTTTGGAGTTCCTGCAAAACCTATTGGGCCACGCTTGGAGGAAATCAATGTGTTCATGCAAGGAGAACATTTTTCTATTATGAGAATGATGCTTTTGCACCGAAGGATATTTGGAAGTCAATATCCAAAAATTTCTATAGTGTGGAACCAAAGTTAGCGGACTTGAAGTAATTTTCAGCTTTAAAAAGACTAAGAGGTTATGCACACAATCTCCCAATAGAAGGGCGATTTCAAGCATTACCTCTCCCCACCATGACTATTCAGGAAGCACTTCCTTAGAAAAAGGACTATTGTCCTCCATGGGATCAAAGAAAAAATTTGAAGCATAGACTCTAGACGATGTGGTGGTGTCCTCCATGAAGAACTTTGCACTATAATTGAAAATTCACGAGGGAAACTGCAAGATAGCGAAGAGAAATACAATCTTGAAAAGTGGGAAGAATGGATCTTGGTTTGGGTGGGACCAAGTTAGGTGGCTCCTCTATAGGTTGACAAGATAGAAATTATATTAGGATTTGAAAAAGATCACACTCCTGGAACTTCGTGTGTGAGTGATTGATTGCGGTGTTTGGGTAATGCATTCCAAATAGATACAGTTGCATTCCAAATGGGTAATGTCTTGATTAAAGAATTTTATCCTGATGGCATGCAACTGTATCTATTTGGAATGCATTACCCAAACAATGCAATCGATCACTCGTACACTAAGTTCCACGAGTGTGATCATTTTCAAATCCTAATATGATTTCTATCTCGTCAACCTCTAGAGGAGCCACCTGACTTGGCCCCACCCAAACCAAGATCCATTCTTCCCACTTTTCAAGATTGTATTTCTCTTCACTATCTTGTAGTTTCCCTTGTGATTTTTCAATTATAGTGTAGAGTTCTTCACGAAGGACACCACCACATCATCTAGAGTCTATGCTTGAATTTTTTTCTTTGATCCCATGGAGGCCAATAGTCCTTTGTTTAAGGAAGTGCTTCTTGAATAGTCATGGGGGGGAGAGGTAATGCTTGAAATTGCCCTTCTATTGGGAGATTGTGTACATAACCTCTTGGTCTTCTGAAAGCTGACACATTGAGTCCGCCAGCTCTGGTTCCACACTATAGAAATTTTTGGATATTGACTTCAAAATATCCTTCGGTGCAAAAGCATCATTCTCATAATAGAAAAAAGGTGCTCCTTGCACGAACACATTGATTTCCTCCAAAGCCTGGCCCCATAGGTTTTGTAGGAACTCCAAAACTAGTTAGTCCCTCCGGATATAAATTAGAGACGTCACATCAGACACTCCAGACATTGTTTGTTTGTATTGCATACTCTCTATCTATTTATCACCCTTAACACTTTCCTCTACTTTTCTCCAATTGCTCTCTTCTAGGCAGCTAACGAGCTTGTTTCCATGTCATTCAAGATAATGTGTGCTTTCTTTCTTTTAGGAAATTCGCTTGCACATGACTGTAAAGCTTATATGTTCTGCTTCAGTGCAGATATAAATTTTAATTCACACTCAGATAATAATTAAATACAATAAGCATTTGTAAAGAAAAAATTTAGTCATTCGATGTTACATATTATCTGACGGAAAGATCCTAGACAATTCTTGGAGAAAGGAAACATCATTGATAATCACTTTTTGCAAATAACATTGAATCAAATAAATTAAAAATGTTTAATGCAATTTTTAAAAATAGAACTCGTTCAATGCTTTCATTCACCGACAGCAAAGCCGTTTGACCCACATCATCTCTCGCTGTAGGAATTTTGACGACAACTAATGGAATGTTCGACAAGGATGCTGTATATCTGACGTCACTACCATGTCAGACAGTCATCGAGGAGCAATTATAACATCTGTTGAAAATCCGACAGAAATATGCCGATATAGCCATCATCAGGGGAGTTCATAACAACATCGGATGACCGACGCAATTGGCATTGTCGGAAATCTCAACGACGATTTTTTTATGGTAAAGTTTGTCGGAAGCCCAACGTTTGATTGTGGCAAATCTGAAAATTAGCCATCGAAAATTAGGCCCAAATGTACTAGTGGGGTTATTATGATAAAGGGTTTAGGGTTTCAGACTAGATCAAATAGAGCTTAAACCGAAATTGTATAATAAAATAGAAGATGATATCTTAGCAGTTCACATTTATCTGGATTTTAGTCTAGAATTTTATGTAGTCAGTGAGGTTCCTTTTGTGATTGAGCAGTGTGCTCTAGGCTGTAAGCCTTCCTGTAAGTGCATGTCCATCATATTTTGTAATATCTCTTCATATGGCCAATGGATTGATATTGTGGGTCACAAATCCCACCATGGTTTTCCCTCTTTGAGGTTTTCCACGTATAAATATGTGTGTTATGGTTCTCATTTATGTGATTGTCTTATTGGTTGCTTTACTTCTTTTAGTTTTGTATGTACCGGTATACTGGTTGGTGTATGCATGTTTTAATAAGGCTAAAAATTATCATTCTAGTATAACATTGATTCACCCCCCCTCTCAATTTTATTAGTTTCCAAAAATTGGTATCAGAGCCTTGTGCCTCAAAGGAAGTTTAACAGCTTGAGGAAGATCCTAAAACCGGAATCCATGGATATGGCTTTGGAGAAGAAACTTGAGATGGCACTTCAAGATTATGATGTTGAAAGGCTGAAGAACTTAAAGCTACAAAATGAATTGAATTCTGCTAAGGAATTCATTCTTTTCCTACAAGAGATGCTATCATTTGTTTAAGCTAGAAGGAAGGAAATTTCGCAAAGTCAGGATGATGAAGAGAAAGATGCACTTAAGGAACAATATCAAAAATTGAGTCAGGAGAACATGGTTATGAAAAATGAAATGCAAGTTATAACTATGAGGATGTCTAAGGAGATCGAGGACAAAAAGAAAAATGAAGAAAATATTGTTGTATCCCTACAGAACAAATTTGAAGAATGTGGTAGGTTGGTTCATAAAAATGATATGTTGAGAATTGATTTGGTACAATCCCAGAGTAATGAACAAGAGCTTGAGAGACAAATGATAATTCTAAGAGAAGATTTAACTACTGCAAGTGAGTACAAAGAAAAATTCAACATCAGCTCAGCACAGCTTGATGAGTTATTGAAGAGACAAAGGCATATTGGAGATTCCAGTGGACTTGGATTTGAGAAAGGACGGAGTTCCAATACTGCTAATGAAGATCAAAACCATAAGGCACCGGTAAGGCAATTGAATGCTTATAAATTCAATGGTAGATGTTTTGTTTGTGATAGATTTGATCACATGGCTAGGCAATGTAGAAACAGAGTAAATTGGAACCCTGATTCTGCTCCTGGTAAATGTTCTAAATGTAGTAAGTTTGGTCATAAAATAGAAGATTGTAGAATGAATGTTAAATGCTATGCATGTGGAAAATTTGGACATATGGCTAATCAGTGCAGATCAAGCAATTTCAATGGTTTTAGCATAGAAATTCAAAAGAACAATGTTACATGTTATGCATGTAATAAGGTTGGACATATTGCTAGGTTTTGTAGAAGCAGAAATCTACCGGTTAGTAATGGAGGATCAAATGAGAATGGAAACGAGAAGGTTAGTGAAATTTGAGAAGATCATACTTAGAGATGGGTTAGGAAGACTAAAGAACAAGAATCAGATGGAAATGTACCGGTTACTTATTTGACAGAAGAGGCTTCTCTTGCACCGGTAGGGAGATCATCTTGTAACTAAGGTAGATGCCTTAGGGGTAGGAAAAATTCATAGATGTTCTAGATATTGGAGATGATTGTCCAGCATGGATATGTTCTGAGCGAAATCCGGTATCTTTCTCCAGTAGTCATTTATGTCAATGAAAGATTAGGGTTTTTATCGAAGGTTAAAAGGTCGAATACACTTCACTATTAATCACCTTGCATTTAGAATAATTTCAAAGTGATTAAGAGTGATTAAGTGCGATCAAAGGGAATTCAGAGCAATCAGATTTCTTCTTGAGCGATCTCACCGGCATTTGGAAGAATTTGTTGGAAGTTTTCACCAAGAGTGATCAAAAGGTATTTATCTTTAACATGGAAGTAGGATCATCTTCTATTCCTATTTTTATTCCAAACCTGACTGTGGTAGAGGTCAAGGACCACCCCAAGCCAATTTTCAAGCAGTATCCACATGTGGCTACCCTAGAAGATTTGATTGGAGCATTTTATCATGTTATGGAGGGAGTTGTCTATGTAGAGGATGTTAGGGCATATATTTACTATCACATCGAGGACTTGGAAACTTCATAAATTAAGGGCATATGTATATGAGTGAGCTAATGGGAAAATCTGGAAAGATCAAATTGACATTCAAGTATATTGAAGACCTAGGGTTTATCGACATTCTGGATATTCTAGAATTTGAGGATGAGATAATGAGATATGTTCTAAGAAGAGTACATGGGGAGTTTATATGGTTAAATAGACCTTATGAAATCACCAAGGAAACCATCCAGGCAATCACTGTTTTACCATCAGTTGGGAAATGTCCCGACAAGAAGGTTTCAAATGATTTCATAAGAAAGATCACTGATGCAACATCTGAGAAGAGATCCATGAAAGTGAGCACTATCACCAACACAAACATTAAATTTGGTAGCATGGTCATCAGGTATAAGGTAATTTAGTCAAACCGACTAAATTTTGTTTCCAGTTCATGCATTTTGGCTGCATACAAAATGATGAGAGAGAATGTGAAATTAGATCTATGTGGTTGGATGCTAGATGAGTTGTTAATAAATCTAGGGAAGATTAAGGGTGAAAAGAAGGGTACATTCTGGTATGGAAACTTGATAGTTTTCTTGATGTTATATTTCTTGAATGATACACCCGGTTCTGGTAAGAGGCAATGGGCATTTGAATCCCGGTAGGGAGAAAAATGAAACAATCAATTGTTGCTTTAGGAAGCTAGAGAGATGATAAGGTATGAGGGTATTTTAAGCATTTCAAAAATAAATGAGGTCTAGGGTAAGGGTACTTGAGCATATTGTAGAAAAATATTCTACTAACATATGCTTTATGGTAAAGAAGGATGAAACACTCATGTAAGCAGTTAAGCCCCAAAATATTTGGATTGAAGAAATGGGCTATGAGGTGGATGCATAGATTCTTGATGCCTATACAAAAATGTTGATTGATGCACCAATCGACGAGGCAAACAAGCCCTGTGGTACTACACAATAGAAAACTCAAGAGGTTGAAACAGAGTTCAATTGGAAGAAAAGAGAGAAGCAGGAAGGAAAAGCATGCAAATTCGTGTAGAAGGTCTCAAAGGACATCAAATCACTAATTGATGTTGTCCCGGAGAAAGGTAGAAAGAGGAAGGATCATGAAGTTCATATTGACCCTGTTACTGCAGAATCAAAATCTGAGGATGACACACCATTGGCATTTAAGAGGGTTGTTAGGAAGAAACTAGAGGAAACAAAGGCAGAAGCTAAGAAGCAACCAGCTAACAAGGTTACAATCAAAATACCGACATAGAAGCAAGCACCAAAAGCTACGCCTATAGGTGCATTCGGTACCACAAATTGGAAGAAGAAGGATTGCACTAATTCTGGTAAGGTTCCACCTAAAACTTGTGCAGAATTAGTAGATGAAATCACTAAAAATGGCATGTTGAAGAATGTTCAATTTTACTATGATCACTTAGAGGAGGATGAACAAAGAGAGGTAGAGGAAGCAGTCCTATTATACTTGGACATTTATAAGAAAGCCTTAATAGAAATAGAAAATCAAATACCAGTTGAATTGTATAGAATGTTAGATGCTAGAAGACTGTCAGCTATGCAAGGGGATAAACACATTAAAATTCAAGAGCTATTATCTATCTATGTTACTATTGCTCCTGATGAAATGGAAAAGACACTTGAGGTGGCAGATAGGAAATTTTTCAATAGAAAACATAGGATAACTAGTCTGATGCTAGGAAGAGTAAATGAAATAATAAAGGAGACTCAAAAAACATAGGCTAATTTTTTTGGAGAAAACAAAGGTTTCTTTACTTCACCGGAAACCAAGATAGACACTGTAGATACCTGAGTTGAAGGAAAAGGAAAGGGGATTATGGGTACTTCATCGTGAGTTTTGAAAAATATTAAGATAGTGGAAATTGAGGCCCTGGTAAATACAGATGTACAGAAAAATATTGAGATACCGGTTAATACAAAGAGTGAACCAGCTAATATTGTGCATGATACTAATATTAAGGATAATAGTCCTTTAGATACAAATGTATAGGTTGAGGTTACTTTTCATATAGAGGAACCAATAGTTACACCGACTACACCAAGTGGTGAAGCCACCAGTGCAAGTGAGGAGGTTATAAAGGATAAATCTTCAGAAGAGAAGGTAGGGGAATCTGGCAGGGAACCGGTTGTTGGTCCATCATTATTGTCAATTGACACTTCACAAGTAGAAAAGAAAAACATCACAAAAATGAGTCCCACTGAATTGATGATGATGGCAGTACAAAAATTGATGAAGGAGGGATCCGCAGATAAAGGGATTATAGATCAATCGATCACTGTTTTACACAGACTGGTCCAAGAGTGTAAGATTAAAAATGAAGCGAGCCCATATGGAAAGCTTAAGGTAATCACTGAGCATATTTCAAAGGACTTTCAATCCTTACAGCAAAACTCAAAGAGGCAATCACTAGAAAGTTTTAATCAGGTTAAGAGAGACGTATTTGATTAGGTAATTGAATCAGAGAAGAAAACGATTAATGAGAAGCTGATACTAATAGAAAATTCTTTGAAACAATGTACAAATATATATAGGGTATGTTGTAACACTGAAATACTTATAGCTAATGTGGATAAAAAGATAAAAGAGATTCAGGAGAAAATTGCAAGTATAGCTAACTCTTTTGACAAACTGATTTCATTGACTACATCAATTGATGGTCAAATTTTGATTTTGGAGAACCAAATTTCTATTCTTGAGAAGGAAAGAGACAAAATAATTAGAAGAGCTAGAAGTCTGATAGGCTTGGTGAGTCCCCAGTTGGATTCACTTAGTGTACACAAGAAAGAATGCATGGATATGGTGGGAAAGCCCACACCGGTAGAGGTAAATGAAAAAGAGTCTTTTGCACATTTATTGAGTGAACTTGTATCTATTTCTGGCACATTCAAAACTAGCTAGGATACTTATCTGGAGGTACTAGAGAAGGATTAACTAGAAATTTTGAAGTTGGTTAAGCTCCGGTAAGACATTTTGGAATATTCATTGCATAGTTCTTATTCTTTGACATTCCTTTTTGAATTTTTGGATGGAATTGATGTTAAAGGGGGAGTAGTATAGATGAGAAAAATAATAAAGAGAGTCGTATATATTAGGGGGAGTTATGGAGTCATGGAGTTTTGGAGATATGGAGTATTTTGCATATTCAGCTCAGGGGGAGTAGGGTAGGATGAAACCTTGACCATTTTTCACATGAGTGTTGCCATCAATACCAAAGGGGGAGATTGTTGGCAATTGACACTCAATTGGTTGGTCTCACTATGTTTCCATTGACAGCAACATAGTATTGTGTTCCAGCTTCATGTTTTGGTTCTACGGTGTACCGACAGGGACTTCACAGATACTTCACTGACACTGACACCGGGACTGGCACGGGCAGGACAAAAGGATTTCTTTGGTCACCGACAATGCAAGCCGACATGGTTTAGTAGAGGTAATCGGTATTGGAGGTCGACATATCTTGGATTTGGCATCAACAATTGATTTTAATGTTTATGCATTTACTTTATCTAGCCGTCATGTAATTTGATATTGTAAATATCTTTATAATCCGACATAAGGCATGTAAAGTTGTATAGGGTATATAGGAAAGTTTGATAGATCATTTTTTATATAGAGATAGTAGAAACATATGATAGGAGATCATGGATATGTGAATGTAATATGATGAAAAATATATCAGAGAGATCATGTATGCGAGGAAATTCATGTAAGGGTTATTTTGATAAAGGGTTTAGGGTTTCAGACTGGATCAAACAGAGCTTAAACTAGAATTATATACTAAAATAGAAGATGTTATCTTAGTAATTCACACTTATCCAGATTGTAGTCTGGATTTTTATGTAGTCAGTGAGGCTCTTTTTGCGATTGAGCACTGTGCTCTAGGTTGTAAGCCTTCCTGCAAGTGCAGGTCCCTCATATTTTGTAATATCTCTTCATATGGCCACTAGATTGATATTGTGGGTCACAAATCTCACTGTGGCTTTTCCTCTTTGAGGTTTTTCACGTATAAATATGTGTGTTATGACTCTCATTTATGTGATTGGTTTATTGGTTGCTTTACTTCTTTCAATTTTGTATGTACTGGTATACCAGTTGGTGTATGCATGTTTTAATAAGGCTAAACATTGTCATTCTAGTATAACATTGATTCACCCCCCACCTTTCAGTGTTATTGGTTTCCAACATTTTGTACACAAAGGTCCACAACTCTGATACCAATTGTTAATCCTATGAGAATTTGGTTAGTACTAAGAGGGGGGGTGAATCATTATTAGCACAATTTCTAACTTCAAATCAAAATACCATTCACAACAGATCTGAAACCATTTAATACATAAATATATCTCTTTATCTGATTTCATAAACTTGTTACCCCCTTATGCAATCTTATTAATCATAATATTCACCAACTAGATATCTGATCAACACATACTCATACTGACTTATTATCAGATCAAAATACTTCATCTATGAATTCATTAACATTACTAGTAACCATTTAAAAATCTCTAATAAACAACAGTAAACTTATCATAACAAGTAATCATAAATAACGCATGAAAAAGTAAACATTATGAAAAGACATTCCACACATGAACATCAATATTTTTGACATGGAAATCCAAATGGGAAAAACCACGCTGGGGGCTGGTACCCATAATAATTTGCACTCTTTCTAAGTATGCCCTGTTAGGAGCTTATCTCGGTTAGGAGCTTACAATACACCTGGTTAGGAGGAAACCCTGTTAGGAGTCACTCGGCTAAGGGATTTACCTATCACTCCAACTAGGAGCTTCATGATTTGTTAGGATCAACCTAGTTAGAGGATTTAAACACTCTTTTGTGAGCTGCCTTGTTAGGACCTACCCAATTAAGAGATTTTAGTTGCTGTAATTATTAGAGAACAATAGTGAAAAATGATTTGTTACTTTGCACTTTTATCTTGCTAGATTAGATCTAGTTTTTCTTCACAATCTGCAATACCCAAGTAGATCTCTATCTTCTCTAGGATGGATTAACTCATTCTCCTAATGACACTGACACATGAAATATTAGATGTGTCGCCCTATATAGCCATAACAACTAAGTTGGCCATAAAACTTAATTACATCATGAATTTACAATTAGATCACAAAAGATCATCATAGATTGATATCCAGATCATTAAAACAAATTACAATGCAATATCAACTATTGGTTGATCATAACCCATCATGGAAATCTGATCTGTATCCTCAAAACACTCTAATAAGCATTTAGTTGATTCTTAAGAAAATATTCCTTGAATCACACCAAAACAATAATTAAATCTTTCACGCGACTTGTGTCATGCTACCAACTTTATGTAGACTAGCTACCAATCAGTGTCATATGAAAAATCATTACCGATTGAGAGAATTCATCACCGATCCTAAAACCCTACTAAAACCTTAGCACGACTTCATAAAAAATTCAAAAATGCCTTTCGGTAATAACATAGGATGTCATTTCGGTCACATACACAAATCCATCATAAAAGCTTATATCTCAAACCACAAGTCTCCAATCATCACTGATTTATCGATTCCATCAAAATATTTTCTTTTACCGGTTGAAGTCCTAATTCTCAGTCTCGTTGTGCCAGTAAACCCTGTCAAACTTACAAAATCTAAATCCGGTAGACCAGATTACTTAACAAACAAGTTAGACATAAAAGTTCATCTGTAACCATCATCAAACATTAATTGACATAGGTTTCCATTAGTGACAAC